>NC_064634.1:450463692-450778275 GCF_023864275.1 Schistocerca cancellata | reverse complement strand
GCTGGAGGCCCACTCGTGTACCCTCGATAACTGCAGCTCACACAGCTTCAGCCTTGTGTCTGTCAACCCTGACATTGGACTGTTGATGTCTGGAAACATGTTGCCTGGTTGGATGAGTCTCATTTTGAATTGTATCTGGCGGATGGACGTGTACGGGTATGGAGACAACCTCATGAATCCCTGGACCCTTCATGTCAGCAGGGGACTGTTCAAGCTGTTGGAGGCTCTGTAATGGTGTGGGGCATGTGCAGTTGGAGTAATACAGGACTCCTGATAAGTCTAGATATGAATCTAACAAGTGACACGCACATAAGCGTCTTGTCTGACCACCTGCATCCATTTATGTCCAATGTGCATTCCAATGGGCTTGGGCAATTCCAGCATGACAGTTCGACACCCCTTATGTCCATAATTGCTACACAGTGACTCCAGGAACACTATTCAGAGTTTAAACACTTCCGCTGGCCACCAAACTCCCCAGACATGAACATTATTGAGCATATCTGGGATGCCTTACAATGTGCTGTTCAGAAGACATCTCCACCCTCTCGTACTCTTACAGCCGTGCAGGGTTCATGGCGTCAATTGCCTCCAGCACTACTTCAGACAATAGTCGAGTCCATGCCACATCGTGCTGTGACACTTCTGTATGTTCATGGGAGCCCTACATGATATTAGGCAGGTGTACCAGTTTCTTTGGTTCTTCAGTGTATTTGGAAATAATTAGTTCTGGAACACTTCTTGAATGCACTTTTGTGCAGTCATTATCCTTTAGGAGGAAGTTAATGGATATCTTCAAAGTATGAGCACATACATCAGTGTTCATAATTTGCAATATACACTCCTGGAAATTGAAATAAGAACACCGTGAATTCATTGTCCCAGGAAGGGGAAACTTTATTGACACATTCCTGGGGGTCAGATACATCACATGATCACACTGACAGAACCACAGGCACATAGACACAGGCAACAGAGCATGCACAATGTCGGCACTAGTACAGTGTATATCCACCTTTCGCAGCAATGCAGGCTGCTATTCTCCCATGGAGACGATCGTAGAGATGCTGGATGTAGTCCTGTGGAACGGCTTGCCATGCCATTTCCACCTGGCGCCTCAGTTGGACCAGCGTTCGTGCTGGACGTGCAGACCGCGTGAGACGACGCTTCATCCAGTCCCAAACATGCTCAATGGGGGACAGATCCGGAGATCTTGTTGGCCAGGGTAGTTGACTTACACCTTCTAGAGCACGTTGGGTGGCACGGGATACATGCGGACGTGCATTGTCCTGTTGGAACAGCAAGTTCCCTTGCCGGTCTAGGAATGGTAGAACGATGGGTTCGATGACGGTTTGGATGTACCGTGCACTATTCAGTGTCCCCTCGACGATCACCAGTGGTGTACGGGCAGTGTAGGAGATCGCTCCCCACACCATGATGCCGGGTGTTGGCCCTATGTGCCTCGGTCGTATGCAGTCCTGATTGTGGCGCTCACCTGCACGGCGCCAAACACGCATACGACCATCATTGGCACCAAGGCAGAAGCGACTCTCATCGCTGAAGACGACACGTTTCCATTCGTCCCTCCATTCACGCCTGTCGCGACACCACTGGAGGCGGGCTGCACGATGTTGGGGCGTGAGCGGAAGACGGCCTAACGGTGTGCGGGACCGTAGCCCAGCTTCATGGAGACGGTTGCGAATGGTCCTCGCCGATACCCCAGGAGCAACAGTGTCCCTAATTTGCTGGGAAGTGGCGGTGCGGTCCCCTACGGCACTGCGTAGGATCCTACGGTCTTGGCGTGCATCCGTGCGTCGCTGCGGTCCGGTCCCAGGTCGACAGGCACGTGCACCTTCCGCCGACCACTGGCGACAACATCGATGTACTGTGGAGACCTCACGCCCCACGTGTTGAGCAATTCGGCGGTACGTCCACCCGGCCTCCCGCATGCCCACTATACGCCCTCGCTCAAAGTCCGTCAACTGCACATACGGTTCACGTCCACGCTGTCGCGGCATGCTACCAGTGTTAAAGACTGCGATGGAGCTGCGCATGCCACGGCAAAGTGGCTGACACTGACGGCGGCGGTGCACAAATGCTGCGCAGCTAGCGCTATTCGACGGCCAACACCGCGGTTCCTTGTGTGTCCGCTGTGCCGTGCGTGTGATCATTGCTTGTACAGCCCTCTCGCAGTGTCCGGAGCAAGTATGGTGGGTCTGACACACCGGTGTCAATGTGTTCTTTTTTCCATTTCCAGGAGTGTATATTCCCTACCTGCACACAGGTTCTCAGTAGGAACTGTCACCCTGTATTTATTATGTTTAGCGTCGGGGATTATAACGTTGCTCACATTTACATGAGCAGCAGTGGTGAACTGATTGTAGAGTTCAGAGTACTTATTCTTTTATACCGGAAAGAAACATGACATAAGCTATTTTTTAATCTTTTTAAAGTTTCATACACCGCTGCTATTACAATCATTTATTAACAGTTATCGATAAGTTGTTCATCTGTTCACCTTTGAACTCTCAAAGGGTAAACACGTCATAGGGTATAGCAGTACTCTCCGTTGCAAGGTAGCTGCCATGTGATTATCATTGCTGCTGATTATGTATAAGAGTGTAGTTGGAGAAAATATATATACTTAACTAGTGATTATTTCATTCTTTTTTCCTTTCAAATGTGATGAACTGGTCACAGCGGCAGTCGCCTGAAGTGCAATAATGTTGTTTAAATTCACTTGCAGTTTCAACAATAGCGCCTGTAAACATGTCTGCGGAAATGACGCCGAATCATGAGTTCTATATTATGGTGATATTTGAAAATTCTAGATATAGTGATGTCAAATTAATATTATTCTCAGATTTGTGGGTTCATCTGTGTGGTGCTCCAGTGTAGACTTTTTGTTTATTCCAATCAAACAGTCTCCTTCAGTGATACTGAGTGATCATATGGTCACTGCAGGGGAATTCCCCAGAACTTATTTAACGAGAGAGAGTGCACTCGTCCATACGACTTTGGAAAATCTTATGTGTGCCGGTTATGCAATCTAGCATTCTCTAGACTGCTGACTAAGCTATCAACTACATGTCTATCAATCCTACAAGAGAATGTGAAGCAATCTGCCAGAGGTGACATGAAAAACTTTTCAGCCTTCAGAAGAAACCATCGCTTAGTTTTACATTTCATGTCGTGCATTTATATAAGTAGAAATGTTGAATAAACTGAACCAGATGTAGGCACACACTGTACTGGTACACCCCCCCCCCCCCCCGAGACTCCTAATTAAGATGACCCTTGCACAAATCAGCTTTCTCGTAGATGTCCGTGGAAGCAGCTCTTGTAGCGCACTGGATTCTTCAGAAGATGCAAGCACGCGGCCTGTGTGTCTAAGTGGTGGTATATGTAACAAGTCCTGGAATCCCATTACGATGCATTTATTGAAAAACACCATAAGAGTAACATTTTGGTATCATGAAACAATTCCACTGAAAAAGTTAATAAAATTTGAGAGCATGGTAAAGCTGACTATCACATATGAACAGGCTCCAAGTACATATGTATATGGCGTACAGTGGAGATCTCTTGCTTACATTGTAACACTTCGTAGCCTCTTGTTCATCTTTGGTAACTTAACAATACTAGTTTGTTTACTGAATTAACGTATTTACGGAACATCGTTGCTATGGTGTTGAAGCTCTGATGACCCGTAGACTTTTCCTAGTACCAGTTATGCCAGAGGACTTAAATTATTGATAATGAAATAAAATCGGCGTTTGACACCTGAAAATAGTGGTCCCCCAGCGTACTGGCTGGCGCGTCAAATCTGTTCTCATGGCTCGCGTTCCTCTCTCCACTTTCATGATTCACCAGCGAACAATATGGTCTGGTCCATACTTTTGCCTCCATAGGAACCAGCTTCCTATCTGCCGCCGTTTTATTCTGCAGCACTGCTTAATGCAGCGAAATGACTTCGGCTACCTGCGAGGTTCTGGTAAACGTAAAACTTAGAAAAATAAACGCGTATCGTAATGGGGGGAAACTTAACACACCCGCTTCTTTTAAAAAATGTTTTTTTAACAAAATTCCAGTTTTGGAAATAATAAAGTCGCGATATTATGGTTCGTAGTCGTAATCTGTGCATTCTGGTCCTTGTTTCTTTCCCGTGCAGTAAACTAAACCTTCCTGACACAAGGTGGAATATCAGGACACGTCACAAGGCAGTGTTGCCTACGACACTTAACTAAAAAACTGTTTTTCGCCATACGAATCAGGTTAATTTGATTTACATACATAAATACACGTTAAAGAAAAAAATGTATATTTACAAAACGTACGAAATTTTTTTACGTAGAAACAAACTGTTTTATTTACAAAATTACAATTTTGTTAATTCGGAACAATCATTTTATTATTTAAGAGCGAATGTTTCTATTTTCATTTGTTTTAATCATGTGCATGATAAATAAATCACTTTCTTCTGCTCCCCACAAACACTTTTCTTGCACTTGGTGCATAGGGCATTCCCTTTGCGATTCTTCTTCAATCCTCAAAAGAAACATTTTTATGGCATTGCGGATGTTGATGGAGTTAGAGATCGTGCATCTTCGGGCATTCCTGTTCCTAGGTTGTTGCATGTTTCTTCTCTCAATGTGTTACTAACGTGGACATTTGTCATATTGTTCTTCATGCAGATGTTAAGTCCCATAGTGCTCAGAGCCATTTGAACCATTTGATCTTCATGCGTGGTGTAACCAGGGCAAAAGAAATTTCTTCAAAAACTCAGCCTAATAGGTCCTACTTTTACGTTCTTGTAACAAATTTACTTGTAGATTACAAAGGCGTTTACTGCCACTGCATCTAAAACGTCATAGAAGTGTTGTATACGCCAACGATTCGTCAGTCTTTTGGATGGGGTTTTGCATTATATAACTCACCAAAAACACCCACTCCCTCTTTATTCAAATTATAAAATTCAGCTATTGCAGGTTTTTGGCTGATTTGGTCAATTTCGCCAATGGATTGCATGGGTGATATGAGGACTACAGTTTTATTGTTCTTCAGACAAAAAGAAACAAGCATCCACACATCATGAAAGAGACACTTGAAAGAATTGTTATTACAAACTTTGGGATTTACCATGGATCGAGCAAGTTCTTTTTTTTATTCTTCCGGAAAGTACCGACTGAAGTGAGTTGTCTGTTATTAAATTCTTCAACTAATTCACAAGATGAGAACCAGCTGTCGGTCGTCAAATTTCTGTTGGTTCCTTTCAGTGGCTCACCAGGATTTAGAACAAACTGTGATGGCAGGAGTAAGGTACTTTCGGGTCTATTCTCTTTGCCAACGTAAGGAATCCTACCACAAAAACAAAATGTTCTCGCATCACACATTGCAGTGATTTTGAGACTATATTTATGTGGTTTTTTTGTTAAATACATAAAGGGCATCTGCTCCTAACGGTCAAAAGGGTCTCATCAGTGGTGACGTGTTTCGAAGGGCTGTAAGAATCTAAACAATTTTTATTGACAGATCCCGAAATTCCCGGAATGCGACGAATTTAACACTTACTTTTTAAAATCCCTTGTAGTTTCTGTATCAAAACTTACTGCACTCAGTAGGAATTGAAATTTATTTTTTGTCATTGTTCATGAAAACAAAGGTGGACCATAAATGAGAGGAAACATGTCTGTTACGGTGCAGCTAGATTTGCAAAACAACAGTGAATAATCAAGAAATGGCTCTTTAAACTTTTACTACTTGACGAAAAATGATAACATAGATCACACGGGGGCATCGTAACCGACACTGGTGGAGAGTGCGCCGTAATGGTACCTAAATTATGGGACAAACTGAAGGTCAACGACTTACCTCTCCAAGCCGCTGTCTTGTGAACTGTTGCCTGAGAGAACAATCCAAGGTCTCGACGCCCCAACGCTAGCGCTGTTTCGTGTGCAAACAAAAACAAACAAGTCGTGTCTGATCCGAACTCGCCTTGTGGTAGGGAGGTTAAGCTTTTATCCAAGTTTCAAAATACCTCAATATAAGACCTCACCATGATCTGCCCTAAACAAAATTATTTTCTCTTTTTAGTCTAACGATCTCATTGGAGATACTGAATTTCAGTTTCTTAATGTCCACACAATATCCTCATTTCAATTGCCAAGCTCTCATAATGTCTATGCCCATTACCCTTTTTAACATGATGAACAATTAATACAAAGTAATACAGAAAATGACATTTTAAATTCAGCTTCTCAAACAGTGAACAAAAAATTTGAAATGTTCGCTTTAAATAGAGTTCTTTGGTAGTCATCACTAGTGAGATAGTATTTTGTTACAATAATTTATGTATATAAAAATTAAACTTCTTAATCACTTTTTCCCCACGGTTTAGTTACCGTCCAGTCGAAATCCATAAGAGCTTTTATTAACATTTTATCATTACAAAACAAACATCAAAACAGATGCCTTTACCAGCGACTCATTACCGCTCAAGATACTCAATATTGCTACAAACGGGATATTTATTTTCCTTTTGCTTTATAACAACAATTACCGGTTCGCCAAAACACTTTTAAAGAATATTTACGGCTCGGCGGTCGTTCTTTTATGGCACACATCACTGTGACATTTGCACCATATTACACTTGTTGATCGCATCTCCTGATGTTTCATCTTCCTTTATTGACTAAAGCCCTGGTTTTCACATAAAGTCCCGTCATTCTATTACTATGGCTCTATATCTTTCATGCTGCAGGCATCATGCGTTTTATTGTAGGAACATATTACAAACAAACGTTTCCTACATACAATATGCTTTTACAGTCTCCATCGTGTTTGTATAATGGTAATTATCTCTTATTTTCCGTGTCCCAAATGGTATACAAATATTTTTCTGTTTCCCAAATAATTATTTAATGAATCTCCTCCTTTAGGTAATAAGTAATATTCTCCAGAATGTGATTTTCACTCTGCAGCAGAGTGTGCTCTGATATGAAACTTCCTGGAAGATTAAAACTGTCTGCCGGACCGAGTCCTGTCAGATTAAAACTGTGTGCCGGACCGAGACTCGAACTCGCGAGGAAAACTTGAAAACAGTATACTATTTAACAGACATTGTGAAAAACTACATATATATGTATTTTAAAATAAGTTGAGAAAGTTGGAAAATATCTAAGTCCACTAGTGATTATCCAGTAGATCTAAGTCTTTGTACACAACGATCACCAGCAGTACGCATTTTTCTTTAAAAAACTGTGTATGTTCCTCATCCGTATAATCAAACAGCTGATGTAGATCTTTCTTTCCGAATTCACTGAGAGGTATCTCAGTATATAACCTTTGAAGTTGCGTATTCCTTAAGAGGGTGTCCGTAACTTTTGCCTTCATATCGCAATACTTTCTCCAAGCCATAATATCATTGTAATTTCCTTTGTATTGAACCAACCCCGTATAATCTTTGGTTATTCACAGCCATGCAGTTTTAGAAATACCTAATCTGGATTTGTGAGTGTAAATAGGTGCAAAGTGACCGAAATCAAAAAATGTTTTATCCCCCATGTCCAGCATGTTTTCGCGTCGGTCCTAAAAGATATAAGGGAGTACGGTGTCTCAGACCATTTAATGAGTCTGCCGGTGACTTCCTTTCATGCTGCAAGGACTGGTTGGAGGACAGAAAAATCGTTAAGATTTGCTGCTGTGTGTGGCAGAAACAAACTTCCTCCATGTGGCTTTTGAACGTTGGAACAAACCGTTCAGCTGCACTATTAGACCGAAGATGCCATTGGCAGATCAGAATTGTTGAAAATTGACTGACACGAGTTGTGGACCATTATTATAAAATGCTGGATAGGATCTATGGCGAGGCAACTGTCTGTGGAAGAACGTGCAGAGAATGGTTTCAACGCTTCATGAAGGGTGATTCTGCCGTCGAAGACAGGCATAGCGGTGGAAGAGAGAAGATTTTGGAAGCTACTGAAACTGACGGAAACAATCACTGCAGATCGTCATCGAAAGCAGTTGAGGAGTCTGGGCCGAGCACCGAAAGACAAACGGCCAAAACACAGCGATGGACATGAAAAGATAATTTTCCAGCATGACAGTGCTCGGCTCCACATCGCAAAACCCATCAAAAAATACTTCGAGACGCCAACCTCCGTGTTCTCAAGACATTGCTCCCTGTGACTACCACATTTCCCAATCTACAGCACACCAATTGGCTAACCAGCACTTCCACTCATAAGAACAAGAGCAAGATTAGATCGATTCATGTGTCTCCTCAAAACACGCCCAGTTCTTCCACCATGGGGTTCGTGTGCTTCCCGAAAGATGGAGAAAATGTAATTGCAAGCGATGGCCAAACTTGTAATCGTAAGTTTTTTCAGTTTTTCTCAATAAAACCTCGAACTTCAAGAAAAAACGGCGGAAGCAATATGTATGCCGTGCCAGAAAAGGCGCGCACACAGAATAGTTACAAACGTAAAAAAAATGATTTTTTAAAATGTTTCATGGACATTAATACGATAGCAACTATATTAAGAAAGTCTTCCTTTTAATCAAATCATATTATCTAGGTTATGTTTCGAAAGGCTTCCTCAGCGGTTTGGCAGAAATTAGTCTTATACCGACTTTGAGTCTCATCAGACTTTTATTCTCATAATGAGTTGTCTGGCGTGGTAGGGTCCGTCTTTGCGATTGGCATTTCAGTGTCTCTAAGGATATTGCTCAACCACAGCCAAAAAAGCGGTCTCGAAATTGTGCAACTCAATTTCATAAATAGCGAAGGGTGCTGGAGCTTCGTCCTACTATAACAATACACGATCTATTTAAACGGAACTTGTTGTCCCGTTCCATATTTTTCCAATAAATTCCCGTACAGGAGAACTGTAACCAGATTGCTTTGACTCAGCAGAAGTGAATTCCGTGTGTAACAAACAGAAGTGGATAGACCAAGTGGTGTTTATTCATTTATTTATTCATTTTATTTCATGTGCGCCACGTTTCGTTGTGTCTTTTCCCATATGCGACCTTGCACCGTATAAATGAGATAGTATGTAGAAGAAAGCTTTGGTCAGAGGTCGTAGCATTGCATGTATAGAGTCATTCCGTGGTAGGATACTACCGACCCCTAAACGTGAACAAGTTTGGCAAAGATGGTGGGCGAATCATGTCAGAGAGGTCGCGAAGGCACGAGTGTTGGCTCTGGTAGGTTGGCGAACATCCCCTCCTCCACCTTTTGAACGAAGAACGGTTACGGCGCTGGACAGATGTGGAGACGTCGCTCTCGATTTTGGTAATGTTAACAAACGTATTAGATTGTCTGAAATATGCTCGGTATTGAAGCCCAGATGTTGCAATCAGGTGTGGGATTACCACTAAACCCCCAAAAGGGAATTTATTTTCATAATTTATTCGAATTTCAATAGAACTTTGCGTATGTGCATTGGTCAGGCCACACACCACGGTGATATTATTCCTCTGTGCTCAACGGAAATTCACTAATTCAATGTATTTTAATCTGATCATTCAATTACAGTAATATTTTCGGGGATTTTTATTTATTTTCCACATGTTTCATTTTGTGAACTTGCTTCCGCGCCACGTGATCGGTTGGAGTAACCGCCACATTGATAAATTGTAGTTTTGGTCTGAAAATGTATTGAACGATGAATAATCATACGATAGTGGGTGAGTGTAAAATGGGAAGGAATAATCTTGTGTGTCCGTATTTTTTCTGGATTTCTGTTGGTTACCGAAACATGGCCATGCGTGCTGAATACCATTGAAGTGATAATGCTTCGTGTGCTCCACCATAACTATTTGATTTGTTGGCAATGTTGTGCGTTAAGTGAAGTACATGGTTTAAACTCGTGCCACTAGGAAAAGTATCAGATTTTAATGTCCATTGATTTGATAAAGACTTGCAAAACACTCTTCCGCCCTGACATAGTTTGCTAGTAGTGTCTTTGCTGAACTTGTTCCGAGTCACCTACAGCAATTGGATGTAATAAGCATCCGTTTAAGTATAACTGTGTGTTTGTATAAAATTACATTGAAGCCTGGTCTGTGCTCCCATCTCCCATTCCATAATTACGTGGCGATACTGAACCTTGTTAACTAGAGAGACCAGTTGTGATGATGTATATTGCAACAGAAACACGGCTAGTTGTTGAAATGCCATCGGTACTGAATAAATATCAATTAATCTCTACCGTCGACTGATTATTTGCTCCTTCCATGCTAAAGAATAGGTGAAAGTCAGTACCACAGTCGAATCCTGGGTCTACATCCACATCTACGTGTTTACACTGAAATTCACAATAAAGTGTCTGGCAGAGGGTTCAGTGAACCACCTTGAAGCTGTCTCTCTACCGTTCCACTCTCGAACGGCACACGGGAAAAACGAGCACTTAAATTTTTCCGTGCGTGCCCCAATTTCTTTTATTTTATCGTGATGATCATTTCTCCCTATGTAGGTGGGTGCCAACAGAATGTTTTCGCAATCGGAGGAGAAAACTGATGATTGAAATTTCATGAGAAGATCCCGTCGCAACGAAAAACGCGTTTGTTTTAATGATTGCCATTCCAATTCACGTATCATGGCTGTGACACTATCTCCCCTATTTCACGATAATACAAAACGAGCTGCCCTTCTTTGCACTTTTTCGATGTCACCCGTCAGTCCCACCTGATGCAGATCCCACACCGCACAGCAATACTCCAGAACAGGGCGGACAAGCGTGGTGTAAGCAGTCTCTTTAGTAGACCTGCTGCACCTTCTAAGTGTTCTGCCAAAGAATCGCAGTCTTTGGTTTGCTCTACCCACAATATTATCTGTGTTATCGTTCCAATGACAGTAAATAAAAGCTATATACTGCCAATTAATCCCTGTATAGGTGCCTTCTGCAGTGGTTAAAAAAATTTTGCGTTATCCTTTGCGTTGAAATTTTGGTTTGTTAAAACCTTCCGCTAGAAATTATTAATACCCGACAATAACTCGCAGGGGCCAGTAATTTCGTGGACCACACGAATTTAAGAAACCATTAACTACAGACAGTAGCTTGCAGGAGCTCTAGGACATGACAAAGCGACAGTAATCTTCCTACTTAGGTAGAGTTTTACCACCACCAGTACTGGAAGGTTACGTTGCACATGGCGTCCCTGTGCAGGATTTCGAGTGGCAGTAATTAGGAATTACTAATTATATCAAAATTTTAGTGCACTAATGATTATTTTTTCCTTGTACAGCTTAGCACAATTTTACTCGTGTTGAATACAGCTCTGTTGAAATTTGTGTTGTATTCTGTTGTTTCGTGTGTGTTGTGCTCTATTGTAAAATTAATGGGATCTTTTTTTTAAGTTGAAGTTAGGTAATTACAATTTTTCATTCGTGTTTTGTGCTTGCATACTGTGTAGGGGGTAGGAAACAGTGACTACAATGGTACAGATAGGTAATGAGTTAGATTATTACCAGGGCACACTCTAAAAGCATAGTGGATCTGGTCACTCTTAGTGTTGGAAACGGTAGCCCGGAGAGCGCGTCGGCTTTGCCGAGTGCAGCAGAGTCCGAAAGTGTGGCAGTGAACCGACAAGGTCAGCTGGCCACGGGGGGCGACCATAACGAAACACGAGGTTGGAAGCGTGGAGACGACCTTGGAGACCGCCAACGTTGACGAGGGGGCGATAAACGAGAGTTGTAGACACCTGTCAGAAGCGACACTTGTGAGAAACTGGAATGTGGCGACACTTGTGAGAAATCCGGGATGCTGAGGGACAGCCACAGGGTGTGTCGCACATGCTGCGCCTCTACCTGCTCGGCCCCTGCCTGCTGCCGCTCGGTGTGGCTGAGCGCTGGGCTTGTGCCGCCCCGGGCTGCGGCCGAGGGACATTCACACTCCTCCAATGCAGCCAGGTTACAATATTTCAGAATTTTTTTGGGCAAGGAAGAGCAGCCTGAGTCAAATTAGAAATCGGAGCTGATTTTGCCCCCACGATATCATTTCAACCATTAGTTGCAGCACAGTTATGCCTAAGAACTTTTTCATTGGAATTTTTGTTCTGATTAATCTTACATAGGGCATAGTTTTCGCTCAACTTCGCACTTGACGATGTATTTTACAGAAACTATAGAAACCGAAAATGTTTTCCATCTTTCAACCCCTCACACAAAATTTGATATGATAGGAGTGGCAACCCTTTACCATATATTAAGAGGAGCCAACAATAAAATTTGGTTCTCGGTAGAAACTTTCTCTTTAATTATTTCGAAATAAACTTCAATTTTTCCGTACCACGCAGGGAAGTGTACTGAGATCTAATGTGAGACCTGCTAACAATTAACGTTAAGGAATGCAATTTATGTATTGAAACAAGATGTACTGATCGTCCACTCAAACAGACATTGTTTCTAAAATTCTCTACTCAAAAATGCTGATTGTTATTGTTAGAAAATCAATGACTTTTCATACTTCATTTGTGAATCTTTTACAATTTGCAAGAGACATTTAGCCGACTTTGTGTCGTTTCCAGGGAACACCACGAGGAGGTAGTCTCTCTTCGTTCCGCATTATATTTATTGACAATATTTACAGGATAATTATTTATTTACAATTTTTACAATAGAGCTATCGGCGTGAACTGAACCCCTTTTCAATATTTACAAGTGTTGCTGTAGCTTCAGCCATTTCCTTTTCATTGTTATTTCTGTGCATAAACCACGCAAGTAAGAAATGATTTTATATTACCGTCAACTTGGAGTCTTGTAAGGGTCTTAGAAACTATCTCATTTACCTTAATTGCGGACTTCTTTCTTCTTTTCCCACCTAGATTTAAAACTAGTCGGTGCCCATGATATTCTGCGTCTTCTCTGAGAATTTTTACTAAGGAGTAAAATTTGGATGAACCTTCGAAATTAATGTATTTATCCTCCGATTCCATCCTTCTGAAACATTGTTGGTGCAGTGACGCCTTCCTACGCAGTTCCATATATCTCTTGGCATGTCTTCATTATCCAGCCATTGTTCAACAAAATAGTCTTAAAAAACCTGCAGTTTTTCATTATCTGGCGGGCTCTCTTGAATGCATAGACACCCATCATGTAACATGTCCAGCGGAATGTGAGCCAAAGCGGAACACAATCTTATGTGAAAACGAATTTCTTCGTTTTCCTTGTAGGCAGCAACAAGGCCGCAATTCTGCACTTGCCTCCACAAGCACTGATTGAAATAGTGGTTGCAGCCATTCATCTTTGCATCAGGAAACAAATGTGTTACTGATTGGATGATTGCACCTGATAGCTGCAGGATTCCATCCAGGTACGTTGCTCTCAAGAGCTGTGAAAAAGCGATCGTACGTTTCTCGCTTTTTATTGGGTAGCAAGGCATACACGGTTGTAACTGTGTTTATTTCCTCCTCAGAACTAGAAATATCGGCATGAACAATAAATAACTGTCAAAACTGCTTGCTGGAGGTTTTGAACATTCCATCCACAAAGAACGAATTGCAGTCTGTTAAACAGGACTCACCTTTGCTGGCGAACACCAATATCCTATCATTTTGTCCTCTGTCGTCATCTGCAAGTAAAGATTTGCTGCCATCATTCATTAGCAAATGATGTTGTTGCAGAAATATTCCTGCAGCATCGGTCGCATCTTGTGTAGATCCCACGCTTTTTGCCTGATGCGTTGCAGCGATCGTTTTGCACTCCTGTGTGACGGCAGTGATGTGGGGGTGCAGTACTGAACTGCGGTGCGCTACCTGTTTGGTGTCCCTGTAGACCGCCCGCTACCTGTTCGGCCGGGTCTCCTCACAACTGTCGCTCCTCACAAGTGTCGCAACCCCATAAACGAAGCTGGGAAGAACCGCTTCCAACAGTCTTGGCGAGCGCGGGAAGCATGAGCATGGAGAACTCACTCCTAGCAAGAATCCTTCAGTTCATGAAGCAGCGAGCTGATGAGCAGGAAAGGGCTTAACAAGAATTTGACCTTACGAGTCGCCGGCCGGAGTGGCCGAGCGGTTCTAGGCGCTACAGTCTGGAGCCGCGCGACCGCTACGGTCGCAGGTTCGAATCCTGCCTCGGGCATGGATGTTTGTGATGTCCTTAGGTCAGTTAGGTTTAAGCAGTTCTAAGTTCTAGGGGACTGGTGACCTCAGCAGTTAAGTCCCATACTGCTCAGAGCCATTTGAACCATTTGAACCTTACGAGTCAAACAAATTCAAATAAAGCATTAAGTGATGACTTGAGCTTTTTGCGAGATGACCTCACACGGAAATTGGAAGAGCAAATACGTGCGATAAATATGCGATTTGACGAACAAGAACACAAGCTAGGGCGCCATCAAGAACTCCTAGATGGCGTTAGGAACCAGAGCTGCTGGAAACCAAGCACTAGCTGACTCCATGTTAAAGGAGATACAGCCGGTACAAACTGAAGTCAGTGAGACCACGGGCAGGCTTCGCGTGATGGTGTTAGAAAACGAACTCTCCTAGCGAGAAATCGTCATTCCTTCGGAGTCGCAAATAAAGGAAGTCCTAGAAGTCTGCAAAGAACAGAGAGAAGCTGTTGCTCGTGTGAGTGAACAAGTGGCTGCTCAGGGTGCGCAGATTACGGCGGAAGCAGGTCAGGTTCAGAAAGTAATCAATCAGGTAGGCGCCCTATCGAGTGCGGAAGAAAAGATCACGATAGCGAATGAGGCAGACTCGGACGGGACACAGCCAGCGGCAACTGCAGAATCTGAAGAAGTGCAATCACTGCTGCAGTTTAAAAAACTGCAAGCAGACATAGAAAACGCAATCGGAACGTGATAGCCGACTTGCATAACAAGCTGCGGGAACACGAAAGCGCAGAGGGCAGTGCCACCACTAGCAACACCACTAGAAGAGTGGAAAGCACCAGCGGTAAGCGTAGGCGTGGTGAAGTCGAGGAATACCGCGACTTCGAAGAGAGACTCGGTAATCTGAGGGGAAACTCGGCGCCACCTGTACGGACGGGCGACAGCGGTACGAGTTTCTACATCTACATCTACATGGATACTCTGCAAATCACGTTTAAGTGCCTGGCAGGGGTTCATCGAACTACCTTCACAATTCCCTATTATTTCAATCACGTATAGCGCGCGGAAAGAATGAACACCTATATCTTTCCGTATGAGCTCTGATTTCCCTTATTTTGTCATGATGATCGTTCCGCCCTATGTAGGTCAGTGTCAACAAAATATTTTCGCATTCGGAGGAGAAAGTTGGTGACTGAAATTTCGTGAGAAGATTCCGTCGCAACGAAAAACGCCTTTCTTTTAATGATTTCCAGCCCAAATCCTGTATCGTTTCTGTGACACTCTCTCCCATATTTCGCGATAATACAAAACGTGCTGCCCTTCTTTGAACTTTTTCGATGTACTCTGTCAGTCCTACCTGGTAAGGAACCCACACCGCGCAGCAGTATTCTAAAAGAGGACGGACAAGCGTAGTGTAGGCAGTCTCCTTAGTAGGTCTGTCACATTTTCTAAGTGTCCTGCCAATAAAACGCAGCCTTTGATTAGCCTTCCCCACAACATTTTCTATGTGTTCTTTCCAATTTAAGTTGTTCGTAATTGTAATTACATAGGTATTTAGTTGAATTTACGGCTTTTAGATTAGACTGATTTCTCGTGTAACCGAAGTTTAATGAGTATCTTTTAGCACTCATGTGGATGACCTCACACTTTTCGTTATTTAGAGTCAACTGCCACTTTTCGCACCATTCAGATATTTTTTCTATATCGCTTTGCAGTTTGTTTTGATCTTCTGATGACTTTATTAGTCGACAAACGACAGCGTCATCTGCAAACAACCGAAGACGGCTGCTCAGATTGTCTCCTAAATCGTTTATATAGAGAAGGAACAGCAAAGGGCCTATAACACTAACTTGGGGAACGCCTGAAATCACTTCTGTTTTACTCTATGACTTTCCGTCAATTACTACGAACTGTGACCTCTCTGATAGGAAATCGCAAAGCCAGTTACATAACCGAGACAATATTCCATAAGCACGCAATTTTACTACGAGCCGCTTGTGTGGTACAGTGTGAAAAGCCTTCCGGAAATCCAGAAGTACGGAATCGATCTGAAATCCCTTGTCAATAGCACTCAGCACTTCATGTGAATAAAGAACTAGTTGTGTCTCACAGGAACGATGTTTTCTGAACCCATGTTGACGAGGAAGAATGCAGGAGACACTTTGTCTCTGTACAATCTTACTCTCTTTTCCCAGACCCAAATCACAACATAGCGTCCTCGATGTGCTTAAACGAGTTTGAGCACTCTTTACCTTGCTCATGTGGAGATGTGCTCAGAATAAAATTTGTGTGCAGTCACCTGAGAGGTGAAGCGGCAACCCGAATACAAATAATGCTTCAGCACTGTCGAACGAACAAGAATTTTAAAACGGCTTTCCTCAACGAGTTCTGGTCTCGGAGCATGCACGAACGGGTAAAGTTGGGCATTTTGATGGGAGAAAACTATGTTGAAAGTACATACAATCACCCCATGGAATTTTACAACGAACTTGTGAAAAATAATCAGTTTCTTGAAGCACCACATGATCCCAAGGAACTTACCAGAATTTGACTAAGCTACCGGATAAATTGCGCAGAGATATTACAATTGCGGCAAGAGGCACGGATGACGTTAGTGGTTTTCAGAACCTGCTGCAAGAATTAACACCCAGACCGTCTTCAGGCAACGAGTGGCCCATCGGGACCATCCTCAGTTGAGGATGCGGTTAGGAGGGACGTGTGGTCAGCACACCGCTCTCCCGGTCGTTAGGATGGTTTTCTTTGACCGGAGCCGCTACTATTCGGTCGAGTAGCTCCTCAATTGGCATCACGAGGCTGAGTGCACCCCGAAATATGGCAACAGCGCGTGGCGGTCCGGATGGTCACCCATCCAAGTGCCAGCCACGCCCGACGGCGCTTAACTTCGGTGATCTGACGGGAACCGGTGCATCCACTGTGGCAAGGTCGTTGCCCCTGCAAGAATTAGGCACTGGAAGAAATGTAATTGAGCAGCAAAATGTAGCTATCTTCGCAGGTAATCATGACGGGAATCACGGACAGAGGCGCAACCAGGATTGGAGGCCTCAGTTTGATCGCAATAACAATCATGCTCGTGGTAATGACAGGCGTGGGCGTGGACCTTGGAGCCCACGGCGCAATGGTAGAGGTTGGAGACGCTTTAGGGAAGATCTGCCCTGGCCCGATAATGGTAATGCGATGCACACAACGGACGGGAGGTCAGTGGAGCCACACGATAATTCCCGAGGCAACAATATTAATGGATGTAGGGACGCATGACTAGCAGTGATAGGGGCGAGCAGAGCTGCGACGCCGAATGATGTCATCGCAATGTGCTTGGAACACGAAGACATCCGGGACGTGTTACTAGACGAAACAACCCTCAGTCGAATGCCCCACAGTCCGCACAACAGTTAACGAAATTACTATTCGCTGTCCGCTTGACTCAGGAAGCGAAGCATCGGTGATTAGAGGAGATGTGTTCGCGCGGTGCAATGTGAGGAGTCTGTGGCCGACGCTTCCTTTGCAGAAAACAAGAGTGCGAGGTGCCGTAGGGAATAAAAGCGTAGAGACGAAACAGCAGGCGTACACTGATTTTACTTGTCAGTCGTGGGCCGTGTTCCTGGCTGTGCTGTCACTAGCAGTTCAGGCAGTGCTTGACCTGGACTTTCTAAGACATTATAAGACCGTTCTAGATTTGCATGGTATGTGCGTCCATTTGCGCGATCACAAAACAAAAATGAGTGTTGTTTTCGATGAGCGACTCGTGGAAGAAGGAGTGGGATGTGCGTCCCTTGGTATACGCGTGATCGGCGAGTATGACGACGCCGAAGTGTGCCTATGCATGCTAGATACACAGGAAGAAGATCGGGATAGCGAGGAAACAGTAGAGGAGGCAATACTCGAGAAAACGCGGCATTTAGGATCGACAGAGATAGGGGAACAACTGCGTGGGACTCACATAACGTACCAAACCGTTTTTTCAGATTCGGCTGGGCCCATATGTAATTTCAAATGGGAAGCGCAAAATAGGAGACGCAAAAGACAATTAACCTTTGGACTAGGAGATAAAGTTCTAGTTAAAACTCATAGTTTGTCCAAAATGCACCAGTTCATTAGCAGCACATTTTTCGATGTCTACTCTGGACCGTTTCGGGTGAGGCGTGTCGCTTATCAGAACGCGACTGAAATAGAAACGATCAGGTCTCGTAGGCTCGAAAAAATGGTTCAAATGGCTCTGAGCGCTATGCGACTTAACTTCTGAGGTCATCAGTCGCCTAGAACTTAGAACTAATTAAACCTAACTAACCTAAGGACATCACACACATCCATGCCCGAGGCAGGATTCGAACCTGCGATCGTAGCGAACGCTAGGTTCCAGACTGTAGCGCCTAGAACCGCACGACCACTCCGGCCGGCGGTCTCGTAGGCCTAGGGGTTTGCATCACATATCTGATCAAGAAATGGGTGGAGTAAGAATTACGGACAGAAGTGTCATCTTTTGTAAACAGGGGAATTGATTAGCTTTGTATAAAAATAGTATTGTACAACACAATGTGTAAAGGAATTTGGTACTCTTTACTGTCTTTATCTGGTTATCTATTAGGTAACAACGAGTGTCGAAGGAAGATATTCGTACGTCATGGTCGTGATTTGCTCTGGAGGAGCGATGATCACTTGTAAGGGAAACAACAAGAAGTTACGCTAGAAAAGGTAAACCTTTCGCTATAATTATGGGAAACGCGCCGTAGATGCGCTTATGTGTAGTAATGGCTCGCGCCGAAGTAGGGACGGGACCAATTGTCGGTGGCAAAAGGCACCGAATTTTGTGTGTTGTTGTATTTGTGTTATAGTGGTGTGCAGAGAGGCAGCGCTATGAAGTATTACTGGCTTAGGCAGTGATGACTTGGAGAGATCTTGAGGGAGAGATGAACTCTATAAAGAGTGCATGACAGACCATAGTGAGGAAAATCAGACGGAGGCAAGGTCAGGATCGTGGAAGTAAACCATCCAGAGGAATGAAGGCAGGATTAAATAAACAGGAAGCCCATGGAGGTAACAGGAGGGCGTAATGGTTATAGTCATGAATGACATTTGTTTAATGAAAGATGATACTTGTAGAATAAGAAGATGTAAAGTGGGCCCTTAGTTTTAAACTAGATGTATGTGATGCACCGTATCTGTGCTTGACTTTTTTTGGTTCACAGGGAATAAAAGGCACTAAAGAGGACGAGATGCTGATGACCATAGGTTGAGATGAATCGCGAATAACAAGAATTGGTGCAATGACTAAAGTGGGAGTATTATGTTTCTATGAGATTTTAAGTGAGCAACGCCATAGTAGTTTGATTAACGAACTAAACTAGAGAGAACGAAGAGCGAAATGTCCGATTTGGATAAAGTAAGAGTGTGATCCAAGTGGTAATAACTCCAGATGGTACCGAACCAATTAGTTTTGGTTTTATATATTTTTCTTTTATACTGTGTAATTGTCTACTTGTCTTTTGATGGTGTGTTATCCTGGTGATACCCTCATGGATGAGCAAATACATCACCTGTTTTGATTGTCGCGTGTAGTATAGGAACAGTAATGAGACATCTAACCTGTTTTGGAAGTGAATTAGAGGAAAGTGTGATCGTAAGACCATATTGTGATTTGTACATGTTTTGGGTAACCAGTATTGTAACTTATATCAGATATTCTATGAGATAGCAAGCGTGCAGATAGTAGGACATGGAGAGGTAGATAGTGGTGGTGGTGGTGGTGTAGTGAATTGCATACCGATTGTCACAACCCGTGATACCTGTCCTGATTGATTCCACAATTTGCTCCTTTATGGGCAATCGAGTATCTTTTAAAATAACAGATAGGCTTGTTATTGTAGGGCGTCTCCAATATTGTAAAGACTTTTAGTGACGTATTTTCTTTATTCAATTGTTATTCAGGAATCAAGAGATCTTTTATTGTCAATTTATTTAGTGAGTGTAAGATGTCTCACAAATGTGAATGGACATTTTTAGAGGCCTGTGCTTGTAAGCAAACGTGTAATATATTGCGATTTAGGATTGTTCTTTTTGTTAATAACTATTCGCGATTAATTGTAAAGCTCTGGTGAAATTAAGTTTCGTTTTGCAGTAGGTAAAGTGAAAATTGTACTTGGTACAAACAAGAGTAACTGAGGACCCCTACGAGTAATTGACGACCACCAAAGTTTAAGGGAGTAACAACTGTTTTATTTAAATGTTGTAGGGCGACGGCGAGCAGCAAAGGGAAACCGATCGGCTCCAGACGGTAAGGACACGGGACGACCTGTCCCTGTCAAACAGCTGATCCCGTGGACCAGGCCCGGGACTAGTGCCTGGAGTCTCACACTACTTCCTCCCCCCCCCCCCCTACCCACACACACACACACACACCAAGCGGCAGTGGCGGCGGCTGAGTGGGAGACAGCGGCCACGGCTACCTGTGGCGAGCTCACAGCACGTGCGTCTCGCGGGCCCCGAGGAATCGCTTCATGACGTCATCAGAAAGGCTGACAGCATGACAGCACTGCCTGGTGACTATACCTGTAAACAACTCTGTTGACGTAAGTGACGTCACACGTTGGCTACAGTGTTTATACAGACTTGCCTTCAGCTGTTGTTTTGGAATGTCAAATCAATCCAGATTGTTTGAATGAAGCTTCCGTTAGCAGAATAAAATGTAGAAAGAAGGTTTAAATGTGAATAATCTGGATTATGGTGACATGCTAAATCCGCAGCGTAGTCAAAGTTACGTATCAGAGTCGTGCGTGATTGATTGAAGCCAACTGATTACAAATTATTGGTCGAAAGGCAGAGTGATTTATAGCATAACACATATTACGCATTGCGGACAATGTGTCTAAATGTTTTTAACGCATTAACTGCGGCTTACTAATGTAGGCTAACTACCACTGAGACGTTTGCAGCACAAATTTGTCTTTGAACCCATACCAGCAGTAGCAAATGCGGAAAAACGAATCAAATACGTTAAAGGATGCGTAATGGAACGCCAATTGCATTTTCCAGTTTGTGTACAATATCTGTACGTAATATGCATCAAAACACGTCGGATGCTTGTTCATTTTCTAATGTATGTTTTTTGGGGATGACCTAGTGGTTTTATGTTTTTTATTATGAGAAATGCGTTAAATGTGGGAAAGTGCATTTAAATATGCCGCAAACAAATATTAGGCAAAGACACACGTCTGTCTGTTACCACAACCTTTATTTCTCATTCGCTGTGTTCCACAACTGTCAACGAAATTATCGCTTTTCAACCTAATGTAGACCTCAGACTATGCTACAAATAAAGTTATTACTACAGACACCGTTTGTAGGGAAAACGGGGGGAGGGGGGCGAAATCCAGTATAGTGCTCTTGCCCAGATATGTGCTCTTGCCCTGTGTGTGTTACCGATATGCTTAAATTTTGATCGTTGTTTTTCTGTAAACAAACAGCTATATGCCAATCACATCTTCCTGTATGTAGTTTCTCAAAAATCCAGTTTATGTGATCTTAAGATAAAGAGAGTTCAATGAGGGAATATTAATAGATCGAAGCAATACTGACATCTCCAAATTGTAAGACTGCTATAGATGCAAGTCACTGATTGTCAGAGTGTGTCAGTGGAACAAAACATTTGAAGTAAATCACGAAGCTTTAGGTTAGTTCAACTATTACTTCTTAATGTAGTAGGCAGTCACAATTTTCTTCCGTATTTTTATGTATATACATACTACACAAACAACCAAATGGTACTGTTCCACTTCCATGGCAAATAGAGAGAGGGAAGAAAGGCTTTCTGTCATCCGAGCCCTGATTTCTCATGCCTCCTAAATTTTCTCAATAGTGTTATACAAAATAATACTCACACATAGTTTGAAACTACTGTTAACCTATCTAGAATCCAGCCTCTGAGTTGCTTCAATGTGTTGCTTAAATCTGACCTCGATCTCAAACTTTGGAGCAGTACTCATGAATGTGTCACGTAAGTGTTCTATACGGGCGGTCTAAGTGATCTTCCCCTCATTTCCAGTCACAAAACGTATTCATCTTCCCAGAGGAAGGAAGTAATGACCCTGAAAGCTAGAAATGATTTTTTTATTCAAGTGCTGTTTTTCTCTCATACTTCATACAAAGCATTTCAGAATTTTACGAGTACTGGCAGCCCTACATATAATGGTAACATTAAAACCCTGTTAATTTGAACCTTAGTGTTAACTAGCATATGCATCCTTGAGTCGAAACATTACGTTTAATTATAATTATAGGAGAAGCTAATAAAAAAATTTTTTACTTTGTATTTTTTTAATATCTTAGGATTTTCAGTTTTCTGCCTGATGGTTTGCAGCAACCTATTGAAGACTTTCGATCCGAAAGTGAAATTCCATTCTGAATCGTAGGCATGGATGTATAGTCTACATGGACATTGTTTTTACTTCCAGTATTTTGCAAGTTCATTTAACTGAATGGAGTAAAATTACCCGTATTATGAACAACAAATACTATTAGCGAGTAAATATGTTGACATGTAAGTGAAAGACTCCGAAGGGCCCTGAAGAGACTTCTGTAAGAAGCTACGCTATCAATTTTACACAATAGTTTTACTCACATGGATAAAAAGTTCTATTGACTTGCCACACCAGATATGAATAAAATTGCAAGCTTTTCATAACAGCCTCCATCACCATCACCAGTAATGGTACTGGTATGTAATGGTATGGTGTACTGTAGCAGCACATTAAGTGTTTCAATTGAATTGATTCTGCATTATTTCTCTTCCCCATTTCCTTGACATTGGTGCTACCAAGTTATGTTCTTGTACGGTAATTAGTTTCCACATTATAACATGTTAAATATAGAAAGTTTAACTGTAACCAAGTAGAAGTTTTCTTTGATGACAATTTCAGTTCCAGTGCACAACTGAATTTCAAAATCTGTCTTGTGGGGTGAAAATCCATTACTGTTGCTATCTTGTGCTGACAATGAGATGATTTTCATAGAAATACCGAATTATATCATTTGTAATACAGTTTCATAGTTTTTGTAGTTGCTCATGATCTTTACACTTGCGTGCAATGGATGTAGCATCAGCATACAGAACTATCCTTGAATTTGGGGAGAAGTATTTTGTCATTTACATAAATCAACAAAAGAAAGTATCCCAGTACAAAGTCCTGGGTACCCTGTATTACATATCAGCAATGTTAGATCTGTGTGTGTCACTCACCATCCTTAAGAGTGAAAACTCATTTGTGTTAGATAAGGTTTTATTAAACTGTGAACAATTATCAGCATAATTACCCAGCTGTTTTCCCAGAGTATTTACTATCTCTCTCTACAAGCAATTGATAGAGATTAGCTAAAAAAATATCTGTACTTTCAGATGGAGGTCTTTCTATATCTAAAATTACATTTCCTTTCCCATCTATAGCTTATCGCAGAAAGTTCAGTAACACCTTCAACATGTAAGGAATTACATCTTTCAGCACCAATTATTGCCACTTTTTGCAACATCACCATAAGGTTTGATATCCCTACTGAAAGATGAGCAGAAATTCTTTGTTAATGGGTGCATAATAAGATTCTTTTTTGGTATACCAGTGCTCAGTAATAACTGAAACATCTGGTTTATTAAGACATGCTATTATGTCCAAATCATTGTGCTTATTTCCTAGGCTCGTAAAGTTTTGGAGGATGATCTTGGTTTGCAGGTTGCATTGTATCCAAATATTTATTTATTTATTGTTACCATAAATATCCCCATTAAGCAAATCAGATGTGCTTGTCAAGCTGGGGAGAGGAAACAAAAAGGCCACACATGTACAAAGTAATAATAAAAGGAAAGATTCCAAAAGAGTTCCTGACAGCAAAATGTAAAACTTAATTGTTTTTGGATATATTACTTCTTATATCCTTCATTCAAAACCTTAAGAAGGCTGTTAGTTTAGTGTCTTCAAGGCATAATGCTGTTGAGCATCGCAACAATCAAGTCAGAGATAGCAGTGTACTATGATACTACCTATGAAGAAATTGATGCACTGGATGTGAAGTGCACAGGTTTAGTCTACCCAGCAGGTGTTCCAGGAGATGTCCCTGCACTGTTCTATACCATCATGAATATACCTATCATTAGTGATATATTCATCACTGACAAAATTGAATAATCACATTTTTGCTTCAAGTTTCTGAAATGGCAGTTGATGAGATCATATCTGAAGAGACAGCTATCAACCCACACTTTCAGCATGAGGTAGGACTAGCAATTACCAGAATTCTGAAATGTGGATCTTGTAAACCTAGAGTTGCTCTAGGAAAACAAGTAAGATGCGACATGTGCCCCAGATCAAAGATGAGAAAATAAAAGGTTGCTGTATTACTTATAGCGTACAAATATGCAGTGAATAACAAGTTTGAAATCACTATGTTCGCCGGCCGGGGTGGACGAGCGGTTCTAGGCACTAGTCTGGAACCACGCGACCACTACGGTAGCAGGTTCGAATCCCGCCTTGGGCATGGATATGTGTGATGTCCTTAGGTTAGTTAGGTTTACGTAGTTCTAAGTTCTAGGGGGCTGATGACCTCAGAAGTTAAATCCCATAGTGCTCAGAGCCATTTGAACCAACCATTTTTTGACTGTGTTCAAAGCTATGTAGAATTGTTTAATTCCTGATTTAAGTAATTCACATTATTTCGTTGCTGTTTGCTGCTGTCATCCATTAATACCTCAATGTCAACAACTACTTTGTTACTTTAAAACCTTCAGCATGTTCACTGTGGCTGACACAAAGGTCAATAAGAGCTACTAACACCATGCTTTTAAGTGTCATCAGCAGTGAATGTGCAAAACAAGAACATTTTTGCAATTTAATTGAAAGTCCTAATTCAGCTTTCTTTTTCAGGCATGTTTATTTTTAAATATTAAAACTGATGAGAGTTTCATTACTAGACCACTAATTTTGAAATCTGGATGACAATCCCAGCACTGCAACAAAATGTGCACCATACACAACAGGTTCCATGCAATCTCTCCTCTCCACAAATTTGCACCTCAGATGTGTTGTATGTCATATAATACTACAGTTAATTTTCCATATATCTGAGCAAAACCAGTTCTTGTGTGTCCAAGTTTATCTCATCTAGACATTGCACCTTTCCCTTAACTTTAGTGTGCTTTACAATAAAATTTGTATGAAAAGTTTTCCGTGTAAATTACCTATTCTACGCCTACAGCTAATGCTTGTGTAACCCAGTGTGCCATTCAGGTGGGTTTACTTGTGTGTCAATATAATTGTCAGGTTCGGTATGAAAGGGTTTCTTGAAATATATTCCCACATAAATTTTTTAGTATCTATTCTCAGTTGCAAAATACATTACGCACTGTCAGAGCCATTTCAATGCAAAAATTTTAAATCGTGCTGGGGAATATATCAATAACACAGTTCCAGCACACCTCAGAAATTTGATTTTAGTTGCTTCAACCAATGAGAATTACGGACCAAGTCTTGCACTGCCCTGTGGTGTGTATTAACCCGTTGGCTGGCATGAAGGTGCCGGTGGTCACAGCAGACTGCTCTGCTGGGGCCAGCAGTGATATGGTAACAACCAGGTATCAGCAATTTTACACTTTAATCTTACTGAGGAAAAAAAATTACTTATATTTGATATTCCTTGCCATTTCCAGACTATTTTTGGGTCTGCAGTATTTTTATTTAAATGTCTTACAAAACCAAACGATTAAATGACTACAAAGTTATTCATGAATTCATTTTTAGATACATATTTAACAGTGTAAAGGATAATTCCTGAAACAGTAATTAACATTCTAGCTGTTCTTTTTAGCCACGACTGTACAGATGCATATACTTCACACTGCTTAACACATTGACTACCATGCTGCTCACAGCAGAGCAGGACACTTAATGCTGTATGCCTGACCTGGTGGTGAAACATCCATTACTAATCATGTCAGGGTCAAGAAATGCAGAAGTTAATCTCTCAGGGAGTACTGTAATCCAAAAATGTAAAATTATACCTAAAAAGGCCATTTCCAAGTACATCTACCAAGCAAATTATGCTTTCAGTCAGTGATTTCTTTTGCCATAAATGACTAGTGAACGCACATGCCTGAGGAAGGTAAATGTTCATACTTTGCCTCTGAGAAGCAGCAAATCCATTAGAAACAGCTATGCCCTTAGTCCAATTTATGTTGTAGTTATCACCAGGGTATTTTAATTAAATTTGGTCTACTATAAGCAACATGATAAAGGAATCAAAAGAAACACACACACACACACACACACACTGAATTAATTTCTTTATTAACAACGCTCGGATTTCCACATCACCATAGAGGTACCAAGCTTGATGCGTTACTCGTTCTTTTACATGGCGAGTTTCCCCAGTAGGTCTATAAACCATGAAACAGACAAAAAGCTACTTCTCGCTGTCTTCTCTTTTTTGGATTTTCCCTTCAGAAACTGAAACATCCATTACAAAAACAGATTACATCACTCACAAATCTGGATTCAGTCACTGCAATTCATACCTATTTTACCGTAAAAAATACTGACTATGATGAACGATGTAATTTTGAACATTCAAAAGTTTTCAAATGTGCAGGTTACTGACGTTAGAATAGTTACTACACAATTTTTGATCACGAAAAAGTTAAGATGATTGCAACATAAATACCGAACCCATTTGCTATGAGAATACGCCGTTACCACAAATAATCCACATAGATGCATTGAAAGAAACTTTACTGGGTAACTTAATGCATCAGAATACTATAGGCACAAAGAATGAAATTTCTGTAGATTTACCATACACTTTACTTTTCTTGAGCATTATAAGATTACTAACGGAAGTTACTTACCGTCCATTATCTGGAATATAAACTATCCTTTCTCCTCTGCTTTTGCAGCAAGTATTGTCAATTTTTTTCCGTGATTGAACAGCTTTAACGCACACAAATCACAAAACCCGCCATTATACACCCACACCCACAAGGCATTAGCATGTCATGTTCAAAGAATATCCGCGTTTCGAAAACTACCAGCGATATTGGCTAGCGTGAGAGACGACGTCATGTCATGATGTGACGTCATGATTCCTCGGGGCCCGCGAGACGCTTCTGCTCACAGCCGGTCAGAGCGGATGAACTCTCTCCGCTACAAAGGAGAGCCCTGTTGTTGTCGGTACGAGACATCTTGTCGGGCGGAGATCACAATGTCGCTTCACCTGGACGCAGGAGGCGGCGACTTTGGCAGTGGCTATTACCGCTACTGAACCTATTAGGAGGCGACGGTGAACACTGTCGCTTTTGCAAAAGTCAAGGGATAAAGGAGAAACTACTAAGGGCTCTTAGCGCCATTAGTAACCCTCGTTGGATGCATGAACATTGAGGATAGTGAGAACACGTTGTAGAACTTTCAAGGCAAAGACAGCGGACTTTGAATTAGAAAGAGGGGATAGTTAAATAGTTAAATAAACCTATATATGAGTAAAGTGTGTGTGTATGTAGTCATGATGAACTTATGTTTTGGTAGTCCATGACGGTGAGGGGTAGGACAGCTGTGAAAAAAAAAAAAAAAAAAAAACTGTTCATCACAGAACTTAGGCCCGTGAGCCATGGCAAATTCCTGTTTAAAGAACTCAGAAGTAGACTCAGGACAGTAAAATAGGTCAACAAATTAGAGACACGTACGTGTAGTTGTTAGACATACGCTTTTATTTGGATTGCTGGAACTGATGTACTGTTAGTCCAATCCATACCACTAGTGCTAATAATAACAAGAAAAGGGCAACTGGTTTGTCATAGTGTGTTGACTACAAATGGACAACTAGTTTGTCACCATAATTTTGCCGAAGGTAATTGTCTACGGAACAATAAATTTAAGGAGACAGCTTGAGTCAGACAGTCGGCAGAGTGCAATAGGGTACCTACAAGTTCCTTTACAAGAAAACCCTCCCGCCGGCCGGAGTGGCCGAGCGGTCCGAGGCGCTGCAGTCTGGAACCGTGTGACCGCTACGGTCGCAGGTTCGAATCCTGCCTCGGGCATAGATGTGTGTGATGTCCTTAGGTTAGTTAGGTTTAACTAGTTCTAAGTTATAGGGGACTGATGACCTCAAAAGTTAAGTCTCATAATGCTCAGAGCCATTTGAACCAACCAAAACCCTCCCCGACAATTATCCTAGATGGTGTGCGCGTGACTTCATAGTGCCGTGTAACTACTCAAACGTAGGGCGTGCCAAACAATAGCGGAACTAGCGTGTGAGCTGCTCCTATAATCATATGAATTTTGGGGATTTTCGTCAAGATTTCCTTATATTAATATCGCCTGTTTACTTATTAATGACTTAGTTAAATATACGGAGGATATGAAATGTCGTTTGTCTTAGTTTAGTCTTCTTATTTATTTCCTTTCTTTGCTGAAACGTGCAACAGGACAGTGCCTTGTTTACTGGGTAACAATTTTGAGCAGAGAGGAAAGAAGGAATGTTTTCTTCTTTAATATAATGAAGTTATCTCTAAATTGAGGAGCGTGATCAATGATATTTTGTTTTTGTGATTTATCAGCCTGAAATGAGGCAGTGAGATCAACAAACGTTTGCTGGCGCAAGGGAAAATGTTGTCTAATAACTCAATCATAAAGTAGGTCGACGGTGTTTCCCTTACTACTGTCTGACCAGAACTACATTTGTGGATTGACAAGGAGGCCCTTAGCCTGAAAATAGTAGATATAACGTAGTCAAGTGTTATCTGATCATAACGTTTAAAAGGAATCTCACTCTGCGAGCTAAGTAGATAAGGAGAGTTCACTGCATTGCTTGCTGGAAGTAAATAACTTGATTGCTAGTTGGCTTCAAATGGTTCAAGTGGCTCTGAGCACTATGGGACTAAACGTCTGAGTTCATCAGTGCCCTAGAACTTAGAACTACTTAAATCTAACTAACCTAAGGACATCACACACATCCATGCCAGAGGCAGGATTCGAACCTGCGACCGAAGCAGTTGCGCGGTTCCGGACTGAAGCGCCTAGAACCGCTCGGCCATCACGGCCGGCTACCGTGGGAAAGATGGATTACACTCCACATACATTGGGACAAATCATTCATTGTTCAAAAATTTAATAAAAGAAACAAGATCCAAATTGTGTTAGGTAGTGACTGGCGTCGATGGTCGATACTTTAATAGAAAATTATTCCAAAATTTATTTAAAAAAATTACGCGAGATTGCAATTGAGAACAATAAATCGGAACTACGTCTTGCGAACAAGTCTTCCAAAAGGTATGAACCACCGACAGTCACTAATAACCACGTGGCTACCCACTACAAAAAAAAAATCGATAAAATACACAAAATTCATGACAAGAAAAATCACGAAATCAAACACTAAAGCTCGAGCATTTACTCAAGCAAGGAAACTGGTTCAGTTGCTAACATAGAATAGAAAGCACAGTTTCACGAACAAACCTCGCGGTAACTTCTAGCAACCATTCACAAAAAAAACTCACTCAAATCTTCACAAAACACAGTCGCCTTTTTCTTAATATGATTAGCGCCTGTTACAACCATACGCGTTGCTCGCATTCAGTGACACTATTTATTCTGGAGTGCAGTCACTCTAATAGATCCACATGGCCTCATGCCCCACAATCCCAAAGCTATAGAGCAAAAAAGGAATGTTGTTGTTGTGGTCTTCAGTCCTGAGACTGGTTTGATGCAGCTCTCCATGCTACCCTATCTTGTGCAAGTTTCTTCATCTCCCAGTACCTACAGCAACCTACATCCTTCTGAATCTGCTTAGTGTATTAATCTCTTGGTCTCCCTCTACGATTTTTACCCTCCACGTTGCCCTCCAATGCTAAATTTGTGATCCCTTGATGCCTCAGAACATATCCTACCAACCGGTCCCTTCTTCTCGTCAAGTTGTGCCACAAATTCCCCTTCTCCCCAATTCTATTATGTTGTTTGTAGTAGCTTACCCGCACGCCTATTTTTTTATTCATTATTAAACCTACTCCGGCATTACCTCTATTTGATTTTGTATTTATAACCCTGTATTCGCCTGCCACCGAACTTCACTAGTTCCCACTATATCTAAGTTTAACCTATCCATTTCCCTTTTTAAATTTTCTAACCTACCTGCTCGATTAAGGGATCTGACATTCCATGCTCCGATCCGTAGAACGGCAGTTTTCTTTCTCCTGATAACAACGTCTTCTTGAGTAGTCCCCGCCCAGAGATCCGAATGGGGGACTATTTTACCTCCGGAATATTTTACCCAAGAGGAGGCCATCATCATTTAACCATACAGTAAAGCTGCATGCCCTCGGGAAAAATTACGGCTGTAGTTTCCCCTTGCTTTCAGCCGTTCGCAGTACCAGCACAGCAAGGCCGTTTTGGTTATTGTTACAAGGCCAGATCAGTCAATCATCCAGACTGTTGCCCCTGCAACTACTGAAAAGGCTGCCGCCCCTCTTCAGGAACCACACGTTTGTCTGGCCTCTCAACAGATACCCCTTCGTTGTGGTTGTACCAACGGTACGGCCATCTATATCGCTGAGGCACGCAAGCCTCCCCACCAACGGAAAGGTCCATGGTTCAAGGGGGGCAAAAAAGGAATACTGTTTACTGTTATAAATTCCAAAACTCTCGAATTTTCTCAATTCGTGCGTGCACAAGGTATCCCGAGTTATTCTACAACAGCTGAAACCTACTAAGAAATGAATTCAGGAATGAGTTAAGCTGAAACATTACATGACTAAGGATTAAAACTAGATGTTGCCTCTTCGGCGATGCCCAGAGCGGCGAGGGTGCTCGCCGCTCACCAACACTTCCTACCGCGGACCGGCAGCCGGCGCAGGACGGCGTGCATCTTCCACCTGTGGCAGCTTAACGAAAGCGACGGGTCATCGCTCGCCGGTGCCTCTCTGAACCAGCAGAGTTCCCCTTTGCTACACGTGGAAGTTGGCTAAGCTGTCGCTACGTTCAGAGAAACTTCCCCCAAGTCCAAACACAAACAGAAACTCCAGCAAACGACAAATGAGCATCCAAGCAGACAACAAGAGGGATGGAACAAGGAAAACATAGGGTGACAACTCAAATACACGATGATTTGCTTTTCTCTATGAAAGACGGCCGGTGTGACCGAGAGTTTCTAGGCGCTTCAGTCCGGAACCGCGCGACTGCTACGGTCGCAGGTTCGAATCCTGCCTCAGGCATGGATGTGTGTGATGTCCTTAGGTTAGTTAGGTTTAACTAGTTCTAAGTTCTAGGGGACTGATGACCTCAGATGTTAAGTCCCATAGCGCTTAGAACCATTTGAACCATTTGAATCTCTATGAAATTAAACTCTTCATATGTATCTACCTAATGTGGAAGATGATGTAGATATGAAGTACAGTCCAGATACGGTAATTTAATACTGAAATATCGCTATGGCTGCAGTTATATCAGCCAGGTGATCATATTTCTCTCAGTTTGAATTTGTAGGAACACCGACACTTAACCGATGCTCTTAATAAATGTAACGGTGGATATCTATCCTGAAAGTCAATGAAGTGGCTTATATAGAAACGCTTCAGAGCTTCTATGATATTTTCAAGAAAATATGCAAGGTTAGTTCATTCCTATATGTGAGTACTGCCATCAGGGCTGAACTGTATACTTGATACTGTGTTTCAGTTATAGCTTCAGGCAATTTAATTGTCCACAAGCATTAAACAATACCTTTTGTGTTTTTAATATCCTTCTGTTTAGTTGTCATTCAGTGGCAAAAGTGCTTCGTGTCCTACTGAGCCTTATATTCCATGGTAAACAGCTCGACTTTTAAGTTATTCTAATGAGTTGGCGCGACAATTTGTATAATATGGGAATTCAGTACAACCCTGGCACAATCTAATGATGAAATTATTTGAAAACGAAACAGATAACGCATGAATGGCAATCTACCATGGAACATCACGTACAACAGATGAAGCATGAATGGCAATCTACTGTGGAACATGTACCTCTTCCTTTAAAATACATTCTGTGATTTATCCTTGCAAAACAAAGCTCTATGGTAAATAAATCTCCTTCCAAACAACAGTTTCCACGGCGGTCAAATATTTTCTCAGGATTATTATTTAATAGGAGAGTGGCTTCAGACTAACAAAAAAAATCACACTAAATTGACAAAAATCTAACGTGACACGCAGGCAGCTTCATTTATATTCATTAAATTGAACTCTAAATGCAGGAAAACTCACCTGAATGATTCATTTGGACTCAGTTAACGTGGGTGGATACCACTTTCAAATAAACCAGAGTAAATTCAATAAAATTCCCACACAAAATTGGTGTAGCCTCAGTCGTATTTCGTTGATTAGAGTTGCAATGTAAGAAATGTGACACGAAAACCTAATCTGGACATAGTTAACCTAACACAAGACGAGTGGCAGGAATATGTAGTTGAACACCACTCGCACATAGAATTGGGGAAGCCTCACTAATATTCAGTTCACTAATCTTTTATCATAAGGAAAACTAGGTAGAAGCATAATTTGGATACAGTTAATGTAACACACAACAAATGGCGGGAACGTGTTTCCCGTCGTGGGTCTGCTCTTCTTCAGTGATCATCGGACGTAAATCTGTGTGATTTCTTTTTGTGGGGCTACGTCACAGATCGCGTCTTCCTATCACGGTTACCTCTACTTTGGAAGAGATTCAAGGAGGGATAATCAATGTAGTCGCTGATATCGACCAGGGCGTGTTGGAACTTTTACGGTGAGTCTGATTGTCGATTAACGTTTGCTGCGTCACAAACGACGCCGATTTTGAGCACCTGTAAAGTTACTTAAAATATCGGAGAGATTCTTTCTCCACTGACGTGTACTGTTTTCTGCATGTCTTGTAGCATTCGCCCAGTCGTCTTCTGAGACCCCAGAGGTACTTATCACTGTCGTTATCCACTAATGGTAGCAGTATGTGATATTCGTGAGATACCGGTAAATCAGCTTGAGCTGAGTACTGATCTTCTACTCCGTCACTAAACATATTACCCCATTAACTGGCCAATGGAACCCATAGTCCGACTCTAAAATTGCAATTTACCCACGCCGCAAGCTAATCCTACTTCACTTCGCTTTTAGAACTCATACAATCAGCTGGGAGAGGAAATAAAAACGTTACTGAAGTTTAACATTCCGCAGGAAATAAATTCCACTGATAACAGTACGTGAATGTTGGGTGGTAGTAGTAGCAAGTGGGACTGAAGAGTAGAAGTATGTTGCAGTCGAAGATTTTTATACGATACATACATATATTTTTGTGATTTTCTACCGCCGTAGCGAAAAAAATAGTCCAACAATGTGATGTTTGGTGAATCATATTGTCGCCCGGTGGCCGTTTAGAACGTGTTTATAATCAATAGGTGCGCTGCAACACTCCGCTGTTACTAAGAATCGCTACCAAAGCTAGACAGTATCCTAGAAATACATAATTATCTTTAAAAGTGCTGCACTGTGGAAGAGAATAAAAAAATTGCACGTTGTTGGACGCCCACAAATTAACGCTGAGGGTAAGTTTTGCGACCATGTAACTAGAGCTGTATTTTATCACTTTCCGGTCGCATCAACGTTTAAGGCACTTGAAGCAGAACTTTGTAGCAAATTATTTTTATCAGCAGGTCAAAGGTCGCCTGTGGGCAGGTTTACGGACAACAAAGTCGCTATCATCGAGTTTTCTTCAGACTCCAACAAATTACGTTCAATAAGCTAAAAATGCGTTACCCACTGCACGGCTCGCCACTGCTGTATGACATCAGAGACGAGAGACGTCGGCCAGAGGTGGCTGTTATGTGCTACACAGTTTATCGAAATTCTGAAGGTGGCGGGGATAAAAAACGGAGGGCGAAAAGCTATTCACAACTTGTACACACAAGGCTGCATTTATAAGAGTCGATGGACTTCCAAAAGAAAGCACTAGCCTAGACACGAGTGAGACAGTGGTGTACCATATCCCGCATGTTGTTCAGGCAGTACATGCATCTATCTCTCTAGGAACTAATGAGAAACTTGGAAACGGAATTAGAGATCAAATACAAGAAATAATAACTTCGAGGTTTGCTGCAATTCTGTCAGAGACATTAGAGGACTTGGAATATCAGTTGAACTGAATGGATAACGTCTTGAAAAGAGGTTACAAGATGAATGTCAACAAAGTAAAACAGAGGTAGTTGAAAGTAGTCGAGTTACATCGGGTGAATCTGGCGGCACGAGATTAGGAAATGAAACCCTAACATCAGTCGATGAGTTTTGTCATTTGAGTAGAAAAATAACTGTTGATGGCTGAAGTAGAGAGGATATAAAATGCAGACTGACAGTATCAAGAGTATAATTTCTGGAAAAGCGAACTTTATCAACATTGAATATAAATGTGTTAGGAACTCTTCTCCGGAGATACTTATCTGGAGCGCAGCCTCGTACGGTAGTCAAACGTGGACGATAAACAGCTCAGACAAGAAGGCAGTAAAAGCTTTCGGAATGTGGTTCTACACAAGAATGGTGAAGATTATATGGATAGATCGAATAACTACCGAGGAGATACTGAATAAAATAGGGGAAAGAGATTCATGGCACAATCTGACTAAAAGAAGGAATTGGTTGATAGAAAAAATGTTGAGACATCAGGGAATCATCAATTTTGCTTCTGAGACAAGTGTGTGTGTTTTGGAGGTGAGGGGGAATCGTACAGGATGAGGAGGAATATTGTAGGCAGAATACTGCGTAGCAACTCTCGATGACCAACGGGAAACGAATTAAACTCTCATTCCTCTCATCAACAGGTTAAAGATGTCTTATGAAATGGATGGAAGAACTGTGCAACTCAAGTTACGCCGTAATTCGGTGATCGGCACTAACGCACTTGGCTTTAAGGGGTGATTGCTGCCCTGAAATGGCGGCTGCGATAAGTGTTGCTGTGTCTGATGAGCCAGTCTTTTTTGGTTCCAGTGGAAGAAACAGACGTGTATCAAGCGAAAGTTGTTATGCACACCATTCACTCTTAAGAAACAGTGTGGAAAGTAGAGCATTAAACGGAAATCTTTTGTTAAATTGTGGTAACGGGACTGGATAAATTCTCCTTTCCAGTAACCGAAGGGAAACCGTTACTTCACTCTGGTCCACTACAAAGACCATATGTAGTATCTGACCTGTAGAGCGGGGGGTGTAACACGTCTCAGTTTCGTAGCAGACGGCGAAATAGTGTTGAGATTTCAAGACAAACTGTTCAGCGTACACTGGCTCACGGATTTTTCGTGTGGTCAGTTGCCATTACATGCTCAGCCTTTCTTCAAATTGAATTCATAGTTCGGGCTGCGGCTGCCAGATTTTGTAAAAAAAAAAAAGCAAACTGAGGGCTAATTATTCTCTTATAACAACGATTTCGAAGCTAAAATACACATATACGTATGTTACATCACACAAAAAATTGCATAGCCACTCCATAAGTTTAATAGAGTGCACAAAATATTGATAGCGAGGAATTAATCATGTAAAGAACACAAAAACTGTACACTGTATCTATCATTTTCAAGGGCTAGTCAATCACAATCAGCACTCGTGGTCTCGTGATAGCGTTCTCCCTTCCCGAGCCCGGGGTCCCGAGTTCGATTCCCTGCGACGTCAGAGATTTTCATCTGTCCCGCGATGACTAGATGTTGTTATGGCGTCATCATCATCATCATTCATCCCCATTATGCTCGGAGGAAGGCAACGGCAAACCACATCCGTTAGGACCTTGCCCAGTATGGCGGTGCGGGTCTCCCGCATCGTTCCTCTACGTTCTGTCAAGAAGCACGGGACTTCATTTCATTTCAGTCAATCAGATCCATATTGATTCTAATTGCAATTCACTCAACTTTCGGCCCTTTTTAACAACTGAATATCACTGTTTGTAAATTTAAACATTTCTGAACAGGGCTTGCTTTCATCGTTCGCTGTCACCCTAGTTCTGCCTCGATAAAAACGGTTGAACATCAGTTTCTTGTGTCAACCACTTATTCTGCATGTACCAAATGGTTCGCTCCACAAAGGAATTGGAACCAGGGTTACTGAACAAAAATCCGACAACTTTGTATATATCTCATTAACCTCGCTAGGTACCGAAGAAAGGAAATTAAGCCAGACTGCAACATAATCATTATCACTGTTCACACTGCTGCTAAAGTAACCTCAATGACAGCTGAACTCCTCACACAGTTTGTTGAATCCTGCCTAGTCGTCAAATTCTGGGGTGTCTAGGAAACCTGCTTTCTGGATTCGCTAGACAAACAATTCAAACAAATCATATTAATGAGTTTATTACGAAAAGTAAATGACAATACTTAACTTCGAGAATTACATAGATGTGTCGCAAGCAAAGGGCGACATCCGAAATAAACAAGCTTGTTCAGTACAATAATTCTAATACAAGCAAAGTAATGCAGTTGACTTCTATCCAGATCGCTTGTCCTGATCTTCTCTTCGACTGGGCCGCGGCCAGTCGGCGCTTATATCCTCTTCGCATAGAGGCCACTGCTGTAGTTTTGTTGTCCTGGAGAGGGGTCAGTCAGCGTGCAATTGCCTGACGCCTTCTTCACACCCCTCTCTGTTCTCTCATTCCCGACTGGCGTACCTTCGCTTGACTTTAATAGCATCCCCCCCCCCCCGCCCCCCAAAGCGACGTATAGGGAGCACAACAACGAACAACGGCGGGGGAGGCAGTAGTGTGGATGCTCCGACGGACTGGAAGCTGTGGCTGCAGGGGACACCAGATCTCCAATCGCACCCCGTCATCCAGCCTTCGCTCTGGCGGAAACGTCCCACAGAAAACGACCAGAAAGGTACTCGTCTGCCTCCTGAGGCCCACAACAAGAAGTAGAAGGCGTCGGCTGCTGCGGTGTGGGGCGGCCCAGCACCATCGGTAGGACGAGAGGGAGTGGAGAAGGCGAAGGCTCCGTCTCCATGGGGTCGTCCCGCGGTGTCGTGATGACACTCCCTGGCTGCTGTGGCCGCGCTGTCCTCGGGTTCTGTGAATCTGGAGGAAAGATACAGAAGCATCACCGTCCGCATGACAGTGGTGAATTTGATTGTGATGTCGGCGCTGCAGTCCGTCTTGGCCTGAAATGGGATCCGTGCACGCGCCAAGTCGACGAAGAATCTCGCCTCTCGCCCACCGCCTGCTGACGCTAAAATCCCTGAGAAACACAATATCGAGCAGCTCAAAGCAATACTTGAGGCCTCCCTTCGGCACCAGATGCTGAGTGGGGTGGAGCTGGTGGAGCAGCGGCCGTGAAGTAATTCCGCCGGCGATGGTCCATCTCGTGGATGCGAACACTAGGAGGCGAGAAACAGTTGCAGTACTTGATCCTTGGTGAGTGCGGTGCTAAGTTTGGCCATCTGATGCTTGAAGTTTCTGACAAAACGTTCCGCCTCGCCGTTTGCTGTGGATGGAACGGTACACTAGTTAGATGGTGTATACCATTGCGTTCACAGAATGTTTATATTCATTGGACGTGAACTGAGGCCCGTTGTCCGACACTATGACTTCAGGCATACCTTCGAGGGAAAAAATAGGGGATAACACCTCAATTGTGCTACGTGACGTTGTCGGGTTCATTGGCACAGCAAAAGGAAACTTGCTATATGAGTCAATCACAATCAACCGACGAGTGTTTCAAAAAGGTCCTGCAAAGTCTACATGCGCACGTTGCCATGGTGATTGCCACTTAGGCTAAGCAGAGAATTTTTGTGGCGGAGCGGACTGATTTTCCGCACATGCGTGGCACTGTGACGTCATCCGTTCTATTTGTGTGTCCATACCCTGCCAAGTACAGTGTCGATGGGCAATTTCGTACGAACAAACCCCCAGTGTCCTTGGTGAAGTAACTACAACACTTCTTTTTGAAAAGCTTTGGGGATCAACACACGTGACTGTCCTCTGTCAGTTTGAACAAGAATCAAACCTTGCTGTATAGCGAGGTTATGCCGACGTGCAAAACGTGCAAAGTATCGGAACACTAAGAATTTCTTTATTCTATGCAATGAGCGAGGCCAAGACGTGCGAATGTAATTTAGCAAAATGTTCAAAGCGGCATCAGCTTCCGTGGTCTGTGCAATATTCCTATGCTTCAGAGGAAAGGAGTGAAGCAATTCAGAATTCAGACAACAAGATACAGCAGAAGCGTCAAAGTCGGTATCAGGGCTAATCGGAAGACGTGAAAGTGCGTGCGCATTACCATGTTTGGCTGTCGGACGATACACAATCTCGTACTGGTATTGAGACAACAACAAAGCCCATTTCTGCAATTTTTGGGCATTTCATACAGGAACCGGCTTCATTGGATGAAACAAGGACTACAATGGCTTGTGATCCGTTACTAAGTAGAATTTCATGCTATACACAATAGCCAAAGCCATTTTCTCTATTTGTGAATAGTTACACTGAGCTTTGGACATTTGATGATACAAGGACTGCAATGGCTTGTGATCCGTTACTGAGCAGAATTTCCTGCCATACAAATAGTGATGAAATTTGGTGACACAATACACAATAGCCATTGCCTCTTTCTCTATTTGTGAATAGTTACACTGAGCTTTGGACAACACTTTTGATGCGAAAGCAATAGGCCTATCTTTAACACGAAATCTGTGCGAAAGTAATGCACCGATTATGTAAGAGGAAACGTCAACTAGCAACTCAATTGGTCAGGGTCAAAGTGCACCAAAGATCGATCACTGAGTAATGCATCTTTAAGTTTTGGAAAAGCCACTTTGCACTCATATGCCGAAACAAAGGGAACATTCTTGTGACGCAAGCGATGCAATGGAGCTGCCGATTTGTGCAGCATTCGGTATGCACGGAATATAAGACTTCATTTTTCCCTAAGACTGACTGCAATTCTGTGACATTGCGAGGAACTGGCAAATCTTGTATGGCTAACAAATGCGACTGAAGAGGAGGCACGCCTTGACTGTTTATGACAAAGCACACAAATTTGCAATGTGTTCTTCAGGTGTACGACCTGCTACGACAATATCGTCCAAATAGCTTGAACAGTGTGGTACTTGAGCAGTCATCTATTCAAAATACCGTTGGGAAATGGCGGGTGCGGAAGCGCTGCCAAAACGCAAACGCAAATATTTAAACAAACCTAAATGAACGTTCACAACACACACTTTTTGAGATTCTTCATCGAGCGGTATTTGAATTATGCGTCACACAAATCGCTTTTTGAAAAATAACGACCTATGCCTAATTTGTCCATGAGATCCTCTTGGGCATGGCAATGGATAAGTATCATTCACAATTTATGGGTTGACTGTAGACTTAAAGCCAACACAGAGGCAAATGCGACCTGAAGGTTTGGGTAGCAAAAGCAGTGGACTTGCCCATTGACTATCTTGTATGGGCGCAATAGCTCCGCTATCTTGCAGTTCTTTCAGTTCAGCAGCGACTTTGTCCCATAATGCAATGGGAATAGTCCTCGCGCGGCAAAATTTCGGTTGAGCATTGTCTTTCATAGTAGTATGTGCAACAAAATTGTTAGCCTTGCCTAAACCTTCAGAAAAACGCTCAAGGAACTCTTTGAGCAAGCTACCTACACTGTCTTTGGCATTGAATGGTGTCACTAACAACACATTGTCCTGACATTGAAGGTCAAACAAATCAAACGAAACAAGGCCAAATATGTTCTCACAATTACGTGATTGTAGCACAGTGAAAGTCACAGTTATCGTATGTGAGCGATACATGGCACGCAAAGTACATTTTCCGAGAACTGAAATGTCCATTATAAGCTGCCAGGTGCGTGCTAGTTATAGACAGGCTTGCGGAGCCTAACAGTTCATATGGGTTACGATTCAGCAATGTAACGGAGGCACCTGCGCCCAACTTGAATTTCGCTCGTTTTCCATTAATATGCAAATGGACAGGAAGTTTGTTGGACTGGTGTAACACGGAAGAAACTGTTCGCTTGCTAGATTTGCTAATGCTTGCAGCAGGCTTTGAATACACGGCACTGATTATGTGGGCCTTATGACTAGATGTTTGTGTGTCGGCAAAATTTTTATATTTGTTCCGTTGTAAACATACGGATTGTACATGACAATTCTTGCCACAAGCGTAACACTGTGCTTGTTGGAACGGGCAGTCTTGATGTTTGTGCCGTGAATAGCACAGAGGGCGTTACTTAATTCCATTCGCCTGTTTGGGAAGCTGTTTATGTGGCATGGAGAACTGTGTACGCTGCGTGGAGGGAGCATGCTGTCGCTGCCTTCTGGGCCAGTCATAAGCAAGGGCAGGTCAATCCAACAAACTGATGGCTGCTCAAATTTATCAGCTGACACGGCACCAAAATCGCACTGATCTAGTATCTGCACGACTTGTTGAAATGATGAATCGGTCTGTTTCAAAACCTGTTCTCTAAGTCTGACATCAGTTGCATTGTACACAGTCACATCACGCAACATAACATCTGAATATAAAGCACCACAAGCACATTTGAATTTGAACTTCCTCGTCATACCTTGCAAAACTGTTACCCACTCGCAATAAGTTTGTTCTGGCCGTTTCTTGCAATTAAAGAATTAGTACATAGCTGCCACCACATTCGCTTGTTGGTCACAACAGTTAGTTAGAGAATCTACAACCTGATTGTACGAGAGTTCACTTGGAGTCGCGTTAGGGAACAATTTCTGAATAAGACGAAATACTGCACTTCCTACCGTTGACAAAAAATAATGTAGTTTCACAGTACCTGGTACGTTGTAAGCAATTACGTGGGCGTCATACTGTTGCAACTCGAGCCACTCCTCGTCGCGTTCATTAAACTGGCGAAAAGGCGGTATAGCACTTGCAGCTACAGTTGTCGCCTGCTGCACTGCATTGGTGGCCTGATTGGAGAGCAGCTGCTGTACCTTGTTTTGCAGCGTTGAATCATCGATGTTAGCTGCGTTGCATCTATCGCTTTCAGCTGAGGCGCCTGAGCAGTGGGTGGGAAAGGTGGGTTGCTCATTTCGGACTATGCAAATGCAATAAACAGACAAGGACAATAATAAAAATGAGCACATAAGCAAAGGTAATTGCAGAAACGTCCATCTGAAAACACTGACTGGCAAAAACACTGTAATAGATACCGTTAAAGCAAGTAAACACACTCTTGCAACGAAAAAGACGAAGTTACGTTGTCGTCCTGGAGAGCGGTCGGACAGCGTGCAACTGGCTGACGTCTTCTTCACACCCCTCTCTGCTCTCTCGTTCCTCACTGCCGCGCCCGCGCTTGACTTTACACCGTAACAGAGTTCATGTATGAAAATATTTTCACTTAGGTGAAACAGTTCTACAGTCTTTTCAAAACTCTCTTTCTTTAGAACTGAAATTTCTAATTTGTTTGTGTGTCTCTAATGCACTTAAGTTGTAGCACTGATACACACAAAGATGTCAAAAATTATGGGGTAGCTAATGCACATATACAATGGCGGTAGCATCGCGTACAGAAAATATACAAGGGTAGTGCATCAACGGATCTGTAATTTTTACTCAGGTGATTCATGTGAAAGGGTTTCCAACGTGATTATCACCGCCGACGGGAATTGACAGACATTGAACGTGAAATGGTAGTTGGAGCTAGATCCATTTCGGAAATCGCAATAGCATGCCAAGAGCATCAAATTTCAGTGATTACCTCTCACCATAGAGAACACAGTGGCTGACGACCTTCACTTAGCGACTGAAAGCAGCTACGTTTGCGTAGAGTTGTCAGTGCAAACGGATAAGCAACACTGCGGAAATAACCGCAAAAATCAAAGTGGGACGTACGACGAATGGATCCGTTAAAACATTCAGTGAAATGTGGGATTAATGGGCTATGGCAGGAGAAAACCGAAGCGACTGCCTTTGCGAACAGCACGATATCGCCTGCAGTGCCTTGCCTAGGTTTGGACTCTAGACAATTGGAAAACTGTAGCCTGCTCAGATAAGCTCCAATTTCAGTCGGTAAGAGCTGATGGTAGGGTTCGGGCGTGGGACAGACCCGTTGAAGCCATGAACCAAACTTGTTAACAAGGCACTGTGCAAGCTGGTGGTGGCTCCATTATGGTGTGGGCTGTGTGGACGCGGAATGGGCTGTGTCCTCTGGTTACGTTCAGCAACTTGGAGACCATTTGCAGACATTCGTAGACTTAATGTTTCCGAGTGACGATGCAATATTTAAGCGCTTCAGTGCACCAAATGGCTGGGTCACAGTGGTTCACAGTTGGTTTGAAGAACATTCTGGACAATTCGAGCGAATGATTTCGCAACCCAGATTGTCCAATAAGAAACCCATCGAACACTCATGAGACATAATCGTGAGGCCAGTACGTGCACAAAATCCTGCACTGATAACATCTTCGCAGTTATGGATGGCTACAGAGACAGCACGGCTCAACATTTCTGCAGGGGTCTGCCAGTGACTTGTTGAATCCATTCTCCGCCAAGCTTCTGCACTTTGCTGGCCAAAAGGAGGTTCGACTTGATATATGGAGGTATCCCATAAATTTTTTTTATCTCAGTGTTTTGTGCTACCTAGTCACCAAGCACGTGGAAGCACGGTAACAGCTAGTCCAGCCCTTTGACAAAGGTAGATTGCCCAAATAAAATTTAATTGATACTTTTGATTACGAATTCAAATTTGTCTTTAAGTTACAAGGCGACTGGTATAGGTCACGGGCTAATCAGCCTAGTGCTTTAATAGTCCATTTAATTAAATGCCCATCATGTCATATAAAATGAATTTTCCCTGGCAATGAGGTTTGCTTAACCACAGGATTCCCAGCTCGTGAAGAGATTTTAATTTTTGACACCTGGTTTGATTAATATAGAATGTGTACAGTATGGTGTATTCTTGGAAGGCCATGGTAGCTGTTAGTTTGAATTTGAGTCCTTTTTCACCAGTGGCGGAGGGATAGGCACCACCCGCCGTTTTCGCAGAAGACTCCCTATTGCAGGTGTCCCAGCCTGTGGGCCACAGGCACTGCCTTCACGGGGCTGAACTAATTCTAAGCAGGCGCACCTGTTAGGTTGCTCACGTGGCTCCTCTTCTTGCTGACGGAGATATACCGTGTCGCTGGGTCTTCGTGCACAAAACTGACGAGAGACTCCATCCACGTTCCAGGTGAATTCAGGTCTTAGATGGAGCAGGTTCGTGATCATCATCAGCAAGCGAGTTGCCCCCATTATTCAATGGGTGTGCAATCTTATCACATAGATAGCGGCCATTGATCATAGGACTCTCTACAGTGTGCTCATTTATCATTTTCCACATGCTAATCAGTAATAATTCCGACATGATGCAATAGCGCGAGCACCGAGTAGTACGAGCAGTGATCGTATCACCTTTCCAGAATTACAATCTCAACTTCCCCTGCTCGGTATGGAATCCTCAATTCTCATGACTGTTAGCATTCAGATATTTCTCGGCACACTCTCAATTCATTCAGGAACTATACCATGCAACACAATGTCGGTAACTGTTTCCTGTTTAATTGTTCTTGTGTCTTGACCAACAGCAAGATTAGATCTTGCCAGTTTCATAACTTAGTTTGTGTGCGGTAACTGTTAATCACTTGCAACAAGTTATCTGTCATTTACTGTGTTCTTCTGAGACAGCATATGGAACTTTTTATCAGATCTGTCTGTTTTACATTAGTCTGTGGATCCCCCCCCCCCCTGTCTCTTTTTTTATTATCAGTTGAATACTGAAACCCTGCTACGTGTGATGGACCCTACTGCTGGCCTCGGTCAGAACAACAGCAGAACTGCAGGTCAGGTTTAAAATTGCCAGTTCATTAGGGTCGAAAAATGGTTCAAATGGCTCTGAGCACTATGGGACCTAACATCTGAGGTCATCAGTCTACCAGACTTAGAACTACTCAAACCTAACTAACCTAAGGACATCACACACATCCATGCCCGAGGTAGGATTCGAACCTGCGACCGTAGCGGTTGCGCGGTTCCAGACTGAAGCACCTAGAACCGCTCGGCCACTCCAGACGGCCAGTTCATTAGGGGAACAAGGAAACTGACTGCCAATTTAATCATTGTGCATTTTCTTTCAATTAATCTCATCTTTTTGCACCTTCTCAAGAAGCACTGAAGCCACGAAGTCCAACCTTGTTAGCCTTTTTGCCACCATTTCCAGTTAATTCATAACCAAAGAAGCTATAACAAAGTCATTTTTCAAGAGGATGAGTTTTAAAATTATATTTATTCTGTTAAATATAATTCATGATAGATTTTGATACAAGAACGGAAATCATTCACTCCCCGAAAAAAATAAACGGAGGAAGACAATTTAGGCGACAAAACGGTAGAATCAATTGAAAATGGACTGTCTTGTAACTGTAGTTCCGTCTGTGTGGAGGAGCGGAACGCCAATGTCCACTATCGTCAGTCCACTATGTTACATAAGGCCGAAAGGAAAGGGACTCATGTTTTCATTTTGATTGATACATAAGCGGTATACTTTCCAGTACCCTCATCATAGAAAGCAGTCACCACTGCTTTCCGCCAATTTTCTACGCTGATCTACAGCTCGTTGTCTGTGCTAAAATGTTTTCTTCACAGCCAGTGGTTCATACGAGTAGAGATGAAACGCAGAGTGCGCCAATTACTGGCTACCTTGTCAGTAATCAAACACTTTCCATCGTAAACGCTGCAGGAAGTTCAGAATGTGGCTCAGAATTGTTTTGAAGAAGGAAATGCATGACGGTTATGTTATGTGGGCTGCATAGCTTCAGGCGAAATTTCTCATCAGGCCCTCGTATTTGGCGGGAGATACGGTTTTCTAGGCATCATTACGTGCTCACTGTGGGCTCACAACTGCAAAGAGCAACGGGCATACTAGAGACACTGCCTAACTCATCTGTCCAAAGCTTCATCAGATTTCTCAATGGTTTCCATTCCGTGACCTATAGGAACTTACTTTCCGAATAGCCCTTGTACATACCTATATTCTGCAAACTACTATGAAGGACATGGAAGAGAGTACTTCCCATAGACACCTACAGATTTTTTCTATGGGAAAAGCTGAAAGACACTATCTATAAGGACATACCAACTACACCTGATGATGTGCTGCAACATATTACTGCACCCATTACTGATGCTTGGTCATCTACACTGAAACGCTAACTTGTGTGCAGTAGTCATTTCATACCAGACTGGAAATGTGTATCGCCACTGCTGGTGCTCATGTTCAACACAACTTGTGATAATCAATAGTTCTGTTATGGGTCAGAATCCATGTAACTGATGCATGCACTTGTGTTGTTCTTAAGTGTGTGCCACCACAGATATTGTAGCTCTAAATGTGGAAAAAGTTAATGCATATGAGAAAGGAAAACAAACCCATAAATGTTCAGGTAGAGCATGAGAAATTAGGGCTGACATAGAGGCATATAGACTAGGTTTTCTCCTCACTCTCTTTGCAACTGGACTTCCAATAATGGAAATGACTAGTAATGGTACAGGGTACCCTCTGCCACATGCCATAAGGTGGCTTGCGAAGTATATATGTAGACTGCACCAGTATTGGTGTGAGAAATTTTCAAAATACAATATCTCTACAAATCCATTCTGTGAAAACCGTACAACAATAGCACTTTCCATTTCATCAATATTTACGGTGCAAGTTTTAGGTGATTTGCCTCGTATGTAGTGGAACAATGTTCATTCTGGTGCATTTTTAATTTATTCAAGATGGTGGACACTCCCTCTGTTCATGCCCCCTGATGAAGAAGTGGCAACATTGCACTTTTGATAGCAAATTAATTAATATAATTGATCAATTAATTACCCACCTCCACCCCTTTCATCCTCCTTCCCCTCCTTCACCTAGAAAAATGGTGGGGAAAATAGCACAGTCTGTCACGAGCTGTTAGTGTGAAAGGACATGCATAGTTTATTTTCTTTATTATCCTGTTGCAAATTGGTGCGAAAAGCTCATTGTTCTAAGCTGTTTACTTAATTTTGAAAGGTGCAACTGTTTTAAAATACTTCAAAGAAATTAAAAACCTGTCAAAAAGTAATTAAATATGCAAAGACATCGCTTTTTTCCAATCGTGTGTGCAATACAGCCATAGAATTTGCACAAACACGCATATAATTACACTTCTACAGATTGCAATTGTAGCACTAAATGTAGTCAGTCCAGACATATATGTGAAAGCAGAAGACTCTTTGAAAAAATCATTGTCACATGAATAACTATGGGAAACTGAACTGACACCACTTTATACCAATAACACATATAGAAATTGGTGGTAAACCATGTATATCATGAAAAACTGGTAGTTTAAAATATCACAATGCACAATACTGAAGGTTGTGGAAGAAAACATCTAATTGCATGTACCATGGAACACTTGCATCTTCCACGGGAGCAGAGCGCTCTCTGTGTTATGTTAAATACACGTCAAACTCTTAGATCCTGCAGGAACGGCAACCACTGCACTCTGCCACCCTAGGCAAGCAGACTAATGGTGTAGTTCCATGCACTACTACCAGAGGACAGCACTGCATGTGATGACACAAGACAATAAGAAATTTGAGAAAACACGCAAAATTCTTATTAGAACAAAATGGAATGGGCTGTATGACGTAAGGAAGTATATCACCAGACCAAATTATAAACCAATTGTAATGCAGTGACCATGTCAAGCGTGTGGCAGAGCCATAGCATCTGTCCAAACCAGCCCTCACCACAGAGGAAGAGACAAATAAAATTATTTCCTTCATTCTAATCACAGATTCAAACTGCATATAAAATTCTGAGCGAACTGATACCCGACTCCGACCAGTAAAATAGTCAAATAATTAATTAAAAATTCATCAAACTTGATCATTGAATTAATACCACTATATCAATTTTCCGAAGTCCACAGACACTACCAAAGTATTGTCTACATAGTGGACCATCGGGTAGTGGAGGCAGGATAATTTTATCTTTCCCTGTTTGATTAATATAGAAAATAACCAAAATTGTGAAATCTATCTTGCTGATCTGCCCATATTTCAAATCGCCATTGGAGCCACAAGGTGGTGGAGGCAGACACAGTTCTCCTGCCATCTGAGAATTCTCGACAGTTCAGGTCACCCAATGTGAGGGATGGAACTCTACCACTCCAGGCAGCCAGAACAGCAGGAATAGTTCCACCTCTTACCCCTGTTAGGTTGCCTAAAAGGACCTTTTTGCATATGGTGAGAGTGCACTGTGGCTCATCGACCGAGTCTTTAAATAACCTGAAGAGCAGCTCTCCATCCCCATACCATTGCAGTTTCTAGAGGAGTCAACATCACGAAGTTCAGTGTGTGTGATAGTTACTGTCATTTAATGGCTAGTGCTTCCCAGTGCCCTGGGAACTGCAGAGGTTTAGTCATCTGGGAACCACTTGTGACGTTTCTGAAGCTCTCCGTAGTTGTGGTTGCGACTGCGTTAGTGCTACAGCGAGATACTAACGCTGCAGACTGGCACGTAGCATAGTAAGCTGTTTTGGCCGACCCCTGTTGCTGTTACTGTGGTTAATTTCTCTGCTTATAGTGGTACCCACTACTTCATTTCTGTGCTCTCTCTGGGGACTAGTCTTCATACTGAAGACAGGATTGTGAGTGATCTTGAGTGCTTTCAATGTGTCCTACAGCAAGTATGCTCACCCAGTGGCTACATTCCATGCGTAACAATTTATGAAGACTTATGACTGGACTATCTCTGAATTTATGTGTTCATTTCTGAATATAAGCTTCACCAGATTACCCTGACTTTCAATGACTATGGCTTCCCCACTGTCCCTTTTGTAAACCAATTTCTTACTAGGCTATGGGACACCTGCAGAAGAGATGAAGCCTGATGCCTGGGACAGAAGATCCTCAAGTGAGTGATCTGCTAGGGATCATTGTTGGTCAGAGCTCCATTGCTAATCTGCTACAGTTATTTCCGCCAAAAACCCAAATGGCGAAGACTGCTGTAGACTTCATGAAATGTGTCTGTGTGGAGATCTGCCCAAACTCCTTAGGTGGTAGCAGTAGTAGTAGTAGTAGTAGTAGTAGCTTTATTCATCCTTAGACCTCTTTTTACAAGGATATAGGACATGTCAAAGTATTTACAAGTTTAGATCAATTTAAAATAAGCTAATTCATACACACACACACACACACACACACACACACACACACACACACACACACACTGGTGATCTCTGGGCCATTTTCTGTACCGCAACTTCCCATTTGCTATACTGAAAAACTGAGTCAGCATCCCTCTGTAATGAGTGAGATGTTGAGTTCAGAAAGAGGAAGAGGTGTTAGTATTGTGCTATACATAGCGTGGGGGTAAGTATTTCTAGAAAGGAAAAAAGAAGGAAAAAAACATACAGTGAAGGTGTTATGTGGAATGTTGGATGTTTTATAATCATTATTATTACTATTATTATTATTATTTATTTGCACAACATTTTTTTATCAAACCCCTAATCTGTTTTATCTAAGTAATCCTTCACTGTATAAAATGTATTGCATAACAGGTACATTTTAGCTGCCTTTTTAAATAAGTGTATTTTTGCAATTTCTTTAAGCCCTTTTGGTAATTTATTGTACAGTTTTATTCCTTGGTAGAAAATGCTGTTTTGAGTTTTATGTTTATTTTTTCTTGGTAAATTTAAGTTGAGTCTATCTCTTGTTGCATGGTCATGGACAGAGCTGTTTGTGCAGTAATTACCAATGTTATTTTTGATGTGTATAACTGACTGGTAAATGTATTCACATGGAGCAGTTAAAATCCCCAGTGTTTTGAACAGATCTTTACAATCAGCTCAACTAGTATTTTTGGTTATTATTCTTATGACTTTTTTCTGGAGTTTGAAAATTGTGTTTGTGTTTTGTGTGTTTGTTCCCCAAAAAAGAATGCCATAGCTAAGAACTGAGTGTGCATATGAATAATATGTAACTAAAAGACTCTGCTTGTTACACACTGATGATAGGATTCTAAGGGCATAACATGCTGATGACATTCTGTTTGCAAGTACCTTTGTGTGTTCACACCACTTCCACTGAGAATCAATATTCATTCCTAGAAATTTTGCATTTGTTACACAGTCTATAGAGGTGCCATCTACATTTAATTTAACATTAACATTTTTCGTCTTCAAGCTGAAAGTCATGGCATTATTTTTCTTTATGTTCAATGTCACTTTATTGCTTATTGACCAATCATAAACTTCCTTGAGAGTTTCATTTGCTTTCTCAGCAAGGGGTTGTTTTCTCAGTGACTATTATATTGCTGTCATCAGTGAAGATAATTTTTTCACCATGAGTAACACTAGTGGGAAAGTCATTGATGTATATCAGGAATAGTATTGATTCTAATATGCTACCTTGTGGAACCCATATATTAATATATTTTGGTTCTGATAAGTGTTTTACTAAATGTTTAGATCTATTTGAAGTATGTGTTATCTCTACTCTTTGTACGCTATCTGCTAGGTATGATTGAAACCAGTCATTAGCTACTCCTCTTATTCATAATGCTTCTAATTTATTTAATAGAATCTTGTGGTCGACTGTGTGAAACGCCTTAGAAAGATCCAAAAATATGCCTGTGACACACTCATCTTTATCAAGAGCATCAAGTACAACTTTTGTGAATTCTACTATGGCTGACTCCATATTTTTGCCACTTCGGAAACCAAACTGTGATTCACTTAAAAGATTGTATTTATTCAGGTAATTCATTGACCTGTCTTTCATAATTACTTCTATTATTTTTTAGAATGCTGGCAGCATGGAAAAGAGCTGGCAATTTTCTATGTCTTCTGCATTACCTTTCTTAAGCAATGGTACAACTCTTGCCTGTTTTAGCTGCTCTGGAAATGTCCCTGGTATGAAGGATTCATTTATTATATTTGTTAAGGGCCTCATATAATGCATTGTTTCAGTACATACAGTGGTACTCCATCTAAGCCTACTGACTTTTTATTTTTTAGTTTTTGTTCAGTTTTATTGACTTCATTCTCTGTGGTTGGAAGTAACAGCATTGTATTTAGTGCAACTTTATTTACAGGTGTTATATTTGTTTTGGGGAATTTTTCCTGTAACTTCTCTGCAATACTTGAAAAATGCTCGTTTACATAGATTGCTAAGTGTTCTGGATCATTTATTAACTTTTCCCCTCCCTTAGCAGTATATTATTCTGCGATTGTTTGCCTCTCCCCATTTCCTTTTTTATAACATCCCAGACTGCTTTGCTTTTATTCTCTGCATTATACATCATTTTGTCATTAAACGACTTTTTTGCAGCAATCAGCACCTTCCTATAGATATTTTTCTATCTGTGATATAAATTTAAGAATTCTGGATCACTGCGATTCTTTTTTCATGGAACTGAGGTGTTTAAGTCATTTGGGAGGACTTCTTAATACCTGCTGCTATCCATATGTTTTTATGAGATGTTGATACAGACATGCATACTTTTGGAAATGCCTTTTCAAAGTTCAATTTAAACAATGTAGAGAATTTTGTATTCACATTGGTTTCCTTATACATTTCATCCCAGCTTTGTTTTTCCGGTTCTTTTGAAAAATCTTTTATTTTGATTTCTGATAGATGTCATTTGTAGGCTTGTAGTTTAGGACATGATTCAATGCCTGATTTTACTGTTGTTATTTGACAGTGATGCTCTGATAGTCTGAGATGTTTTACAGCTACATCACATTTTTCCCTGTCCATATTTGTGGCCACATGGTCAATTGCTGATGCAGTCATTGTAGTAAAACTTGTTGCACTATTGACCCATAGGGACATGCCAAAACTTTGAAGTACGTTTATGAAGGTGTGCTGCTGGATTCATTTATGATATTAGAGTTGATATTAATGTCCCCACACAGAATTATGTTAACCTTTGTACTTGAGACTTTATCTAGAACTTCTGTAAATTTATTGAAAAAAGTATCCACACTACCACTGGGAGATCTATACATACACAAAATGATTAATTTCTTGGTGATATCAAGCCCTGTTAATTCAATAGCTGATATTTCAAAGTGTTTGTCTTCACTTACTGTACTGAGGTCATATCTTCATTTGAACTGTGTTCCTTTTCTGATATAAATGCATGATCCTCCACCCCTTGAAGTAGTTCTGCAGTAAGAGTTTGCTCTTTCAGAAATGATAATACTACATGTTGGATTTCTGTGTCTCTACACCAGTGCTCAGTAATACAAACTACTGTGCAGTTCAAAGATTGGAGCTCAACTTCTAATAGTTATATTTTATTTTTTAATGATTGCATGTTTTGATGGAGGAATGTTAAGTCTGTGAAATGCCCCGTGTTACCCTAAAATGGTTTGTTTTTCTTTGTGACATCTGGTATGTGTGATATTTGAAATGTTAAAATCTGTCCTGTTTCAGTATTTTTTTAAACTGCTGGAATACTCTTTAGGCAGGGGCACCTGTTGTCTGGATTTATCCTAAAAAAGACCTGCTTTTCCTGCCTATGACAACAGGTATTTGACCATGTGTGGCCAGAGATCCACCCCCTATACTTTCACAAATCAGCTGTACCAATCTTCCCTTCCCAGTCCTGTTTAGGTGTAGGCCATGCCTAGTGAAACCCCATCTATTGATAGTCCCGACGGGTACCAGAGAAACATGAGCAAAGTTGGCTGTCCTTAGAGCCATCCCTAACCCCACATTGATTTGCCTCACAGCTACATCAAGGTGTGGTCAATCATGACGCCAGAACAGCTCAACAAAGTGTAGGTTGGTGCCATGAGTCAGGAAAGCTATCTTGTCCAGGCACCACCTATGTCATATGCCCCATCCTTGTCCAAACAGTTTCCCACTGTAACCACTATCACTACATGGTCCTCTTTTGTAAAGTCCTTACATAAAGACCCTAGGTCCTCTATCACATGACTTAGCCCTGCATTTGGCCTGAAGACACTGGTGGCCTTGTACACTGCCCCTAAACTTTCCTGTAACTGAGAGCCTACACCTCACCCATGGCTACTACCTAGCAGCAACACTTTCTTCTTCATAACACTTTGTACTTTCCTAGGCTTCTTGGCCTCAATTGAAGTGTGCTGCACATTTCCTGCTCCTTGTTCTACCTGTGGCTCTTCTCCACTTAACTCTGGCAGTGGTAGATACCTATTTTTGGTGTTGATGATAAAACTGTCAAATCGCGTCCTTTTTCTTCCTATCTTCCTACCAGCTGCCAGTTCCGAACCACCCTCCTCCCCCCTGTCTCCCTTGATCCTCATCAGTTCGCTCCTTGCTCTCCAACTGTGCCTGAAAGGCACAGATTTTCCTTTCCTGTTCCCCAATCAAAATGTTCCTACTGCATACTCTGCAGTAGCAGGATTCTCTGTTCTCCCAACATTCTCCCCACTGCATCCCCCCCCCCCCCCCAATGAAAATATTTCCTATAAGATTAGCAACAAATCCCTCTATTCACTACCCTATAACAGTTCCCACATTTCCCACTCATGGTCAGTTTTGAAAGAATAATTAAGTTTAAAGGTACCGATTGCATAATGAATTTGCGAAAATTCATTTTGCTGATCCAGAGTTCTTTATATGGGTACAGATAGCTTCATCTATTGGGGTGAAAGGCTGTGATCCACATGAAGTAATGAGATGCCATGCCAATGCATTCAATACGTCTTTCTATGTTGCCAATAACCCTTATGATATTGTACCACAGAACAAGAAGCTTATCGGCCTTAATAAAGATGAGGTGAATGGGTTGCTGATTGTGGATTTTGTGTATCTTACATCCAAAATATATGTGTATCACACTTTAGAAGGTGCCAACCACAGACAGACAGAGAGTTTGCATTGTATGGCATCAAGAGCCCTTGCAACTGAAGATTATCTGCATTACCTGTAAAGCTGTGTTCACGGTACTCCACCACAGCTGCAGCATATGGTACAGAAAACTAGTATTCAACCCCGAGGGCATGATGTGTAAATCGTGCTGCAATCTAAACATGGTTTGTACCCTCATGATGGCAAAAAGGTCATTTGTGGGAACAGGTTTAAAACAAGTTAGAGGTTGCTGCAGGTTCTGATAAGCTGGAGATCACCTTTGCAGGTCCCAACATGCGGAAGATCACCTCAGCTGACGAACAAAGATGGAGAACCGTTACATTTGGGACAAAGAAATGGGGCTGAACAAAGAAGAATCTATAGCAATAGGAAAGACATGTAATTAGTACTTATTCCTCTGCTTATTTGCATTCTGCTGGGGGGGGGGGCTCCTAATGCATATCGTATTAGAATTCCTACAGTAGTTGCTGAGATCCTCATTCACACACAGACAGAAAATGCAGTGGAGAACTTTTAGTTATAAAATGTATAGAAAATCATCATGTGGAACCATTGTGTGTGTGTAATGGTAAAGCTGTGAGTTGTCAGTTGTACTCATGAATGCATGTACTTGCTCTTCTTTCCATGATTATATAGTACACTTGTACCTGTCAACAGACTCAAATGATGTTCCGTCAGTTACATGAGTAACGGCAAAGGCTAAAGAGTCAAATTTCCATATGTATGGAGATAGCGAGTTTGGAGATGACATCATAGGACCAACTGGCGAGTTTAAAAGCAAGTTCATGGAGTTCTTTTCTGATCTCTATAAACAACATGACTAAGGATCAGTTAATTAGTCAGTTAGGTGTTCCATGGATAATTTGTATGATTAATTGTAATGATATGGAAAAAGGCATTTTACATTCACAATACACGTTCATAAGTAAATATGGCAGCATGCTGACTATTTACATTCTTTTAAATATGGTTGTGAGTTACTAATTCCTCACCACCAGTTTTAAGACATTACAAAAATACAAATTCTTCTATGGAATAGAAGGTAGAGTCAAGAAGAAACTTTCCCGTTTGTTTCCAAATTTAACTTTGCTATTTGTCAGATATTTATATCAGTGGGTGAGTGATCAGAAATTTTGTTGGCATCATTGAGCATCCTCTCTTGAGCTAAAGGCAACGTTCCTTCTTCTGGTATAGTAAGTACAAAGTGCATCATTGTTGATTTTGAATTTCAGTGGATTAAATAAATAAACGAATTTCATGAGAGAATAAGAGTGCTGTGAAGCAGTAGTCAAAATGAACACTTTGTTTCTCAAAGATGAGTTATCCAAAAATATTACTCCATATGACGGTATGAACGAAAATATCCGATATATGTCCACTTACTAATAATTGTGGCTGAACTAAGTTGTTCCAGGAGTTCCAAAATATGTTTTCTTCCCAACTTAAATTCTCATCAATATGGAAACCTAAAGTTTTTTGAAGTTTCCTGTGTAATTATTGTTTCCTCACCTTGTGTTACACTTATTGTTGGTGTAGCATGTCTGGATGTTCAGAACAGTTCTAGAATACTACTCAAGTGTGTGGGACCATACCAAATAGGACTAACAGTGGACATTGAGCATATACAAAGAAGGGCAGGTTTGTTTGATCTGTGGGAGACTGTCACAGAGATACTGAATGAACTGAACAGAAAGACCCTTGAAGATAGACATAAACTATTTGGAGGAAGTCTATTAACAAAATTTCAAGAACCTGCTTTAAATGATGACTCTAGCAAAATATACTAGAATCCCCTATGTATTGCACACATATTAATCATGAGGTTAAGATCAGAATAATCTCTGCACACAAGTAGGCATTCAAACAATCATTCTTCCTGTGCTCCAAACGTGGATGTACTGGGAATAAACCCTAATAATTAGTACAATGGGACATACCTCTGTCATGAACCTCACAGTAATTTACAGAATATATATGTAGATGAAGATGTAGAAGTTGTCATTTTGTAATTGAGAGAAATCGTTCACAGGCAACTACTCAATAATACCTCTAAGATCATTATTTACCATTTGTTCTGTTGCTGTATGCATGTTTGGACTGATTACAATACTAGTGTCATCTGCAAAAAGAACTAATTCTGTTTATATTGTTTTTTATGCAGATGGTCGTTTACAAATATGAGAAATAATTGAGGACCTCATATTGAGCCCCGTGGAACCACATAAGCAATTTCTTCCCAGTCAGAATACACTCCCTTGCTTACATTGCTTGAATTATTACATACAACTTTCTGCATTCTTCTGGTTAGACATTACAGTATCAATTGGTAGGGTATACAATCAATTCTATAAAACCTCAATTTATCTAGGAGAATATTGTGACTCACACAGTCAAATGTCTTAGAGAGGTCATAGAAAATATCAACTGGTATTATTTTGCTTTTTAATGCTTATGAAATTTGTTGAGCAAATGTGTAAATAGCGTTCTTAACTGTGCAATTCTTTTCAAATCCAACCTGTGATATTCGGAGTGTTTATTGTTGCTCAGTTGGGATACTGCTTTGAAACACATGATCTCAAAAATTTTGGAAAACGTTGTTGATACTGAAATGGGTCAGCAGTTATTGGTAACAGAAGACTATTATCTTTCTTATTGAGGGGTTGTAAATGGCGTATCTTAATCTCTACATGTACATTTATACTGTGCAAACCACTGCAAAGGTCATGGCAGAGAAAAAATGCCATAAGTTACTGATGTATTACATGTGTCACACAGGTCGATGCTTTAGTCTTTAGTACTCTACGAGTCTTTAGTACTCTACGAGAAACGCCATCAGATTTCAATGAACTTTTATTTTTGAGATAATATATAAATTTCTGAATTTCAAAAGGTAAAGTGTGTGAGAGATCTATATGATCTAATTTTATGCAAGTTTCTTGTTAAATATACTCCCTTGATTTCTCTGCTGAATTTTTCGTTTCTCTATTTCGTACTATTCATCATTTATGGTCCTTCAATTTTAATCAATAGTGATGTTACACTGTTCTGTGACGTCTTGCCATGTTTCTTGTTTTACTACATTCCATATAGCCTTATGTCTGTTTCAGAATTACTAATATCTGAGGTAATGTGCATGTTCCTTGATTTTTAATAACTTTTCTTATTAGTAATTTGTAGTAGCTTTTGTAGTGCGCAAGATATTTAAATACCTCTAGTAATCCATGGCTTTTTTACATGGCTGTTTGATGTTCTTTCTAATTAGCTTATGCAAAAAGCTATTTTCAAAATAATGATATGAATTTATCATGGAATAGATTAAATTTTCAGTAGTATTTAGTTCATTATAAATTTCATCCCAGGTCGTCTCTTGTAAACTATTCTTAAAAATGTTTGTCCTGGAAATGTTAATTATTCTGATTTCCACTGAGCAGTATCTACTCTGTAAGGCACTATCTTATTTATCCTAACTAAATGTGGATCACGATCAGAGAGAATATCTGTTATCAGATATACACTGAGGTGACAAAAGTCACGGGACAGTGATATGCACACATACAGACAGCGAGCGGTGAATTGCATATACACGGCATAAAAAGACGGTGCATTGGCAGAGCTATCATTTGCACTAACATCATTCATGTGAAAAAGTTTCCAATGCGATTATCAATGCACGATGGGAATTAACAGACTCTGAACACAGAATGGTAATTGCAGCTACATGAATTGGACATTCTTTTTTGGAAATCGTTAGGGAATTCTATATTCTGTGATTCATAGTGTCAAGAGCATGCTGAGAATACAAAATTCTTTTCACCATGGACAACTCAGTGGCTGATGACTTACACTTAACAACCAAGAGCAACGGCATTTGCTCAGAGTTGTCAGTGGTAACAGAATGCGTGAACTACCCGCAGAAATCTATGTGGGATGTACAACAAATGTATCAGTTAGGACAGTGTAGCGATATTTGGCGTTAATGGGCTATGGCAGCAGACGACTGACACGAGTGCCTTTGCTAACAGCACGACATAGCCTGTAGCACCTCTCATACAGCTATGACCATATAGGTTGAACTCTAGATGATTAGAAAACCATGGCCTGGTCAGATGAGTCCCTGTTTCAGTTGATGAGAGCTGATGGTAGTGTCCAAGTGTGTCACAGAACCCATGAAGGCATGGATCCAAGTTGTCAATGAGATACTGTGCAAGCTGGTGGTGGCTCCATAATGCTGTGGGCTGTTTTTGCACAGAGTGGCCTGGGTTTTCTGGTCCAACGGAACTGATCATTGACTATAAATGGCTATGTTTGGCTACTTGGAGACCATCTGCAGCCAAACAGTGGTAGAATTTTTATGGATGACAATGCACCTTGTTAATGGGTCACAGTTGTTCGTTACTAGTTTGAAGAACATTCTGGACAGTTCGAGTGAATGATTTGGTGATCCAAATCACCTGAGATGAATCCCATCAAAAATTTATGGGACGTAATCGAGAGGTCAGGTCGTGCACAAAATACTGGACTGCCAACTCTTTTGTATTTATGGACGGCCACAAAAGAATCGTGGCTCAATATATTTGTGCAGGAGACTTCTGAGGACTTGTTGAGTGTTTGCGACGTTGAGTTGCTGCACTATGCTGGGCAAAAGGAGATCCGCCACGATATTGTGAGGTTTCCATGGCTTTCATCACCTCACAGTTTTTATATTATTAAAAAAAAAGTCATTATTTGTAATTACTGAGATCAAATTGTAGGATCCAAAAAAATTTCCAGATAATTTTTTTTCAGAATCCCTAACAAAATCTTCATTGAATCATCACAGACTATTTACAGTTTGCAGTTGTCTGGCATATAGATTAAAGAATCCAAATGTCTCATAAATAATTCAAAATTTTGCAATGGGATCCATTTCATTAAAGTGAGCTATTTTTCAGTAGTAATTCACATACTCATATTTCTATGTGCTGATTACTACAAAATCTAATTTTTCCAATGTTTTTAAACTTATGTCTAAGGACCAGTTGTACATTCTCTGGTTAGCAGTGCTATTCTTGGAATAGCGCGAGAAATACTTTGTACGAAACCAGAATAATGCCTGACCGGAGAATAAATTCTGGTAATCAATTAATATGTTACTCTGTTCATAAATTATTTCAGTATTGTAATGGGGAATACAGAAGCGTCCGATTCCACCTGCCTACTTTGACCCATGATGTCATCAATATGGTGGAAACGACCATTCTCAACATCTCCAATATGGCACCTATGATGTCTTTACATAAATGACAACCAACACACATCTCTTTCCAAAAATATAATCAAACTTACAGGACCAGTGCGGGAAATTGGAGGTTTTGGGGTGGGGACAAACTAAATATAATCAGAATCAGAATTTTTATTATCCCATAACATTACAAAACTAAAAACAAAATTAAAATTATGGCTCCTAAACAATCCTGCATATTCAATAGATGAGTTTCTAGATTTAGTACACTCGTATGATGGAAGACCATCTATCTAAAAATATATGTAATCTCAGATCTTAGACTGTGTCACAAACTGTAGATTCCTTAATCTAAGTATGGCAATAACAAATTTTTTAATGTATAGTCCATATATGTAACTCTGTTCTCTCAACTAAATTTAGAAAAAGTTGTGTAGATAAAAGTGCCAGCCAATAATGTGTAACCCTAGTAAGTAAGGCTCTGACTTATCCAGAAGACTAGAGTAAGAAAAACCTTTTTTGTAATCAGTTGATTTTGGATCAAAATAAATAAATAAATAAAAGGTCAAATCACAGATCTGATGTACTGGGGACTCGTCAACATTACATTTGCATTTCAATAAAAATTTGTATATACAGTATTACAAAAACAATATATCAACACTCCAGTTTCCATGTATTACAAAGTAATATATAACAACAGTGTTTATGTAATGGACATATTTTTATAATCATTTATTTGACACAAAACTTAACACAAGCTTCATTTACAGGTGATGTTTCCTTGCTCAGACTTCCACATCATCATTCATAAATTCTTCTATGGAGTAATAACATTTCTCCACTAATAACTTGTGCAGCTTTAGTTTCAGTTGCCCTAGCTCCATGCTGTTTATTTGTTTCTTTTTTAGCATGTTGTAGATTTTCATGCCCATATATTCTGGGGTTTGTGCACATAACTTTAACCTGTGAGTAGGAAGCATGAAGTTTGTCTTATTCTTAGTGCTGTATTGATGCTTAAAATTGTTGTCTGTGAATAACAAATGGTATTGTATACAAAAATAATCAGTTCATAGATGTACAAACATGGGGCACTTCATATTTTTAGATTTATTAACAGTGGGCGACAAGATTCTTTTGGTCTTGCGTTACACATACTTCTAACAATTGATTTTTGTAATTTTATGTTCTCACAATATTGCTTGTGTTACCCCAAAAGATAATGCCATACCTTATAACAGCTTCAAAATAGCTGTGATAAACTACTTTTCTTATCTCCATGCTAGCTGAAAATGACAAAATCTTCATAGCAGAGGTCAGGCTGTTTAACTTATTTGTTAAGTATTCTGTATGTGAAGACCAGAATAAATTTTGGTCCAAACGTATTCCTAAAAATTTAACACAATCTGAATCCTTCAGTTCCTGGTTTCTGCAGGAAATATGAATTTCATTTATCTTAGAGTTTTTAGTTTTAAACTGTAGTAAATGTGTTTTCCCAATATTCAATTTAGTTGGAACCAGTTTTCTAAACTGTCTAATAGATTTGTGACAGTTGAGGGAATTTGTTCTGAGTGACTGCTTTCGATGAGGGCAGACATATCTTCAGCAAATAAAACTGAGTGTGAATTTATGTTTAGTTCAAATGGTTCAATTGGCTCTGAGCACTATGGGACTTAACATCTGTGGTCATCAGTTCCCCAGAACTTAGAACTACTTAAACGTAACTAACCTAAGGACATCACACACATCCATGCCCGATGCAGGATTCGAACCTGCGACCATAGCGGTCACGCGGTTCCAGACTGAAGTGCCTAGAACTGCACGGCCACACCGGCCGGCTTATGTTTAGTGGCAAGTCATTTATGTAAAGTAAGAATGAAATTGGAACCAGAATTGAGCTTTGTAGAACACCTTGTGAAATAATCATCCATTCAGAGAAGAAATTTCGCTTGCTTGATGATATAACTACTCTTTGTTTTCTCTTTGTGAGGCATGACCTGAACCACTCTTAAACAAGACCTCCAATTCCATATTTTTCCATTTTATACAGCAGAAATTGATGGTTTACACAATCCAATGCTTTCGTGGGGTCACAGAACAATGCTACAACTTTGCTAGTCTTGTCTAAAACAGAACAACTTTTTTTCACAAATTCATTTATGGCGGCCAATGGGGTTTTGTCTTTCTGAAAGCCGTATTGATTAACTGCTAGTATCTTTGATTTTTCTATAAACTGTCTGATTTGCATTACTACCACTTTTTCAAATATTTTTGAGAAAATTGGGAGAACAGAGATTGGGTGGTAGTTCCCCATATCTTCTCTTGATCCTTTTTTGAAAAAAAGGTTTTACTTCTGTATGCTTCAGGGCATCTGGAAAGTGGCCTTCTTCGAGTGATTTATTGATTATTGAACAAAGGGTTTGAGCTATTATCCTGGCAGCTGATTTAACTACTTTAATAAGTATATCATCCCACCCTGAGGAATTTTTGTTTTTGAGCTACTTTGGCTGAATTTTTTTTTAAATTGCTTAAAGCATTCTTCTGACTTCTGACCTAATTGTACTTTTTTCGCATAACCATTTACATCTGCAACTCATTTTGATACATTTATAAAAAAAAATGTTAAAGTATTCTGAAGTCAGAGCAGGATTTGTTATAGTTTTATTTCCCACCTTCATTTCGAAGATAATTTTTCTGTTAGTTCCCATCCCCAGTTCTGATTTTACGACAGACCAGACTGCCTATGATTTGTTTTCACGAGCCAAGATGTATTTATTATTTACTGTTTCTTTTGCAGCTTTTATACCATTTGACATAGCTTATGAAAACAGGGTCTTTGTTTTATTTCAACTCCTTGTGCAGTTGTCTTTTCTTCCAATAGGATATTTTTATTCCAGCGGTGATCCAATTTAGCTTATTTGACACCTTTGTGTTGAATACTCTAAGTGGAAATATTTCATTAAATACACGTAAGAAACTTTCTAGAAATCTGTTAAATTGTACAGAGATTGGAGTATCATCTTCAACTTGCCACTCCGCCTCTTCTAATTTAGAGCAGAACTGTTTTAAATTTTCAGCAGTAAAATGTCTTTTGCTGTAAGTATTTTTAATGCTTGGTTCATCTGCATTTCCTATTTCAATGAACAGAGCAGAATGGTCTGCGAGTCCTAATTCCACACATAACTTCTTTGCATCATCAAATTCATAATTTGTTAAAATGTTATCAATACAGCTTCCTGTATTTCTGTTTTCTCTTGTGATTTCTATGAAGTTTACTTCGAAACCAAATTTTTGAATTAAGACCATAAACTTTAATGAGTCATTTGTTTGATTTAATAAATTTATATTGAAATCAGTTGCTATTAATATCTTTTTCTTTTTCTCATTGACGACTTCCTGTAAAAGATTTTTTAATTTTGGTAAAAATAATTTTGTTATCTCTACACCTGGGATTCTATATATAAAAACAACAATAATATTTTGTGTTTCTAATTCAATTGAGCAGCTTTCAAATAATCCTTCTTCATTTAGAAAATTGAAATCGTCTTTCACTTTGTACTCTACAGAGTTATTTACAAGTATGCACATGCCCCCATGAGTACTATTTGTTCTACAAAAACTTGAGGCTACATTGAAATTTTTTAACTTATCTAAAATAATGATACTATCTTTTGTAAGCCAATGCTTGTTTAAACAAACAATTTTAATATTTTTACATCCTGAGAGTAAAATTTGTAGTTCATCAATTTTATTCATTCTTTCATTTTGGTGGGTTGTAACCATGCCAATTATGTTCAAGTCCATTACAAAAGTGCTGTTTTTTTGCCTAAGGTTTCAAGAATAGCTTTCTTTATAGGATTTTTACACTTCCTATTCTCTTTTTCCCTATTTACAGTTTTTGGTGGAAATATTTGGGAACCAGTACAATCAGGAATAAAAATGTTTCTTACCTTTGTATTTGCCTTAGGCTCACTGGCACCAAAAATCCTTTAAGTGGAATGGTTGTTTGATTTTTCTATTTGGGAGTCGAGTGATTGTTGCTGTCGTACTGGCTGTTGGTGGTGGATTGGTTTCTGCTGCTGGGCTGGCTGTTGATGGTGGGATGGTTTCTCCTGTGCATCAGTACATAATATGTCTTCAAGTTGGTGAGAGTGATCTGCTTCTGTTAACAAGATTGTAGTTTTTGGTTTAAACCAATCCATAATTCGGGTTTTTCTGGCCGTTTTTAAGCTTGGTGTATGTGTCCTCATGACACTGGTACTGGTAAATAGTTTTTCTGCTAAAAGTTCTTTTCATAATTTATTTAAATGGAGTCCATGAGCTGTGAAAAACCTTTGATCTAAGCCATGTATGTCAATAACTTCTATATTCTGAAAAGTCAGAACATATTTCAGAGGTTTGTTTGTTAGCAGCACAAATTTTACGGTTTATGCACAACCAGATAGGCAAGTCATAACGAGGTGGTACGTTTACAACGCGAATAGTGGTGTGTATTAATTTGTTTAAACACTTCTTCAGTTCTTTTTTTAACTTGTACATTTCATTCCGATAAACATCGTTTGAGCCACCTAAAATTACAACAAAATCATCTTTATTTATGTTGGATATCTGAGCAGAATTTGTTTGTTCTGCTATCCCATGAAACAGTGCTCCTGGTTTGACAAAACCTGATACCTTTAAATTACATTTTTCTGTCAACACTGGAGAAATTCCACGTCCGTGGCTACTATCACCTAACACACAAAGATCTTTTTTCCTTTTTTTGCACTTGATGTTATGGAAACATTTATTTGCCCAGAAGCCATGTTCTGTTTCTGCACATTTCCTACAGGTGTTAGATATTATTACACATTGTCCTCTGTTGTTCACACTGGTAGGCGTACTAGTATGTCTATTTGATTTGTTTCGGCCATTATTTTCGCTCGGAAGTGTGAGTGGTTTTTTTACGCACTTTTGACTATTATTTCCTACTGACTCACTCTCAGGAGCAAAGGTTTGCATTTTCATTGCTGCACCCTTAGATTGCTTTCCTTTTTGAACTGTATTCTGTGTTGTGGTATGCACACTGTGTTGTGAATCGTGTTTTATGTTGGATGCCTCAAACCTGTAGTTTTTACATTTCTTTCTTGGGTGATTCTTGCTTCTTAGTTCGTTTGTTAGTACACATATAAACACATACAGACACACACCATGATCACAAACCACACGAAACGATGACATAAAAACACCACAGAATTCCCAAGTTCCGCTACACTTACAATATCGACAGGAATCGGTCACTTCCCTTCACCTACATATCTCAACCGCAATACCACAAAATAAAAACCATCTACTCCAAAAATTATAATCACAACACAACTAATGATGGCACAAAACCAACACCTAAAACAACAAAAATTGGAATTGGACACTTCCCTTGACCTATATAGGTCAACAACAGCTCACGATACCAAAACACGCATAGTTACGATGACAAATTGCAAATAGGTCACTTTCCATGACCTATGCAGCTCAAATACAATTGACAATACCAAAAAAATTGAAACCGAGTACTTTTCACTAAGATACATAAATCAACCATAAGTGCCAATACCAAAACATCAGCCAACAACACATGCAGTAAATAACACTGACCCAACAATACATAAAAATTCCACCAAACATCGTAACAATAGACCCAAAAAAACAACTACTTACCATAAAAAAGTTCTGGCGCTACACACTAACCCCTAACTTGCATATTCTGCTTGCATACGCCGCATTTCACTATCTCCGCCACAAGCCCAAAAAGTTGCAGAATCTTAATGACGGACAACATGTCATCTCCCATTTCAGCCCGAAGACGCGCACTATTAAACTTAGAAACCATATCCATACCTAACAAAAGAAGACACAAATTGAATTAAACTACTTACCGCATGACAATCAGCAAACCAATAAGATCAAAGGACACCGCAATAACATAAACACAATGGGAACTTAATTCTTAACTCACTGAAACTAATTTCCATTCTTCTGTAACAGTCACGAGCGATAAATGCATACTTCAAGCACCGACACCCAAATAAACCCAATACAGCATCAGAGGACACCACCAACCATAACAAGATGACATCTACAAACACAACACACTCATAAACCAAACGCAGTGCTGTCATGATGTCACACACACAACACCCTTACATCATGGGTCAAAGCAGATGAGTGGGATTGGATGCCTCCATTGACCCTTGTAATGTAGTCTGCAAATATTGCATTAACAGTTGAGCTCATCCTCTTACACACAAAATTTAAATCATATGGAGCTGTGGAGGGCGAACCTAAAAGTTTGGTATGTACAGAGGTCAGCAGTGCTTATTACTTATTGTGCTTGCCTTCTGTTTAAAGCAGAAGCTTCCTATCTGTCTCAAAAAAAAATGTTCAAATGTGTGTGAAATCTTATGGGACTTAACTGCTAAGGTAATCAGTCCCTAAGCTTACACACTACTCAATCTAAATTATCCTAAGGACAAACACACACACCCATGCCCGAGGGTGGACTCAAACCACTGCCAGGACCAGCCGCACAGTCCATGACTGCAGCGCCTTAGACCGCTCGGCTATCTGTCTCACAGAGCAACAAAGAAATATGTTGAACTCTTACATAACATGATGTCTTAAGAAATTTTCATGCATATTCTACATTTTAGTACCATCAACTCGGGTTACTTATACCATTTGCAGATAACTATGACCGACTAGTCAGAAGAAGTCTTCAATTTTTTTTCCCATTTGAAAGTTACCATCTTAATAAGGTGTAAACAAGTCATCAAGCATCCTCTACATGGAAAGAATGATTCTGAAGGAAGTGAGTAAGCAAAATATCTTCTTTGCAGCATGATACTCAATGCTGATTGCAAATATTGTAACTGCTGTTATATCCCAAAAGTTTATGCCTGGGGGGTCACATCTGTTAAAATAAAAATTAGGTGAATGTTATTTTACACACTGTCAGTATTACATAATATGGGTGAGAAAAGTCATATGTGTAAAATACAGTTTAGGTAGGATATTTAACACTGCCATACATTGATAAAAAAAAAAAGCAGTGCCAGAGCGACAGCTGTTTGTGTACTACAGTTCACATCCATATTGTACCATATCCGTAGCATATAATGTATTCTGTTTCCAAGTACTTAAAAATAGTGTAGCTTCAAAATGAATCTCACTGCTGAACTATTGTACACTTGGGTATTTACTGCATCTCTTCCTGTCCCTGCCTTAAAAATTTAATGATACATTGGTTCCTCATACTTCTGTTTATCATTTCTAGAAATAAGTGTTGGTTTTATATTGCCTAAGCATTGTATTATCACTTTTTATGAGGAAATGAGGATAGTCAAAGTAGCTTTGACTGAGGATAACACTGACCCTCTCTTTTTAAGTTGTTCCACAGCAACAGATGTATTGTTTTAATACATTCTTTTAATTGATGGCACCAGTCTTTGCCATGGCTAGTAACACGCATTTGAAATTTTCTCCCTGCCACTATTTCCTTTATTTCTTACCATATATAAAGACAGGCCAAAGTAACCTTGATTTATGGCATTTTAAAATACACTAATTTCTTGCACGATATGTGTGCTGAATCTTCTTGTATATTTCAGTTTATTTTGCTGCTTACAACTAATGAAAGGTTACTGCTGCAATTACTTAACACCTGTTGTTTTTAAATGTAATTTGTGAAACTGTCTTCAATATTTTGTATCAGGCCCATATCTTTGTGCTTACACAGTACAAGATATGGTTCAAATGGCTCTGAACACTATGGGGTTTAACATCTGAGGTCATCAGTCCTCTAGAACTTAGAACTACTTAAACCTAACTAACCTAAGGACATCACACACATCCATGCCCGAGGCAGGATTCGAACCTGCGACCCTAGTGGTTGCGTGGTTCCAAACTGAAGTGTCTTGAACTGCTCGGCCACCCCAGCTGGCGGTACAAGATATTCAGGTTTAAAATAAATTAAAAAATACTAATTCTAAAATAGAAATATTTTAAATTCTTTTCTTAAATTTTTGACGCAGATGGGGCAGTTAGTCCAGGATAATGACTGTCAGCTACACAAGTGTCAGATACATCACAACGCTCTTGGCATGCTGTACCTGCAGTTTATCAGAACTCTTAAGCACAAATGTAAACAGTAAAGCTCAAAATTCACAGCAGAAAATTGCACTTCTTTTCTAAAGAGATTTTCCATTACATCATTCTAAAAACTTAAAGCACATTAATTAGCTTTTATAACAAGTTACACAGAATTTGATTCATTTCCAATGCCTGAAAGAAATGCTTATTTATTTGTTGCAGGAGACCAGTCAGGCTGAAGGAGATAGAAATGGCAGAGAGTGCCACTGTCTGCAACTGCTAAACAGTTGGGTCCATGGGCCACTGTCAAGACTGACTTAGTCAACTTACAAATGGTGGTGCTCCAGAAGCAGCATGAGGTGTCCCAGAGGCGGGAACAAGAGCTATTTATGTCAAAAAAAGAGCGCCTAGAGCTCAATATTAAGATTTGAAAAGAGAAATTTAAAAAACTAATTTATGAATAAAAATACTTATTCATATAAATGATTTTTATTTTCATTTAAATTCCATTTTTAATTACAAAAGAGAATTGAAGTACTTAACAACTATGTCCCTTGTGGTATGCTGTCCATTTTCTTATTCATCCTGGAGTCTTTCATCTGCAATAGATATATCAATGGCTGCCAGAAAAACTGGATCGAGTGGCGGCAACACCTCATTCATTTCTCTCACCATGTTGCGTAGTACATCACATGCAACGATGATTGCCTCCGCCCTTTCAGTATGTCTACATCTACATTTATACTCCGCAAGCCACCCAATGGTGTGTGGCGGAGGGCACTTTACGTGCCACTGTCATTACCTCCCTTTCCTGTTCCAGTCGCGTATGGTTCACGGGAAGAACGACTGCTGGAAAGCCTCCGTGCGCACTCTAATCTCTCTAATTTTACATTCGTGATCTCCTTGGGAGGTATAAGTAGGGGGAAGCAATATATTCGATACCTCATCCAGAAACGCACCCTCTCGAAACCTGGACAGCAAGCTACACCGCGATGCAGAGTGCCTTTCTTGCATAGTCTGCCACTTGAGTTTGCTAAACATCTCCGTAACGCTATCACAGTTACCAAATGACCCTGTGACGAAATGCGCCACTCTTCTTTGGATCTTCTCTATATCCTCCGTCAACCCAACCTGGTACGGATCCCACACTGATGAGCAATACTCAAGTATAGGTTGAACAAGTGTTTTGTAAGTCACCACCTTTGTTGATGGACTACATTTTCTAAGGACTCTCCCAATGAATCTCAACCTGGTACCCACCTTACCAACAATTAATTTTATATGATCATTCCACTTCAAATCGTTCCGCATGCATACTCCAAGATATTTTACAGAAGTAACTGCTACCAGCATTTGTTCTGCTATCACATAATCATACAATAAAGGATCCTTCTTTCTATGTATTTGCAATACATTACATTTGTCTATGTTAAGGGTCGGTTGCCACTCCCTGCACCAAGTACCTATCCGCTGCAGATCTTCCTGCATTTCGCTGCAGTTTTCTAATGCTGCAACTTCTCTGTATACTGCATCATCATCCGCGAAAAGCCGCATGCAGTCTTGTTCTGCTAGCTAGCACTGGAAACTGTCTCTTCCCCACACCATACAATCACTCTACAACATTTCTTGTTCTTATATGTGATTCATTACAAAGATTCTAAGCTTGTATCCTTGGACTGGTTAATAGAGGAAGAAGATAATTTGACATTGCATAATCAGAACCACTCAACACAGGATTGCCCATTTCACCACGTTTAAGATGAGCTTTCAGCCTAGAATTATTAAAAATGGTCTGATCATGTGCTGAACCTGGCCACCTGCACACAATGCCCAATATTTTTAAATGGTAGCTTGCCACTGTTTGCACATTCAATGAAAAGTATCCTCTTCTTCCCCTATATTCTTCTGCACTGTCGCCACTTGGGGACTTAATTCTAACATGAGTGCACTCTATGGCACCACAAATTCTGGAAAAATGATGCTGTTTTGAAGAAGTTCTCCTGCGCTCTTGCTATTTTCTCTTGTATGTTTCGAAGTTTTTGAAATATTGGTGCTAGGTGAGTGATGGTCTCTGAGGCATATCTGAGATTCTGCTGGCTGTTCCTTTGTCTGTTTCAATGAATTCTCCAACAGGTATTAGGAAACTTCCTGAGGCAAAATATTTCAGTGTAAGCATTAGTTAGCTCATTGGTGGGAGAGAATCATTTCTAAAAGAAAGAAAGAAATGAAATAAATGAATTTGTGTAACAACTGAGTTTGAGTCTTAATATGTAATTCATTGTAAGTATGGTGTTTACACCCTCCTCTAAAGCTGAACAACACATTATTTATGTTTTAAACCCACTAAGACTCATGTTATTCATTCAGAAACTTTTTATATGCCATGAAGGGCATGGAAGGGCCTGGCACAAGTTATTAATGTACAGAAACAGACTCTATAGGCTACTTCTGGTAAAGTATATGAACAACAAATTCGAACTACTGATAATCTGACAATCAATTTCTTTTTCAAAAAGTCAGTGCTATTCTACAACCACTCAGCCACTGTTCTGAAACAAAGAATTAATGTAACTGTAGACAGATTACTATTGACTGTATAGACCTACTGACATCTTCAAGTCCATATACACAGAAACTGAAGGAATGGTTGAGGTATTTTCTTAATTGGTATTGGATAACTGTGTATTTCAGATGTCCTTTACAGTGTCGATATGTTGCATACTTTAGCACTAGAATATTAAACACTGTTCTGAACCCTGCATAGGAAACAATAGTCTATATAAAATTCTTTTTCTAATTTCAGTGTTGTGGCTGTGAACTGCGTAATTAATCTTACATTTGCTCTTGTTAAGAATCACAAACACCAAGATTTTGGAGGGGGAGGTGGTCTGATTCCATACTAAGCCATCAATTTCAGAGAGATGGTACTTCACACAAGTCCACTGTAAGTTATTTCAGTTCAAGTTACCTTTAACGTGCTCCACTTTGACAAAGGACACTGAAAATAACTTGATATTCAAGAGAAAGTTAAAAACATAGCATTACAAGCACTCTTCACATGTGATATAACTATGTAGATCCAATAACTAGTTTCCTGTTCTGCTCTTGTAAAATAAATATATAGCTATTACTAATAACTGAGAAATACAATAGCTATGTGACTTCTGTGTAAAAAACTGATATTTCTGTTAATTTTACTGTGTTAAACTTACCTTGAGTAAGAACAAATAATTTACATGTTTATGGGAATACTGCTCGGTGTTGGACAGTTCTGTTGCTCTGAAGCATTCAATAATAGATAGAAAGCTGTTGTCCCAGCAGGAGATAGGAGTGAACAATATTTTCTGCTATAGATGTGGCTGAGTGAACTTAGGACATTAATGTTCTATCAAACTGTTTGTTACATTAAACAATCATAAGCCATCAATTTCAGAAAAATGGTACCTCACACAAGTACAATATAAATTGTTTCAAAATAAGTTACCTTCAACTAGCTAAAATCTGACACAAAGGAGGACACTGAAAATAAATTGATAATCAAGGAAAGTTAAGGACATAGCATTCCAGGCACAGCTTCCACATGCTACTCCTATCTAGATTCAGTAATTAGATTCCTGTTCTGCTCTTATAATATACACATATAGTTATTATCTTATGACAAATAGGGGTGGGCCTATGTGGATAATACTGATAATTGAGAAACACAACAGTGTTCTATAGCTGGAGAAGCAACACCTTTTTTTCTTTTTCTTTTTTTAAAAAAAACTAAGTTTCCTTTTAATCTTGCTGTGTTAATGAACTTTGCTCTGGAGCATTAATGGGCCTATGATCCTAATACTTTCACCAAAAGACAGAAAATTGTTGTGATGCTGCTGGGGTGATTACAAAAAGGATCATTCCCACTGAAAACCAAATGGAACAATATTTTCTGCTACTGACATAATGTGGCTTAGTGAAACTGAGGCACTGGTGTTTGATCAAATTGTTTTGCAACATAATGTTCTCGTCAAAATGCAAACTCTGTTAATACAACTGCACCCACAACTAGTATTGTTGTTCAATTTGGTTAAGTCTATTATGTCACTGCCTGCTAAATAAAACAAAACAGCCCTTTCCACTGCTGTAGCAATTGTAACACATGCCAGATAAACAAGACTATTTTGGCACAAATTATCATTTTAATCTGCATAGCTTACATGAATAACATGACGGAATGTGTGAAGTATTGAAAAAAATGCACTTTACAACAAATAAACAATATTATTTTCGAAAACAGAGAAACAGTCACACCTGTTTGTCATCTGTTTGTTTCCTATGCACAAGACTGAAAAGACCAACTACGGCTTCCTTTGACAGGTGAAATCTGCATATTAATTCAGAATCGCCAAATTCTTCTAAATAATCAGGGCACATCTTAGTTTCTTCGTCTTACCCATCCTCGTGAACAACTCCACCAAGATCTCGTCATTGCTCTCAGAATCTATCAACATCTCTGCCATCTTGAAAAGTTATTCCATGGTTAAACTCGCTAACTGGTGAGAAATCTCGAGTTATGTTATCCTGAGTATATTCTCCAGTTAGGCATTATTCAGGATTCATACGATGCCTGCTAAATGGCGATTTCTGGCTGGTCAGCGAGCTTAACTGGGGAATAAGTTTTCAAGATGGTGTGGCATTTCTGGCGCGGAGGGCCCTGTCTTTTACTCTGACCTCTTTGAACTGCTTTGTTCTATGTCTCTCTAGGTGAGCAACTTGTGTACTGCCGTGCTTTGTTCTTCTTGCTTTGTGCTTAATAAATGCATTTATGATACTTAAAGTGTGTTATTACCGACCAGCATAACGTGATAACCACAGTGGTGACCCCGACATCGTTGCCTTGTGATTGCGAGTTATTTTGTGCTTCTCTTCATCACTAATGGATTTTGTATGCAGCCCACATTGTCTTTGGAACAATGGATCTACCAGAGTCTTTTGGTGGTAGTGCCACGCATCCTACTAACTGTGCTTGTGACCATGAGTGGTCGAGCGTATCTAATGCGCATTTGGTTAGAAGTAAACAATTATCTACACCCGGCGATGTCAGCAGCCAGTTAACCTTAACCAGACCAACATGGCCACTGTCAAGTGCGACAGCTCAACAACAACCACAACATGGACGGTGAACGCCAACTAATGACATCATGGACAACCACCCAGTGAAGAACATCTTTTTTACCCCTCAGCTACACAGTCTCCTTCGATTTGGTTTGATGCGCCAACAAAGTTCCAGAACTGTGATTTGAACATTTCTATGCATGGGGTTGCACATTATTATACGCCTAGTATCGCAGCACGCCCACCCTGCTTGCCATCTTGGCGACGCTGGTCGCCTCGACCATACCGGTTTCCGCGACCGTCACTCCATGGTTATAATGCGACCACCTCCCACCTGCTTTCTTAACAGTGCCGGCCGTTCCACCCACGCCAGTTACCGGGTCACCCCCCCCCCCCCCCCACACACACACACCACGGGCAACGCACTGTCAACCGCTACTGCACTCCCGGTGTTGGAAGCTTCCTGCTCTGCTCACACGGATCGCTGTCTGCCGGTGCTGCATCAACATGTGTTACCGGGCAGGTTTCCTAAGCTGTTTGCTTTGCAAAAAGATAACCCAAAGACTTGGTTCACAGTAGTGTATCACCTACTGGATATTCACAGTATTTCAAATGATGACGCACATTTTGTCTGGCTGGTGAGTCATCTCCACACTCTTCGGATCTCATCAGCGATCTGCATCTCTCACAGCCTGCCTCACATGAGTATTTGATGGCAAAGGCACTGCTCATGGAGCGCCTTTCTCATCCCCCTCCTCCCCCCTGCAGAGGCTATCCACCACAATATTCATGACGAGCACCTCGACAACCGCACACCTTTGTAGCTTTGGCAGTGCCTCCGTGCATTAATTGAATATCAAGCACTACATGATGCCGTGCTTTGGACGTTGTGGATGGTCAAAATGCTTTCAGATCTGCAACTTCACCTGCTGTCTCACGTCACTGACCCACTTGAGGTTCACTACCAAATGGCTGATCGAGCTTACGCTATCATTCGTCACTGACACTACCCGTCACTGACGACACCTCCATCACCATCAGTTGGCACACCTGCATTTTTGGTGCCGTGCCCTGCTGGCAGAGGTCAGCATTCTTGCCTTGGCACCTCAGCTGCCAGTCAGGAGCTGCCACCTAGCAGCCTACAGGGGGTACTGCCTGCGGGCTCCCGACAGCAGCTGACCTCACCCGAGCAGCAGGCCGAGCGGCTACCAGCAACAAAGCAGCCAGCTGCTGCCCCCTCCCTCTCCACACTGACTCGCTTCCCAGCCTACCCACTGTGCTGGTACCGTGCTACTTACGGGGATGCCGCACGCAACTGTCACGTGCCTTGTGCTTACCCAAACAATTTCAGCGGGTATGTTTTGGCTCCATGTCCCCCATGTTTCTTCACGGCACCTTCCGTCTGATGCAGCACCACTCGCTTCAGCAGTGCGATGCCTTTACACCACTGACTTGTCATTGGGAACTTGCTTTCTCATTGACACTGGCGCCGATGTCAGCGTTATTCTGGCCAAGCATGCAGGCAACATTCCTGCTAATCTTGCCTTGATCACTGCAAATCGTTCTCCTGTTGCGATCCTTGGCTCCATCAAGATGTCGCTTCGCCTATCACCAGTCCACAACCTCCCTTGGACTTTCCACATCGCCAACGTGTATGAACCTGTGATCAGGTTGGTCTTTCTACACCATTACGAACTTTCACTGGACCTGTAGGCTGCCACACTCTTGTGCTCAAACGAGTTCAGCACGACTTCGATCTCCACCTCCTTAGCTATGCTTTCCACTTGTGCATCTCTGCTTGGTGTATTTCTACATGGCTCTGTGATTTGTCGGACGTGCACACATATATAGACGATCTCTGCACCCAGAATGATGCGTTACATGCCCATATTGCCTCTACCTCTGCTGAATTGTCACAGACATGGCGTATGATACGTATAGTATCTGCAGAACCACAATGAGGTGACCCATCACAGGCCTCTGCTGAATGTTCTCCTGAATCTGCTAACATGTTGAGCATTCCACCGCCTGCTGCTATTTTCGCATCACTGCGGACGAATCCCCAGGATGCACCTGCTTGTGCTACTCCAGGTTCCTCGCACCACGTGGCTGCTGCACCACGCCTTCCTTCGTCGACTACAGCCCCCCTACACTGCCCCGATCTGGAAAGGTCAGTGAACCAACGTTGCTTCTGGACCATCTCTTGACCCCTTTTGCTGGCCTCCCTTTACAAGTATCGGCCATCAGTAATGACACTTGTTATAGGATTCACACTACAGACGGCCCACCTGTATGTTATAAGGCTAGGTGCCTTAACACTTCTAAACTTCTGTGCGCAAAAGAAATCATTCATGATTTGTTGGCTTTGGGCATGCTCCGCCCCTCCAACAGCAACTGGTCTTCACCTATCCACCTTGTTCCTAAAAATTAACCTCACCTTATGCATGTGCAGGGATTACAAGTCTCTTCATGCTTGCGCAACTATTGATAACTATCCCATTCCTTGTGCAACTATTGATAACTATCCCATTCCTCATATACAGGATCTCATGCAATTACTACATGGTTCTAAGGCTTTCTCTGTCATACCACCAATTTCCTATGCATCCTCTGGATATTCCGAAGACGGGCATCATCACACCCTTTGCCCTATTTGAATATCGTTACGTGCCTTACAGATTGAAAAATGCTGTGCAGACGTGGCAGCAGTTCGTTGATTCCATTTTGCTACCTCTGCCATTTGCTTATGCTTACTTAGACGATACACTGATCTTTTTCTCTCTGCTGAGGAACATCAAGTTCACCTCGATGCAGTCTGTTCAGCCCTAGTTGCCAACGGCGTGGTGATCGACCATGATAAATCTCAACTCTGTTCCGTACCTGTTGCTTTCCTAGGCCATACTGTCGGGCCTCCGACTGACAAGTTCTTGTGTTGAAACCATACTCGATCTCCCTCTTCCTGAAGATTACGCTCAGCTCTGTCGTTTTCTGGGTATGGCAAACTTCTACCCCCACCGTATTCCTCAGCCTGCATCTGTCCAATTGGCCCTCACTGACACCCTCTCTGGCAAAAACACCAAGGGGAAATGGAAGTTGGACTGGACAAAAACCCATGCTTGAACATTTGGTAACCTTAAAACTGCTCTCGCCAAAGCCATTACACTTGCACACCCTGACCCTGATGCCCGTGTTTTGATCATGACTGATGCCAGTGACTCAACTGTTGGCACTGTTTTACAACAGCACACTGCCGACTCAACCCAATTGCTCCACTTCTTTTCCAAGAAACTGACTACAAGCCACTGTAAGTGGTCAGCTTTCGATCATGTGCTTCTCGCTGTGTACGGGGCGATTAAACACCTCCTTAGTGACCTCGAGGGGTGATCTTTCATGATCTACTCAGATCACAAGCCTCTCGTGTACACTATTCATAATCCAGCTAAGGACCTTCCACTGAGGCCTTTCCGTCATATGGAGGTCAGCACTATTCCAACTAATTCTATATCCGCAGCGCAGAGAATGTCATTGCAGACTACCTATCCCGCATCTGCTTGCTAACCGCACCGTTGAACTTGGAAAATATCGCCTGAATTCAGGCTGAAGACGATGATATACAGTGATTAATTTCAGACAGTGAGTCATCGCTCTCTGTCCAACCCCGCATTCTACACAGCTCAACGACCCTGATCCTTTGCGACATCTCTACGGGCACTCCCCACCCCCTCGTCCCTACTGCTTTTCGACACTGCGTCTTTACTGCTTTGACCGGCTTGGCCCAACTGGGAAAGTGGGCCATTACGAGGCTGGTTACTGATTGCTTTGTCTGGCCCGGCGTGAAGTAAGATTGCCCACTTGGACCCGTGCACGTGTACCTCGTCAGCGTAGCAAGGTCGGGAGGCGTGCTCAACTCCATTAGCCAAGTTTGACATTCCAACAGGACACCTTCAGCACATCCACATCGACATCGTTGGCCCCCTCCCCCTTTCCGAGTGGTACAGATACATCTTATCAACCGTCGACCACATAACCCACTGGGTCGAGGGGGTCCCTCTTGTCGACATCACAGCCGTGACCATTGCTCGTTCTTTTGTATTCACGTGGGTCACGCGATTCGGTTGTCCTCTTTCACTTACAACAGACTGGGGATGACAGTTCGAGTCCATCGTCTTTGCACAGCATTGCGAACTCTGCTGTGTTGCTACATTCCACACCATGGCCTACCACCTGGAGGCCTGGTCAAACATTGGCACCGCACCCTCAAGGCCGCGCTTATGTGCCACGGCAGTTTATGGTCCGAGGCCCTCCCTCGCGTCCTGCTGGTCATCCCACCGGCACATAATGAAGACCTGAACACATTGCTCGCTGAGATCCTATATGGTGAGCCCCTCCTCTGTCCATCAGAATTCGTCGAGGACTACCATCGGCCGATACTATGGACCTTCCGGCTCTGTTCGAACGGGTTTGCATGCATGTCACACGCCTCCGCACCTCCCTGCCTTGCCCTCATTCCACCGCGCCTGTGTTACTCCACAAGGATCTCGCATCTTGTGAATTTGTAATGCTGCGTGACAACTCCGTGTGAGTGGCCTTGCAACCATCTTATTCGGGGCCTCACTGAGTGTTACGTTGAGGTGTGAATACACATGGAGGACCACAGACCGTGTCTGTTAGTCACATGAAACTGGCGTGGTCACTCTCTGACCTGCCTTCTGATGGTTCTGATCTGTCGCTGCCGCCCCACATCTCGCCGCCGCCGACCTGCCCTCGACTGACGCCTCTCCACATACACAGCAGTTGGCTGCACAGGACTCCTGCAGTGCAGTTTCCGATGTGCCTACTTCCCGCACTGGCCGCCGCCTACAACTGTCGCGCTGGCACGAGGATTACAATTTCGAGTGATGAAGCTTCCCTCCACTGTGTTCCGCACTACTTTGATTGGGAGGGGGGAGAGAGCTCTGTGTCGTCTCTTGCGTGGAGCGGCCTATCTTTGACCCCTTTGAACTCCTTTGTTCTATTACTCTTGCAAACAAAGTTGACATTCAGCACATTGGTTGATGGAGCGACTGTAAATGGGAAATGCCTTTACAGTCTCCCATCAGCCACCGCATCGAGTGTCAACTTTGAGTAGTATGTCTTTCTCGGGGCGCAACTTGGGTACTGCCAGGCCTTGTTCTTCTTGCTTTGTGTCTAATAAATGCATTTATGATATTTAAAGTGTTTTATTACCGACCAGCATAATGTGATAACCACAATGGCATGTGTAAAGGTGACAGATGCAGATAGTGGTGACGATATTTTGACTGAAGTTTTCATGAGAGAGAGGAAGGAGAAGAAAATAAGATGATGCCGATATCGAATTTGTATCCAGATTTCACTTATCAAAGGAAGCCATGCTTTGCGTTTTCAATCTTGTACATGAGAAACTGGAGCATATAATGGACAGGTGACACTATTTCTCTGTTTTCTTCAATAATGCTGTTTATTTATAGTAATATGCTTTTGATTTCAGTACTTCGTTAATTCTGTCATGTTATTTATGTAAATCAGGCACATTAAAATGACAATTCATGCAAAAATATTTTTGTTTATCTGGCGTGTGTTACCATTGCTGTAGTAGTGGAAAGAACTGTTTCGTTTTATTTAGCAGACACTGCCATAATAGACTTCAACAAATTAAAAAACCACACCTGTTTTGTGTACTATTTGTTTTAACAGTTTTTTATATTTTAGACAAAACATAGATTTTCGTGTTGCAAAATGTTTTATCAAAACAGTACGGTAGAGTCCCACTTTCACTAAGGCACATTACATCAATAGCAGGAAATATCATTCTGCTCAGTTTTCTATTGCGAATGCCCCTTTTTGTAAACACCACAGCAGTGTCAGAACAACTTTCTGCCTTTTATTGAAAATATTGGGATGTTTCAATGTGAACAACATTATCTTGAACCTAACATTATTCACAGAAGCCTGTGAGCTATGCGATCTATATGTGCTTACTCGTGCTGAGTTTAAGATAGTAAGTTTAAGAGGAAAGTTAGATTTTTTTTTTAATGCTTCCCAGGTATAGGAAACAGCTTCTGTGTTTTTCCGTTATTAGTGTTATCCACATATGCCCACCCACATTTATCATAAAATTGCAGCTATATATGTATGTTATAAGAGCACAACAGGAATCTAGTTATTGAATCAGTATAGTTGTAACACGTAGGAGGAGTCCATGGAATGCTATGTTTTTAACTTTCCTTAAATATGAAGTAATTTACAGTGTCCTCCTTTATGTCAAATTGTAGCTAGTTGAAGGTAACTTAAATTCAAAAATTTTATATTGTACTTGTGTGAAGTACCATTTTTCTGAACATCATGGCTTATTGATTGTTTAATGTAACAAAAAGTTTGATAGTACACTAATATCCCAAGTTCTCTCAGCCACATACGTAGCAGAAAATATTATTTGCTTTTTATCTCCCACTGAGACAACAACTTTCCATTTTTTAATGACTGCTTCAGAGCAAAAAAATTGTCTGCCACCTAGCATTATTCCCATAAACATGTTAATTATTTGTGCTTACTCAAGCTTAGTTTAACACAATAAAATTTACAAGAAAGTCAGGTTTTTTTTAAAGTAAGCTATAGCAGATAGCTGTTGTACTTCTCAATTATTAGTTTTATCCACATAACTACATCCATATTTATCATAAAGTAATTGTTATCTTTGTGTTATAAGAACATAGGTACCTGTCATTCAGCTAACTGGAATGTTTAGTTGTCGAAACTATATAACCAGAACAGTGGAAGCAGTGGCTGGCAAGTAATGTTTTTAAATTTATATTGAATTGTCTCATGCCATTCTTTTCTTTCTTTCAGAACTGACTGTTCCACGAGTGAACCAGCTACTACTGACACTCAGATATTTGGCCTCTGGTGATTTCCTTCTATCTATTGGAGAATTCAATGGTATTGGCAATATTTCAGTTAATATTTTTATTGTGGAACCATTTGTTTCGATATTTATTTTCTGGTCCTAACTTTGACCTTTTTATTAAAACATTACAGATCTTCCTCCACTCTCTGGTTCTTGTCAAGTTACTTTTGCAGCAACACCACCTGTGACTCTGCTAATCCTTTCACATTTGAGAATAGGTACTTTTATTCTGAAAACAAAACCGAGAGTTTTAAGCTGAGATGTCATATCTTCGGTTACCTTCCCTTCCCTCCCAGATTACATATAGCTGCTAGAGATCACTGCACAAGCCAAAATAATGTATGAAATTTGTGTTCCTCAAACATTTAGCATGAGATACAATAATAATAGCCTCCGGTTTGATATGTGCCACAGGTACGTTTTTACTTCAAGATTATAGCAAAGGTAATGGTTGCTTGTTGTAAGTACTGGCATCTTATTCTTCATTTATAACCCCAATATAATTAATAAGCACATCATAGAAACAGGATTTGTACATGCCAAAGAACTGCAAAGTGTATGCACAAATGGTATTCAGTTATTCAGCAAGGGCAGTTTCTAAAGAGCACTCATTGCTGCTGCAATGAATTAATCACTCTGAGAGATAAATACAACAGCAAACTAGCCAGTAACATATCTCAGAATTTTCTGTCAAATCAATCTCCATGATATCTGTAACGCCACAGTTTATTGGAGAAACTGAAAAGACCTACTATTTCACAAAGCATAACGCATTTCACAGTTGTTTCTATATTATATGGCTACTTGCAATTCACCCTCTACCATACAGCTACATCTGGTGTAATACTATTGCGTGGAAATGTTGCATCTGAATCGAAATGACTGTAGTGCCCTCATGTTGAAAACTTTATCATGTATTTCATTGTACACAATTTGGGGCTTACATTACAAATATGGGGTTCTAGATTAGATTAGATTAGATTAATACTAGTTCCATGGATCATGAATACGATATTTTGTAATGATGTGGAACGAGTCAAATTTTCCAATACATGACATAATTAAGTTAATTTAACAACATACTTAAGTTAATATAACAACTTTTTCATTTTTTGTGTTTTTTATTTTTATTTTTTTATTTTAACTTATATCTAAAAATTCCTCTATGGAGTAGAAGGAGTTGTCATTCAGAAATTCTTTTAATTTCTTCTTAAATACTTGTTGGTTATCTGTCAGACTTTTGATACTATTTGGTAAGTGACCAAAGACTTTAGTGCCAGTATAATTCACCCCTTTCTGTGCCAAAGTTAGATTTAATCTTGAATAGTGAAGATCATCCTTTCTCCTAGTATTGTAGTTATGCACACTGCTATTACTTTTGAATTGGGTTTGGTTGTTAATAACAAATTTCATAAGAGAGTATATATACTGAGAAGCTACTGTGAATATCCCTAGATCCTTAAATAAATGTCTGCAGGATGATCTTGGGTGGACTCGAGCTATTATTCTGATTACACGCTTTTGTGCAATAAATACTTTATTCCTCAGTGATGAATTACCCCAAAATATGATGCCATATGAAAGCAACGAGTGAAAATAGGCGTAGTAAGCTAATTTACTAAGATGTTTATCACCAAAATTTGCAATGACCCTTATTGCATAAGTAGCTGAACTCAAACGTTTCAGCAGATCATCAATGTGTTTCTTCCAATTTAATCTCTCATCAATGGACACACCTAAAAATTTGGAATATTCTACCTTAGCTATATGCTTCTGATTAAGGTCTATATTTATTAATGGCGTCATACCATTCACTGTATGGAACTGTATGTACTGTGTCTTATCAAAATTCAGTGAGAGTCCGTTTACAAGGAACCACTTAGTAATTTTCTGAAAGACAGTATTGACAATTTCATCAGTTAATTCTTGTTTGCCAGGTGTGATTACCATACTTGTATCATCAGCAAAGAGAACTAACTTTGCCTATTCATGAATATAGAATGGCAAGTCATTAATATATATTAAAAACAGCAAAGGACCCAAGACTGACCCTTGTGGAACCCCATTCTTGATAGTTCCCCAGTTTGAAGAATGTGATGATCTTTGCATATTATGAGAACTACTTATTTCAACTTTCTGCACTCTTCCAGTTAGGTACGAATTAAACCATTTGTGCACTGTCCCACTCATGCCACAATACTTGAGCTTGTCTACCAGAATTTCATGATTTACACAATCAAAAGCCTTTGAGAGATCACAAAAAATCACAATGAGTGGTGTTCGGTTATTCAGATCATTCAAAATTTGATTGGTGAAAGCATATATGGCATTTTCTGTTGAAAAACCTTTCTGGAAACCAAACTGACATTTTGTTAGTACTTCATTGTTACAGATATGTGAAGCTACTCTTGAATACATTACTTTCTCAAAAATTTTGGATAAAGCTGTTAGAAGGGAGATTGGACGGTAAATTTTTTTTTTTTTTTTTTTGTGGTTTTAGGGAGCAAAACTGCTGTGGTCATTAGCGCCCGGTCCGGGACTTAAGAAACAGTAAAAAACCTAAAATAGAAACCAGCAGCAGTGGGAACGAAAGTCATAAAATTGGAGAAACTAAAAGCAGAAGGAAGGCTTAAAAATCCACTACAGAAAGGGGTTGGGCATAAAAAAAAAAAAAAAAAAAAAAAAAAATCTAGTGACTGACGTCATTTCACTGGCACGAATGAACTCTAGAACGCGATCGGCCGATCGCGTGTCATCTGCTAAAATTGACGATATATCAGGCGACAGATGTAGACGGGCGCGTAACGGAGTAAAATGGGGGCACTCAATTAAAAGGTATCTTACCGTCCACAACTGAGAGCAGTGGGGACAGAGTGGGGGAGGATCGCCGCTTAAAAGATGTCGATGGCTAAAAAGACAGTGCCCTACCCGGAGTCTAGTTAAAATTACCTCCTCCCGACGACGCGTTCGGGAGGAAGAGGTCCAAGCACAAGGAAGAGTTTTCACGTCCCGCAATTTATTTTGGGGAAGTGTCGACCAGTGCGTGTGCCATAAATGAACAACACGACGATATAAAACGCGCCGTAGATCGGCGACGGGAATCGATGGAATAGCTGGCCGAAGAAGAGAGACTGCAGCCTTGGCTGCAATATCGGCCGCCTCATTTCCGCAGATACCAACGTGTCCCGGGAGCCAGAGGAACGCCACCGAGACGCCCCCCAGGTGGAGCAAGCGCAGTCAGTCCTGAATCCGGTGGACCAGAGGGTTCACAGGGTAAAGAGGTTGGAGACTGAGGAGAGAGTTGAGAGAATCGGAGCAGATAACGTACTGTATCCGCTGATGGCGGCGGATGTAGTGGACAGCCTGGAGAACAGCGTAAAGCTCCGCAGTATAGACCGAACACTGGTCGGGAAGCCGAAAGTGATTTGGGGTGTCGCCAACAACATAGGCACTCCCTACACCTAACGATGTTTTCGAGCCATCTGTGTAAATAAATGTGGCTTCCGTCATTTGTGCACATAGAGCAGCAAATGCCCGACGATAAACAAGTGAAGGGGTACCATCCTTGGGAAATTGACAAAGGTCACGGAGCAGGCAGATCCGGGGACGGAGCCAAGGCGGTGCTGTACCCCAAGTTGTCAAAAAGGTTTTAGGAAAGCGGAAGGAAAGAGAATGGAGCAGTTGACGGAAGCGGAGTCCGGGTGGTAGTAGGGAGGAGGGGCGGCCTGCATACCCTACATCAAAGGAGGCGTCGAAAAATATGTCATGGGCTGGATTAGCAGGCATGGAAGACAGACGGCTGGCATAACGACTCAGAAGGACTGCTCGCCGATTGGACAGCGGAGGTTCAGCAGTCTCAGCATAAAGGCTTTCCACAGGGCTGGTGTAAAAGGCTCCAGACACTAAACGTAATCCACGGTGGTGGATAGAGTCGAGACGCCGAAGAATAGACGGCCGAGCAGAGGAGTAGACTATGCTTCCATAGTCCAATTTCGAGCGCACTAAGGCGCGATAGAGGCGGAGAAGGACCACTCGGTCCGCTCCCCAGGAGGTACCATTCAGGACACGGAGGGTGTTGAGGGATCGCAGACAGCGAGCCGAAAGATACAAAATGTGGGAGGACCAGCATAGTTTTCTGTCAAACATAAAACCCAAGAATTTAGCGACGTCTGAAAACGGAAGGTTGACAGGTCCTAGATGTAAGGAGGGTGGAAGAAACTCCTTACGTCGCCAAAAATTAACACAAACGGTCTTACTGGGAGAAAAACGGAAGCCGGTTTCGATGCTCCAAGAGTGGAGGCGATCGAGACATCCTTGAAGACATCGTTCAAGAAGGCTGGTCCATTGAGAGCTGTAGTAGATCGCAAAATTGTCCACAAAGAGGGAGCCCGAGACATCAGGAAGGAGACAATCCGTAACTGGATTGATGGCAATGGCAAACAGTACAACACTCAGCATGGAGCCCTGGGGTACCCCGTTTTCTTGGGAGAAGGTACGGGAGAGAGTAGTGTTCACCCGCACTCTAAATGTGCGCTCTGCCATAAATTTGCGAAGAAAAAGGGGCAGCCGACCTCGAAAGCCCCAAGAGAACAGTGTGTGGAGGATGCCTGTCCTCCAACAGGTATCGTATGCTCTCTCCAGATCAAAAAATATTGCTACTGTTTGGCGTTTCCGGATAAAATTGTTCATGATGTAAGTGGAGAGAGCAACAAGATGGTCAACTGCAGAACGATGCTTTCGGAATCCGCATTGGGCAGGTGTTAAAAGACTGCGGGATTCCAGCCACCAAGCTAAACGGTAATTCACCATACGCTCCAAAACCTTACAGACACTACTCGTGAGAGAAATGGGGCGATAGCTAGAGGGGAGATGTTTGTCCTTTCCAGGTTTCGGAATAGGAACGACAACAGCTTCCCGCCATCGTCGGGGAAAAGTACTGTCGGTCCAAATTAGATTATAAAGGCGAAGGAGGTAACGCAGACTATGGGTTGATAAATGCAGAAACATTTGGACGTGGATACCATCCGGTCCTGGGGCGGAGGAGCGAGAAGAAGAGAGTGCATGTTGGAGTTCCCGCATGGAGAAAACAGTATTGTAGCTTTCGCGATTTGGAGTGGAGAAAGCAAGAGGTCGCACTTCCACTGCACGTTTCTTCAGGAGAAATGCTGGCGGGTAATTGGAAGAGCTCGAAATCTCAGCAAAGTGCTGACCCAATGAATTAGAAATTGCGACGGGGTCCACTAATGTATCATGCGCAACAGTGAGCCCAGAGACCAAGGAGAAACTAGGTGCGCCTGAGAACCGTCAAAGCCGACTCCAAACTTCCGAGGAGGGAGTGAAGGTGTTAAATGAGCTAATAAAGAATTTCCAGCTTGCCTTCTTGCTATCGCGGATGACGCGACGGCATCGCGCACGGAGCTGCTTATAGCGGATACAGTTGGCCAAAGTAGGATGGTGACGGAAAATGCGAAGAGCATGTCGCCGCTCACGTATTGCGTCACAGCATGCCTCGGTCCACCAAGGAACTGGGTGCGCCGGGGCAATTCGGAGGTGCGTGGTATTGAACGTTCCGCAGCTGTAAGAATAACGTCGATAATATGTGTGACCTCATCGTCGACGCTGGGAAAGCGACGGTCATCGAATGTCGCTAGAGACGAAAAAAGTGTCCAATCGGCTTGGGCAAACTTCCAGCGTCGCGGGCGCATATATGGCAGTTGTGGCTGCAGTCTAAGGACACATGGAAAGTGGTCACTCGAGTGTGTATCATCAAGGGCGAACCATTCGAAGCACCGAGCTAGCGGAACAGTACCGACCGCAAGGTCCAAATGAGATAAATTTGTCGTGGAGGCAGACAAAAATGTGGGGACCCCAGTGTTGAGGCAAACTAGATCCGCTTGGTGGAAGACGTCTAGCAATAGGGAGCCACGTGGACAAGGATGTGGAGATCCCCAAAGCGGGTGGTGGGCATTGAAGTCCCCAACCAGCAAATAGGGGGGTGGAAGATGACCAAGAAGATGAAGGAGATCAGCTCGTGCCATTGGTGTGGACGATGGAATGCATACAGTACAAAGAGAGAACGTGTATCCGGAAAGGGAAAGACGGATGGCGACAGCTTGGAAGGAAGTGTTTAAGGGGATTGGGTGATAATGGAGAGTATCATGGAGAAGAATCATGAGTCCTCTATGGGCTGGAGAGCCTTCAACAGAGGGGAGATCATATCGGACGGACTGAAAATGAGGGAGAACAAAGCGGTCATGGGGACGCAGCTTTGTTTCCTGAAGACAGAAGATGACCGGCTAGTAGGATCGTAAGAGGATCGACAATTCATCCCTATTGGCTCGAATGCCGCGGATATTCCAGTGGATAATGGACATGGGGTGAACAGATAATGGAGGAATGTGACCAAAGTTGCTGTCAACTCAAAGACTGCTCGGAGCTAGCGACCGACAGCGTGGAATGGCAGTCAGCCGAAGGCAGAAGATCCTGATCCATAGGTTGGTCAGGAGCAGCTCCTGCCACCAGCGATCGGCCGGTTGACCAGCCACCAGCAGTGTGCCTCGGCGACACAGAAGACGGCCGAGGGCGATTTCCGCCAGGTGGTGCTGTAGATGGGACACGCCTTGGCGGAGAAGGAGAGGAACTGGGTTTCTGTGTAGCCTTCTTAGAAGTATGATGTTTAGATGAAGGAGGAACCGATGGTTGGGAAGTTGCGGTACGTAAAAACTCTTCACGAGTATGCTCTTTTTTCGAAGACTTGGTGTCTGACTTTTGGGCTCGAGATTTAGCAGAACCCGACGAAGGGTGAACCATAGAGTGGGCAGGTGAAAGTGGTGAGATTGAACGGGCGATCTTTGCGCTGGCCGATCTGACGACCGTGGCACTAAAGGTGAAGTCGCAAGTCTGCGTGGCCGCCTCCTTTGTTGGCCGAGGAGAAGCAAGGACAGTGCTGTATTTTCCTGTCTGAGGCACGGTGGGCTAGCGACTGGCGAATAATTTTCGAGCAGCAAAGGTCGACACCTTTTCCTTCACTCTTATTTCCTGGATGAGCTTTTCGTCCTTAAAAACGGGGCAATCTCGAGAGGAAGCAGCGTGGTCACCCATACAGTTGATGCAGCGAGGGGATGGAGGTGGACAAGCACCCTCATGGGCATCCTTGCCACACGTAACACATTTGGCCGGATTGGAACAGGACTGGCTGGTGTGATTGAACCGCTGACACCGATAGCAATGCGTAGGGTTTGGGACATAAGGGCGAATGGAAATTATCTCATAGCCTGCTTTGATTTTCGATGGGAATTGAACTTTGTCAAATGTCAAGAAGACAGTGCGGGTTGGAATGATGTTCGTGTCAACCCTTTTCATAACTCTATGAACAGCCGTTACGCCCTGGTCAGACAGGTAGTGCTGAATTTCTTCGTCAGACAATCCATTGAGGGAGCGTGTATAAACGACCCCACGCGAGGAATTTAAGGTACGGTGAGGTTCCACCCGGACAGAGAAGGTGTGGAGCAGAGAAGTACGCAGCAATTTTTGTGCCTGGAGGGCACTGACTGTTTCTAACTACAGGGTGCCATTCCGTAATCTGGAACAAGACTTTACAGGACCTGCAATTGCGTCGACACCTTTCTGAATAATGAAAGGGTTGACCGTGGAGAAGTCGTGACCTTCGTCAGGCCGAGAAACAACAAGGAACTGTGGCAACGATGGAAGAACTGACTGTGGCTGGGACTCAGTGAACTTACGTTTGTGAGCAGACATAGTGGAAGGTGAGGAAACCATTGCGGAAGAATTCCCCATGATTACCAGCGTCTCCGATGGCGCGCTCCTCCCTTGTGGGGGCCCTCACTGAGGGCACTCCCGCCTTAGGTGATTGTTCACACCTCAGGTCACACCTCCCGACAAACGGATGGAGGGACCAATCGGCACTTTCGGAAGTTATCAGCTCAGGTAATCACCCCTCCCTGGGCCTGGCCATTACCAGGGGGTACGTACATGTCCTACCTGTCTACCCGGGGCGGGGAATTACGCATTACCACGTCACCGGCAATGCATGGAAGTGCGTGGGTCGGCCTTCAGACATGCACAGGGAGGAAAAAAGAGAAAGGGAAAGGAAAGAAGAGGGGTCTCAAACGCCGCAGCGGAGAAAAGTGCAGAGAGAAGCGGGAAGGAAAAGAGAAGGACAGAGGAAGGACGAAGACTTGCAAGTATAGAAAGTAAGGAATTTGTAACAGTTAAGAGCGTCCGTCTCCGGACGTAGGCACAAACCATACTCCCAGAGGGGGAGAAAGGGAAGGAAAGAGCCAGAGGTGAAGGGAGGCGAAGATGGGGGAGGGGGAAGGATGAGGAAAGGGAAGGTATGCAGCCCGGAAAGGAAGGAGGGCCACATTAGCTCGGGGTCCCGTGCTCGCTACGCACGTGTCCACAAAAGAGCTGTGAACCCCCTGGGGGGTGGACGGTAATTGTTGACATCAGATCTGTAGTAACACTGTTCACGTTACGTCGCACTTCACTTAGCATAGACCGGGACTGTGTCCTAGGCATGCCCGATGTTGACTGACTGCGCTCAGCCTGTCCTGCCGGAGTTGTTGTTGTTGTTCTTGTTGTTACGCCGGCAGAGGGCGCGTCCGAATTCTCGCGTGCCCTCTGGTAGACGGGACTCTACTTGCGGCAACTACCGTCCATGACGCGCCGTGCCAATGTGCGCCTCCCGCGATCTTTCTGGTGGCTACTACACTCCTCCTCCTTCGGGGGGTGAAGCCACTGTGATCCACTGCGTCGGAAGGTGGAGCGTCGGGCAGGAGCGATGACCTCCACATCCATGGGATGGCTGGAGTCGAGGGAATCTGCCAACCCTCAAGCCGGAACCTTCGAATACGGCTAGAAGTGACCCACACGAAGCAGCCCCCGTCGTCTCACAACCGGAGCCCGGGACAGATCGGGCGACAAGCTGTCGAACTCTGGATCCTGTTCCACCTCAGGAGGGGCAAGACCCAGTGGCGGGGACGAAGGGGAAGGGACAACCACAGGGGAACTAGCCCCCTGCGAAACCGGGCCGGTTAGGGGGGCCGGCTCTCGATGGGGCAGCTCGAATGACGGCGATGCCGGTGCTGGAGCCACTGGAGGCTGCCAAGGCTGAGAACCATCACCGTGCGGCAGAGTCACAGCGGGGAGAGGAGGTAACGTCCCCTGTGAAACCAATACAGGTGCCGGCAATGGGGAAGCCGGTGTCCGAGAGGTCGGAGGGTGGGTGCCCGAACGTGGACGTAGCTGATTTTGGTGACGACGTACCACCCGGTCCCCCACCTGCAAGGTATAGAGCCGGCGGCCATGTCGGTGCAGGACCACTGCCGGTATCCAACGTGGATTGCGACCAAACCCACGGGCCCAGACTGACATACCCAGTGGAAAGCCAGGTACTCCGTTTTGGGAAGACTGGCGAGGACCAGGCTGGAGGAGGTGCAGCAGAGTCCTAGGTTGACGCCCATGGAGGAGCTCTGCGGGGCTGCGGTCTCCCATTGGTGTGGTCCGGTATGCCGTCACGAAAAACGTCAATGCTTCCTCTGCAGGAAATTCGTGCACATACTTTTTCATCAGCGTCTTAAAGGTGCGCACCGTGCGCTCAGCTTCCCCATTCGATTGTGGATGGAAGAGGGGAGAGCAAACGTGCCGAATACCGAAGCGCCTACAAAAATCCTGGAAGGTCTGCGAAAGAAACTGCGGTCCATTGTCCGAGACCAGGGTGATTGGCAGACCTTCCACAGAAAAGATTTTTGCTAGTGCCTGGATTGCAACGTCTGAAGTGGTTGAGGAGCAGCGAACGACATATAGGAATCGGGAATAAGCATCAATGACAATGAGCCAAAAGCCATTGAGAAACGGCCCAGCAAAATCTATGTGAACACGTTCCCACGCCTGGGTTGCCGGCGGCCATGAAGAGAACGCTGCCCTGGGAGATGCTTGTTGGCTCGCACACTGGGAACAGGCGGCCACCAAGTGCTCAATTTCTCTGTCAATACCGGGCCAGTACACATGTCTGCGAGCCAAGGTTTTAGTACGGGAAACACCCCAGTGCCCCGCATGTAATAACTTGAGGACCTCCCGTCGTAAACTTGCAGGAACAACCACGCGAGGAGCTGTATCATCGGTAGCCAGAAGGAGAACTCCTTCCAAGACCGAGAGACGGTCTCGTAGAAGAAAATAATTACGAAGAGGACTAGTGATCGGGAAGCCATCAACCGCCTGGCGGGACGCCACATCCAAATGAAAACACATAATCTCCTCTCGATCAAATGTAGGGTCCGGGCCCACCGGAAGACGGGAAAGAGCGTTGGCGTTGGCATGCTGGCCTGTAGGGCGAAAACGAATGTCATAATGGTACTTAGAGAGGAACAAGGCCCAGCGCTGTAGTCTGTGGGCCGCCCTATCCGGAATCTGAGAGGCGGGGCCAAATAACGATATTAACGGCTTATGGTCAGTGATTAACTGAAACTTCGTGCCATACAAGAAAGGGTGAAACTTGGTAACAGTGTAGACAATGGCCAAAGCCTCTTTTTCCACCTGGGAGTAATGGGCCTGCGCGGGACTAAGCGTTTTCGACGCAAACGCCAGTGGTTGCTCGGAACCATCTGTGTTGCGATGGGCCAGGACCGCCCCCACCCCATACTGCGAAGCATCCGTAGCCAGGACCAACGGCTTATGGGGATCAAAAGTAGCCAAACAAGGGGCTGACGTGAGGAGGCCCTTCAACAAGGTGAACGCTCGCTCGCATGCAGGCGACCAATCAAAAGGAACACCCTTGTGCAGGAGGCAGTACAGGGGGTGGGCTACAGTGGATGCCCTGGGAATGAACCGATGGTAATAGGCTATCTTGCCTAAAAAAGCTTGTAACTCCTTCAGCGATGTGGGCCGAGGAAGGTTGACGATACCTTGGACCAAACTTCCTAGTGGCTGGATGCCATGCCGAGAGATGGTGTAGCCCACATACTCAATGGACGGTTGGAAGAAGGTTGACTTCTGCAGGTTGCAACGCAAGCCCACAGACCTGAATTTGAGAAAGAGGGTGCGAAGGTTGTGCAAGTGGTCCGTCGTGCTGCGGCCCATGACAATTATGTCATCCAGGTAATTAATACAATGAGGGATTGTCGACGTGACATGCTCAAGATAACGCTGGAATATCGCCGGGGCACTGGATATTCCAAAAGCCAACCGCTGGTATAGGTAAAGGCCAAACGGGGTGTTGATGACTGCCAGCCGTTTGGAGTCCTATCAAGTGGTATCTGATGATAAGCCTCTGACAGATCGATTTTCGAAAAATAGTGGCCTCCCGCCACGGCGGAGAACAATTCATCAGCACGAGGCAAAGGATAGGTGTCCACCACCAATTGGGAATTAATGGTGGCCTTAAAATCGCCACAAAGACGTAATTTTCCCGAGGGCTTCTTGACAATAACGAGGGGCGAAGCCCACTCACTGGAAGAAATGGGAAGAACGACCCCTAGGGCTGTCAGCCGGTCTAGCTCTTCCTTTACCTGAGGGCGGAGAGCCAAGGGGATCTGCCTCGTGCGTAGAAAACGCGGGCGAGCCGACGCCTTCAACGTTAAGTGAGCTTCAAAATCTGAAACACGCCCCAGGCCCTCCTCAAAAATATCTGGAAAGTCTGAGATCAAAGATTCCAATGTGTGATAGGGAACGTCTTCGGAGACCTACTGTATGGTGTCAGTGATAGAAAAACCGAAAGCTTGAAAGGCATCCAGGCCAAAAAGGTTAGCGGAGCTCGCATCACTGACAACAATAAAAGTAATAGGCCGAGTGACTGATTTGTAAGTCACGTCGGTAGTGAATTGACCCAGTAGGGGAATGAACTGTTTACCATAACCGCGTAGATGCCGGTAAACTGGCGCCAACGGGGGCGATCCAAGGTCGGAATACGTTTGTGCATTCAACAATGAAACTGCCGCGCCCGTATCTACTTGCAGTTGTAACCGGCGCGATCGAACTGACACCTCGATAAAAAGTTTGCGTGCCGATGCGTCGGGAGCCTGGCCCGATGAAACTTCCTGAATGTCAACGTCCACGTCCTCTGTACTTGCTTCCGTCGATTCTTTTGAGGCTGAGCGGCAAACTTTAGCAATGTGACCGTTTTTATTACATTTGCGACAAACGGCCCAACGCTGGGGGCACTTCGACCGATCGTGATGTATATAGCACGATGCACAGGACGGCAACAGGGGCCGGCGGCCGGAATTCTGTTTACGCGCCGCGCGGGAGCGGCCGTAACGGCCGGATTGTACCGCTCGCACGTCGTCCACCCCGGACACAGTGGACGTGGGCGCGCCGCCCTGAACCTCCGCGACGTCACACCACGCTTCCAGCTGTTGACCTGCTGCGTGAGAGACTTCATATGATTGCAATGGACAGGACTTCTTCGAGGGAAGGGTCTTCTAACTGCAGGGCCCGTTGCCGGACCTCCCTATCAGGGGCCGAACGAACAATGACGTCGCGTACCATAACATGGGCATACGACTCCCGCGACTGCTCCGTGACAAAATGACACTTGCGACTAAGACTGTGCAGGGTTGCGGCCCACGCCCGGTAAGACTGATGGGGCTGTTTCTTGCATTGATAGAACTCGACCCTAGCCGCCACAACATGCGTGCGGCGGCGATAATATGAAGACAGCAATGAACACAATGCGTCAAAAGACAAGGACGAGGGTTCCTGCAACGGCGCTAGCTGCCGCAAAACGTGATACAGCGAGGGAGATATCCAAGACAAGAAGAGAGCACGACATACCTCCGCATCGGCAACATGAAACGCCTGGAAATGCTGCCGAAGGCGATGTTCATATGCGTCCCAATCCTCCGCCGTCTCGTCATACGGGGGAAAGGGAGGAGGGAACGGCGCCGGAGCAGACGGCATGGAGAGCAACGCCGGAAGCACTTGTTTCATGGTGGCCATGAGCTCCGTCTGCTGCGCAACCAAAACCCGCACCAAATCCTCCATGCCTTGGAGAAACTGCGAAACCGGAACAACGACGCAACACGCGAAAGAACGACCCTACTCGTCGCCAATTGTGTAGTAACACTGTTCACGTTACGTCGCACTTCACTTAGCGTAGACCGGGACTGTGTCCTAGGCATGCCCGATGTTGACTGACTGCACTCAGCCTGTCCTGCCGGAGTTGTTGTTGTTGCTCTTGTTGTTACGCCGGCAGAGGGCGCGTCCGAATTCTCGCGTGCCCTCTGGTGGACGGGACTCTACTTGCGGCAACTACCGTCCATGACGCGCCATGCCAATGTGCGCCTCCCGTGATCTTTCTGGTGGCTACTACAAGATCTATCCCCCTTTTTATGCAAAGGTATAACAATAGCATATTTCAGTCTATCAGGGAAAATGCCCTGTTCCAGAGAGCTATTACACAGGTGGCTGAGAATCTTACTTATCTGTTGAGAACAAGCTTTTAGTATTTTGCTGGAAATGCCACCAATTCCATGTGAGTTTTTGCTTTTAAGCAGGTTTATTATTTTCCTAATTTCAGAGGGAGAAGTGGGTGAGATTTCAATTGTATCAAATTGCATAGGTATGGCCTCTTCCATTAACAGCCTAGCATCTTCTAATGAACAGCTGGATCCTACTATATCAACAACATTTAGAAAATGATTATTAAAAATATTTTCAACTTCTGACTTTTTGTTCGTAAAGTTTTCATTCAATTTGATGGTAATACTGTCTTCCTGTGCTCTTGGTTGACCTGTTTCTCTTTTAATAATATTCCAAATTGTTTTAATTTTATTATCAGAGTCGCTGATTTCAGACATGATACACATACTTTTGGATTTTTTAATAACTTTTCTTAATATAACACAGTAGTTTTTATAATGTTTGATAGTTTCTGGGTCACTACTCTTTCTTGCTGTCAGATACATTTCCCTTTTCCGGTTACAAGATATTTTTATACCCTTAGTAAGCCATGGTTTGTTACAAGGTTTCTTACGAGTATATTTAACTATTTTCTTGGGGAAGCAGTTTTCAAATGCATTTACAAAAATGTCATGAAATAAATTATATTTTAAATTGGCATCAGGTTCACGGTACACCTCATCCCAGTCTAACTGCTCTAGGGTTTCTCTGAAATTTGCAATTGTTAAATCGTTGACTGAACGTACTACTTTAGAGGACTGTTTAGTATTGCTGAATGGAGCTATGTCATGTATTGTAACTAGCTGTGCACCATGATCAGAAAGACCATTCTCAACAGGCTGAGCATTTATCTGGTTAAACTTATCTTGGTCTATAAAGAAGTTATCTATCAGTGAGCTGCTATCCTTTACCACCCGAGTAGGAAAATCAATAATGGGTGTCAAATTGAAGGAACCGGGTAATACTTCAAGGTCATTTTTCCTATTACCCTCTTTCAGAGAATCTACATTGAAGTCCCCACAAATAATAATTTGCTTCCCCCTGTCTGACAGATAGCACAACAAGGAGTCCAAATTTTTCAGAAATAGATGAAATTTTCCTGATGGGGACCTACATACAGTTACAATTATAAATGTGCCTTTATTTAATTTAAGCTCACAGGCACATGCTTCTATATGTTTCTCTACACAAAACTTTTTTGTTTCTATACTTTTTGCACAATGATAACTTTTGACATATATGGCAACTCCTCCCTTCTCCATATTTTCTCTCATTACATGTGCAGAGAGCTTATATCCACTTACATTTACCTTATCCATATCAGTACAAATGTGATGCTCAGACAGGCATAGTATATCTATTTCATCCTCAGCTTCTAAACAAACCTGAAGCTCATCTATTTTATTCTTTAAACTCCCAATATTTTGATGAAATATACTTACATTACTTTTAATTATACTTTTATGAGAACCTTTCCTTATTCTAACATTTGCAGTACTCTCCTGTCTGAGTTTCTCATTGTGCTTAGGCCTAGTTGCTATACCAGTGGTCACATGGTGTTCAGAGAGGCAGATTATGTCAACTGGGTTGGGTGACTTTAATTCATCAATGCAATTACCTAGGACTGAGATACAACTTGGTGGAGATAAAATTTCTGGTGACTGGTGAAAATTTATAATTGACAGCTGTGATTGGTGATCCAAAGTGCTAGAATTGTGCTGTTTAATTTCTTTCCTAAACTGAAGATTTGTTTCAATCCTGACCTCTCGTAGAACTAAACATCTTTCTGTCTTACCTATCCTAAAAAAAGGTGCTGCTCCAACACCTGTAACCACTGGTATTTTACCATTCATGGCAGTGCCTCCCCCCCCCCCCCCTTAAATTTCCTGCTATTACCCCAGCCAGTTTCCCCTTCCCTTTCCTGTTGAGATGTAGGCCGTGCCTGGTATAGTCCCACCTACTAAGAGAATCAACAGGAACCACACCAATATGAGCCCCCGCACCCGACCCAAGCAGCCGTTCCAACTCCAAATTAACTCTCCCAACAGAAGAGTTCAAATGAGGCCGGTCATGGCATCTCAGGACAGATACAAATTCAACATTGGTGTGTCTCGATGCCGACGCAATCTTTACCAGGTCACACTCTATACTGTACCCAGGATCTCTATCGATGCTGTTCCCTGGCCCTCCCACAATAAGCACGGTGTCTTCCCTGGTAAATCCTTTACAGAGTGAACCTAAATCCTCTGTCACCTGATCCAGACTAGCACTTGGTTTGAAAAAATTTGTAACCTGGTATTCTGGTCCTAATTCCTCCTGCAGAAGTTGGCCTACACCTCTGGCATGAGAACTGCCTAACAACAAAACTTTCTTCCTTTTCGATGGCTTTCCTACATTCTTTTTCAATTTCCTATTGAAAGTTCGTTGTGTCCTGTCTACACCTACCTCTGCTTGAGGCTCATCAGTTTCTAACTGAAGCACAGGTCAAACTTATTTTTGACATTCACCACAAAACTGTCAGACTCAGTTCTAGGCCTGTTCCTTCTGCTACCTGTTGCCACTTCCCACCTCTCTTTGCCCTTCTCCCTCCTTAACCTGTCCAGATCTTCCCTAGCCTGATCTAGCTTAGCCTGAAGGGCAGCAATTTTCCCCTCCTGTTCCACTATCTTCCTATCTCTGCTGCAAATCCTACATAACCACTGATGAGCCTGATCCACTTTCCCGACACCCACGCCACTGCAGTCCCCCCAGTGAAAAAAACTACTGCATCCATCACATCAAATCCCGGAACTAACAATTCTACGGCAAGTCAGGCACTTCTCACTCATGGCAAAAATAATACTTTAGCTAGAATAAATCAATTAAATTACCGAAAATCAAAAAAAGACGTTACAAGAATTAAGCCTATTCACAAATGTATATAAGCAAGTTTCTGATTTAAAATTCCGCTGTTTATCTGAGATCTGTATTAAAACAATGAAGGTATACGCTATTTATTTTATATTTCACTCGATGGAATGAAAAAAAGGACAATTAAACGAGATACTTTAACTTTGATTCTCCAAAAACGTTACGAGAATTAGGCCTATAAACAAATGTATATAAGCAAGTTTCTGATATAAAGTTATGCTGTTTTTCTGAAATCTGTATTAAAACAATGAAGTTATACGCTATTTACGGTAGTTTACTTATTTGTTACCGAGAAATTAGTTAAATTACCGTGAAACAAGAAACAAACACGTTTACAAAATTTAAGCCTAAGCGCGACTTCGCGAAGTTACGATCTTTTCGTGTTTTCTGAAAAAATACGCAAAGAAAAGTCAAACCTTTAATGGCAAAACTAAATGATACACTAATGCATGTATTTAATTTGTTGTCGGCGTTAAACTAAATTATATTCCTGTCTAAATCACTTAACTTTCTGGAAATGGTTTCTGGCGTCACTTACACGGCAGCCATCTTGGACTTTGATCTGTAGCCGCTCCTACCTTTTCTGGATATGTTTACGTATTTCTTTCTTAAAAAAATCTTACGTCTGCTCTGTCGATCTGTATGAAGTTGTGAATGGAAACTGTTGCATACTTTTTCCCATACTTTATTCAGAAATCTAAAAAGATTTCTTACTGCTGAAATACCTGATCATTTAATTAATGCTAAGATAGATCGTTAGCATAAGTACCCTAGTTGAATGTTTTGCACTAATATTTTCACTGAATGGGACTGCAGCAGTTTTCGTGTTTTCTGCTACACTCTTGAATACATTTACAGTATCTACCAGCTTCAAAGTATCCTCATGCGAATAGTTTTGCGATCAGGAACGCTTATCACTCATCTTCGACAACCTATATCTGCAGACGACGACTAAACAAATATGAAATGACGTACGCGAGCATACCCAGGTCCCAGAGTACTCTTCAGTCGTTGTCAACTTAACTGGTCAGGAACGCCATTCCACGAATAAGTAACCGGGAATAAAATCACGTCGTACAATGCACATTCCAAGTTAACCCGTGGTTAGCCCATTCCTCGGTTAGTTATTCCTTGATTTATTTCGAGATTGTACAACCGGCCCCAAATATATGAAACAACTTCGCCTCACGCTAGTTTTACATGAGTAAGGTGCTAGAGTGTACTGTTTTGTATTTAACCCTGTGGTTATGTGAAGCTCAGAGGCACAGCACATGATCTCTGTCTTTTCAGAGTTGTCTAAATTTTACAGACAGACAAGCTCGTGTACCTTCCTTCTCAGTTCTGTAATATTCTGGTGAAGCAAGCTAACTTCACTTAATCATTTTGTGGGGATTTTCTGCTGTTTCAGCTGCTAAGAGGTTTTGCATCTTACTCGCTTTCGTTACCAACCTACCATCAGCGTGTGGTAATTTACGTAGATCCTGTCGATGTGCGTTTCTTGTGTTAAGTTACATTAATTATTAGGCTATATTACCTATATTATTAACACGTTGAATTGAAAATAAACGCCCCCAGTAGCGTCTGAATGAGACACTTGCGAAAGGACCGGTATAATATTGGAGAATAGCCTCTATTCAGTATGAGGCAGCCTACCATAAATCTCACCGATTTTTCTTTTGTATGTGGTGGCTAAAGATACCGGTAGAGGTCGGGCCTGAGCTCTTGTATTTACGTCTTACGACACTGCCGAGCTCAGCAATCAATTGTCCTGTACTCATATGACCGCTAGCGAATGCTTTGTATTCCCACTCCGCTTTGGTTTCTGTTGTGCGTTGCTCTTTTTTTCTTTTCTTATTTGAAATGACAGAACCACTTAAAAGCCTAGCCTGTGAGTGGATTCGAGTGCAACCCTAACAAAACCAGACGTGCTCGGCGGTCCACGTGTCCATTATGTCAATACAATGTGGTCAATTACACTTTTGTAGGTGGGCATAATGCGGGCGCAAGATGCCAGTCCTGCGAAAAAGAGCTGAAGCTTCTTTCCCTTAACCCACTCCAGATGCCAGCCCTGTGAAAAAGAACGGAAGTTTCGATAGTCGAAGAGCTTAAGCTTCTTTCCCTTTATCCACTGCTAGTGCTAGCCTTTCGAACAGTCCTTTGTCTGGCAGACCGACAGCGTCGTTTCGTTGCTAAGCGACCGCAACAAGCCAGCCAATGAGGACTGCTCACGAGCAGACAGTTCGAGCAACGTTGTCGCGCTGCAAGACGAACGCGCGTGTCTGAAGCTTAAAGGTGAGAGTGTAACATGCAGCACAATCACATGCTAGCGTTTCGCTTTGCTTATTTAGAAATATGTAGTTCGTAGTCGTTGTTTATTCACTTCTGTTTTATTTCAAACCGTCTTCAGTGCGACGAGTGGTACAAACTCAAAACGTGAGAAACAAAGAGTGCTCCATAGCCCAACTCTTGCGGTCGGTGAGGAAGCCTCTTGATAAAGTGAAGGCATAGGATTAGCCTTTACTTCCTGATGGTCATGATGATGTTAAGGGGAGAGCAGCAGCTATGAAAGTACTAGTAATCAAAAATACTATTGTGACGATAGGAAAAGTTCTTGTTTGTTTACCCTCTGGCTGACTACCACAATAGTGTGTCAGCAGTCGAGTTGCTGTTCGGGTCCTCGCGAACTCACGTACTCGCTCTTCAATTTTCAGGCAGGCTGTAGTCCACAACAATGGGGTTTTTTGAAAAGCATCTCATTTTTTGTTATACGTGGATGAATATTTACTCCTTAAACGTAAATTTTCCAGGTAAGTGTATTGAACTGTGGTGTGGCACCTGACATGTTTAACTATATCTGATATAGTGTATTTGTTGAGTCTGAAACAGTGAGTTTACTTTTGGAAACAGGTTTTGACATTGCTTCCCATTTGGACTACATAATAAATGTTAATATGACTACGTGTCATAATAGATACACTTGACTTGAAAAGTCTCTGGGTTGGTGCGGAAGTGTCGTACACTAATTTACTTCATTCTGTAAAAGTGTTTTTGGTGATTTAAAAAAAAAAATAGTTTAACATGTTTGTTTAAAATAATATGTATATACCACTGCGTGATACAAAGGTGCACCTATTTCAGATTCGTGGTAATCACAATTGTGTGCCACGTACTTGATATTAATTTCTCTCTCATAGTTGCAGTACTCAGGACTCCGAATGGAGACACTGTTTCCATGTACGCTTGTGTAGTTACTAGAACACATACTACTTACGTAATATCCTAATGTTGAGAAAGTGTTGCCCTGTTTCTTCGTCCTGGGTGGTAATGGTTGATTCTTTTCCACTATTCTCCTTGTGTAAAATTTGAAGAGTGCTCAAATTTTAGTAAAAGTAGTGTACACCCCCTGACAGAAACTTGCATAATATCCATCAAAATACTGAGAGATCTGTGTATTATTTAATATACAATTTCATAGTTTACGTTGGAGTTCACTTTTTAATGAGGAAAAGTGCGTTTAAGTATGGCGTTAACACTGGTCATCCTATCAGCACAACCCGTATTTGGCATCCACATTCGCTGGTTTCTCCAACTTGCAATTAATCATCTTTCAACGTAACCTAACTTAGGCCTTACGCTGCGCCACAGAGCAGCACATGATCACAACCAAGATTTCAAAGGGCGACCAATATCTCGCTCTAGACCAAATTATCTGCCATTGTTTCCCCTTACCATTACAAATATTTTTTTTTCGGACCTATGTTTTATCGTCGATTTCTGCTACTTGATCTTAAAATTTTTGTTTGCTAGAGTCATAAAAAAGACTAAAAAATGTTGCTGTGTTTTTGGACATTGTCGGCTTTTGAGGTGGTCTTGCCCTTTGTGTGTGTGTGTGTGTGTGTGTGTGTGTGTGTGTGTGTTGTTTTTAAAGCATTGGAAGTCACTACCTGGAGATTCAGAAACATGTATTTGTATTAATATATCCTTTTGATTATTCAGCACTCCCTCCCAACCCCACCCATGTTTGCTGAGTGGTTACCTTTACTGCTTCAGGATTTTACAATGTCTTTTCTATCTGACATTGTTGTATTTAGCACTTGAACAAATTGTCTACTCTGAATTTTTTAGTAATGACATAATTCATTCATTTGTATGATGTTTGACTACACCTTTTTGTGTTATGAAGGACTAATGAGATTCTAGGTGCTTATTTATGACAAATAGTTCTTCATTTAAACAACCTTCCATTACTAGGCTTCATAGTGTCATGTAGAAGACCTTTTAATTTCATCAGGAAACCGTTTCCATTAGCTAGATTATTGGTAAAGAGGTAGAATTGCTCTTCCTCGAATATTTTCATACACTTTTGAACAGCTTTCTGCTGTCTGTGGGTGTTGTCTCTGATTTCAGTGCTGAAGTATATTTGGGGCTCTTCTCCTTATCATCTTATGCAGAACTGTGATGGTCTATTGTGGTTCTGTTGACTATAAGAGCTATTTAATTTTCTTTCTATACATATTCAGTCATAAAAGTTCTGTTCCTTCTAATTTTCTTGATTCTTGTGAATTTTGTTGCAAAATTTTAATAGCATTATTTTACATCCTGTTTATTTTTCTTTCTTTCTTCATGTACCAAAACTCCACACCCTCACTTTATGGCACTGTGACTCCATCACAGTCTCATCTCTCTGTGGCGTACTTCGCAGTTTCCTTGTTGTTTTTATAAGCTTGTGTGCTGTTCCTTATTACGAAGAGGTACACAAGTTCTGTAGAAGTTTTCAGTAGCTTCAAAAATGGTTTGACACAAGTTAAAATTTGTTTTGTGTTTGTCACAGGTCCACATTTGCTCCCCCACAAGCCCAAAATGGGTGTGGATGATGAAGCAGAGGAAGTGATGTTTCAAGAAATAATTCAACTATATGTGAGTATGTGGAAAAAAGGACAATTCTGTTGTTATACTACTGAAATTCAGTTCCTTGCTATAGCTAATATAAAGATGATATTCACAGAAATATAATATGCACCCAATGGAAAATGGACAGCAAGTGGAAAGGTGCAAAACTTTCAATTACACTACATGGATCAAAATATTACCCTTGTCCAGATTCAGATTCTTTGTTTGCCATTGACCACATGCAGTGAAATAGGAATTACAATTATGTTAAGATACATAAGAAGTTACTTCATTAGTGAGTGTTTACATTACAAGTACAAATTATTAGTGCTACATTAATCAATATACAGTTTTGGAATCATAGACTTAAAACTCAATTTTTATGTTACAAGTATCCATGAATTCTGTGAGACTGTAGTATGGATTGTCTGTTAACCATTTTTGCATTTTACTTTTAAAATTATTGAAAGTTGTATTGAGTGCAGTTTGTGGTAATTTGTTAAATAGGCTAATTTCAAACAGTTCACTTTGTGAGAGTTGCCTATTTTTGTTAGCCTATGTCTAGGAATGTCAATACTCTCTTTGTTTCTGGTGTCATGTAAGTGTGTGTTCTTATTAGCATATATCAGTGATGCATAAATAAAAAGATTTATCACAGTCATTATTTCCATTTTGATGAATAAGAGACGGCAATGTTCCCTTGGACCAACCTTGCTTGCACATTATTCGTAGCACCTTTTTTCTGCATCAGTAGTACATCACTGACATGGCATGAGTGGCCCCATAGTAACAGCCCATAAGATATGAGACTGAAAAAGTCCAAAGTAAGCTGTTCTGAGATATTTGTTACTCACTAGATCAGACAGTTTCCAGATGAGATAGGACGCCCTCGATAACTTTTTTGCAGACGTGGTTGGTATGGGGTTGCCAATTAAGTTTGGAATCAATGTGTGTCCCAAGCTGTTTTATGGGTTTTGGTTCTACCTCATTAGCCAGTCCCAACTGCAGATGCTGAGTTTTCTCTGGATTACCTAGAAGTTTGTTAGCCGAGAATCAGTTTAGTGTTAAGGTGAGAGTGTCCTGTGATTTCTGGTGTAGCTTTGATAAATCCAGCCCAAATAGTTTCAGCATACTAGAGAATTATTTTTTGTTCCTTTATTCATTGTTGCACCAGCATTTATTCAGGATTCGACAAATTGTTGTACGTTCATTTCACAGTCTTCAGACCTACAAACTGTCTGTCAGTGCCCTCTGTTCTGAGAATGGATGTGTCTCATTTGTTCTGGGTGCAGGAGTGGAACATTCCTAAGGTAATTTAAGAGTGGGGAAAATATTTAATTCCTGATTGGAAGATTGTTTACATTTTATGGTGAGAAAAATATAATTGATATTTGTAATGAAAGAGTAATTTATTGTTGTGGCATTAACTGCTAACATTTATCAGTTCATAAATTCTGAATCTATGTATAATGGTCTCTGCTGGTTTTGAAATAATAGTTGTCTACATACATGTACAGTTCTTTTATAAATTGGTGTAAGGTAAATATCATTGTGGGGAGGGCATAAGTATGTTCGCAATAGATTATATAGATTCCTGTGTATTGAGTATTGGTTATCCAGCATCTCTGCACTATTTACATATTTGTTTCTGGAGCAACACAATTAAAATTCAGATTTGTGTTTCACACTGACAGGACCTTCATAAAGGCGGGGTGGATAAAATAATATCAACATATGTGTGACTTATGCTGCTGAACAGCCATCCCACAAGTAGAGCCCTCTTTCTTAGTGTTTAACATGGCCTTCCCAACTCCAGATGTGAGTCTGTTGAAGTGTTTGTTGACCTGGGAGCTTAGTCCAGTATGAGGAAGGCGAAGGGGGCTTGTAGACATTCACAGAAGAAGAAGGGGGTGGGGGTGGGGGAGGATATATCTGAACAGGTTGATGTCCATGCAATAGTTGGGCTTACTAGTTAGTGTCTCATTCATTGAGAAATTTTCCAATGCAGTACTGTGTGAAGAACATGTAAGAATTGTTTGTTTTCAAAGTTGCAATTTCGGCCTTATGACTGTTATCAAGTGGATAGTGCAGAAGCTAAAACAGAGAACAAATTGTAGGGTAATGGCATGTACATTGAGTGTTATAGAAGACTTAAGGTAGCTTGGATACTAAAAAAATATGCCAGTAATGTCTTACTTACCACTTTACTTTATGTGGGTATACTTTATAATGGGTAAATGTCAGAAAAAATAGGAATCACGTCAACAACACTTCTCTACATGAACTGATGTAATATAACAGTCAAAAACAAAACATAGTAAATTTAACGAAGATGTGTGAAGAGATAATATTACCTACTAATTAAAGAACACTTTCTTGTACCACTAATGTGTGAAATATATTGCTAAAACACAAAAAACTGTAAATGTAGTCATACAATTCCATGGTCCTTACAATGTTAGTGAGAAAGGGCTATTTGAGCTGCAATTGTAAGACTGGTTACACAATCTACACCTGCATACATACTTTGCAAGCATGGTGGAGGGTACCTTGTACCACTACTAGTCATCTTCTTTCCTCTTCCACTCATAATTCGAGCAAGGGATGAAGACTGTCTATATGCCTTCATATGAGCCCCAATTTCCCTTACCTTCAGTCTTTACATGAAATGTATGTTGATGGCAGTAGAATTGTTTTACAGTCAACATCAAATACTGGTTCTCTAAATTTTCACAATAGTATTCTGTGAAAGAAAGTAGTTTTCCCTCCAGGAATTTCCATTTGAGCTCACAAAGCATTTCCATAACCTACATGTTGATTGAAACTGTAGGTAATAAATCTAACAGCACATCTCTGAATTGTCTCAATGTCTTCCTGTAATCTGAACTGGTGGGATCCCAAACACTATGGCGGTACTGAAGAAAGAGTTGTACAAGTTTTTTATACGCGTCCTCTTCACAGATTAATTACACTTTCTTAAAACTCTCTCAAATGACGAGGGTGACTAGTTCACTTCTCAGCCATTGTCTTTACATGCTCATTCCATTTCATACTGCTTTGCAAGATTATAAATAGATACTTAATTGACATATGCCAAATAGCACACTAAAAGTGTTGTATTCGAATATTATAGGATTACTTTTCCTACTCATCTGCATCAAGTTAAATTTTTCTACATTTAGAGCAAGCTGCCATTTGTAACACCAAATAGAAATTTAGTTTAAGTTGTCTTCTATCCTCCTACAGCCAAACAATGACACCACCTTCCCGTATACCACAGTATTATCAGCAAACAGCCATAGATTGCTGCTCACCCTGTCAGTCAGATCATTGTTCAAATGTGTGTGTGTGTGTTTCTAAGGGACCAAACTACTGAGGTCATCGGCCACTAGACTTACACATTACTTAACGTAACTTATGCTAAGAACAACACACCGATGCCCGAGGGAGGACTCAAACCGCTAGCAGGAGGGGCTGCGCAGTCCGTGACGTGGTGCCTCAAACCACACGGCCACTCCGCCTGGCATCAGGTTATTCGTGTATATAGAGAATAAGAGCCGTACTGTCACACTTCTGTGGGCATTCCTGACATTATCCTTGTCCGTGATGAACACTTGCTGTTGAGGACAACATAGTGGGTTCTACTACTTACAAATTGTCAGTCAGTCATGTATTTGGGAACCTATTCCATATGCTCGTACCTTCATTAACGGCCTGTGATGTGGAGAATTGCTAAAATACATTACTTAAAATAAAATACAAATCTTATGAATTAAAAAATCAAAATTTAAAAAAAATGTGAGGGACTATACGTTTTTCCCTTGTTTTCATATGAAGTCATCACAGCACCACTCGTATTATAAAATAAGGATACACATGTTTCTGCACAAATTATGTCAGTAAACCTAAATCAAATAGGGAAAACTATGCATGCTTGAGCCTGTTGCTTTGTATTATTGTCAAATAAACCTGCCAGGGATCTATCTTAAAATCTCCTGTTTCTTAAATCTGGCTAATTATTAAGCAAGTTGTCTGGACAATTTCTGTATTTTGAAGTACAAGGTGGATAGAAATTAGAGGTGATGATAATGTAGTTACAGAAACAAAGTTGTGTGGCCAACAAAACTCACACCAAACACTAAAAGCAAAATCAGACATCTCTTATATGATTAAATTGGTGTCCATATGTGGGCAGTTGCCAAATGTCTGAATTTGTGATGACTACCAGCAAAGACAGAAGACTGTTAGTAGGACAACTATTAAAAAAACTTTACACATAGACAATCCTGGGGAAGCAGGATTACATTCAACAAACAAAAGCAAAGTTGTCAGAAAAAATACAGTTGATCAGGCATTCTGTGGAAGCATATTGTGCAATGGGTCTGTGATGCCAATACTGACGGAAACGTGAAAAGGTTGCCCATTTTGTTTAGACCTTTATCCAAAGTTCAACAAATGAAATGCCCAGATCTGTACAGATGAAATAGAGAGAATTTCCACATACAACAGAAAAAAGCCCTGATTGAAGAAAGTGGCTGCTGGCAGCATGTTTGGCCATGGAAAAACTGAACTGTATTTCATTGATGCAGAAAGGACTGTCAGTGGTCATTATTATTGGAAATGCATTGTTCCTCTCTATGTTTAATCAGTCCAGAATTATCTTTTCCTAAATCCAGACAGTCCTGTTCTTATGCGAGATGGAACGACAGCTCACACAGCCAAACAAACAATGGTGCTTCTTGGAGGAACATTTCCTGTTTGAGATGACTGCCCTGAAATGGTCTAGACCTGAACTCTACAGAGCACATGTGGGCTAGTCTTCAAAGAGCATCCTCCCACCTTATTGAATGTGTTCAGGAGGAATGGAACTCTGTTAACCCTGAAGAGACAACAGTGTTCAGACAAGTTGAAGAATGCCTGCATATTTGTTGACACCATATAACATACTGAAAAGTGAACAGATGACTGCCCAGATCATTTCATTCTAATATAGAGATGTGTTTTTTGGAAAAAAAGTGTGTTGCAAAGACTTGGGAGAGAAACTTCACATCCACCCTATAGATTCATTATTGTACTTTCAGGCAATGTGTGCAGAAATTTTGGAACTAGCTCTTAGGCTGTTGACTTCATGTTTGTTCTCACTAAACATTTACAGAATATGGAGGTACTGTTCTGCCTACCTGGTATGCACTTTAAATGTGACTGAACACCCACCCCGTTTCTCCATGTGCCACATTCAGTATCTTACAAAGTGATTGGTGCTACCATTGTTGTTGGATTCTGTTGTAATGTATTGTCTGTATGAAAGCTGATACCTAAGTTAGTTTACTTGAATAGTTGTGCGACTTTGTCTAACAGTGATTGGTGAACTTAATCTTTTTGTACACAACATTCCAACCTGAACTTTCCATTGTTTGTACTTGACATACTCTCCCTATAATATAATTCCATGAGTTATATCTATGCTTTCTGTTTTAATTTTTCTGTCTGTGTGGTTCTGTAACCATTCTGGCTCTGAAATCAGTACAGATAACCACTCCTTGCAAGATCGCAAGGTCTTTTTTAATTTCATTATCATGTAATCGAAGGTTGCTAAAACTGTCTCACTAAATTGAAATAGGCTCACTTGTGGCTCATAATGGCAACATGCATTACTGACTGTACAGTCTGTAGTGGTGAGGTTACAAAATATTCCGAATTTATGATGGCAGTTAAAGTTTGAAATTTGCTGATCTAGAAAACATATATACTTTTGTTACCTCATTTTTCTTTTGTAACTTAATTAGGGTGCAAGCAATTGAGTTGGTCATGTGTTGTGTTGATATTGGTAATAGATCCTGAGAAAGTACCAATGCATCAACAACATACTGTTTATAAGAGGAGTTTCTAAATATTTTCTCTAACTGAACTCACTGGGAATCCTATTACTTTGATGGAACATGTTATTTATTTTGAAGGTTGACAAAATTTTTAAAAAATAATATAAACTTATTGTATTCATAGATTACTTAAATTTTAGATCTCATGAGTAATAACACAAAAATCATAAAATTTTAATAAAGTAATTAGTATTGTCAAAATGTCAAAAGAAACTGCCATGATATGAGTTTTTCATGCAGCACTTACTCACTTCCTGTGGAGCACAGTTTGGGAAACCCTGGCGTATAATACCAGATTGAAACATTTTCACTTTTTTTTTTGTCTTGGCCATGCAGAATGTTTCCACTGCGATATTTGATTCTCAGTATCCATGAACTCCTGTTTTATCAGCTGTTATGTTTCAGCAAGTTCTGCATTGTGGAATTCATGCAGTGACTCAAGAGCGACTTCCATTTGCCACTGTTTTTGTTCAAAATTCAATAATTTGATAACATATTTTGTCTCTTTCGTACCCAAAACACCTGAACAGATTTCATGCAATAAATCAGTTGACATGCCAACAATTAATTCTCTGATTGTGATTTGGCAATTGTTCATTATAATTTCTATGACTCTTTTCATGATTTCACTGATTACCGTATTTACTTGAATCTAAGGCACACTCTAAACTAAGCCACACCTGAAAAATGAGACTTGAAATTTAAGGGGGGAGAAAAGTTTTAGACTGCACCTCCAAATCGAAACAAAGTTGGTCCATTGTAACATGACACAATTTAGGTCGAATGGATGAAGATACAGCTACAGTAGTTTGGTTCGAGTCTTAAGCTTAACAGTTAAGCTTTACCAGGTAGCCATTGCTATGTGTCAGGCTCTCCATCCGAATTTATATGGGTACCCTTCCTTTTTCATGTGTTTTGTCTGGTTTGAATCTATTGCTTATTTTGCTTTTATCTGATAAGTACCGTTCTCTTTGTTATAGGTGTTTACGTCGCTCTAAGCTGAAAATGCATTATTGTACTGTGTCATGCATTGTTTGTCGCATTCTTATAATGAGTGTTTATGACCTGTTGCTGCTCGCGGCATGGCTTGCTTTTGTGAGCGCTATCGCCACTTACAATAAAAAAAGAGGAATTGTCTCATTAGCGAAACAATGTCAAGAGACTGCTATTTGTTGTTACTTACACTACTGCTTTCTTTGATAATGATAAACAAGAACCAAATAATAGACTACGTATGAGGGATAATGTTCTGAACGAGAATTTGGTGAAAATTTTTCTCCGTTTGAAAATCTTTTCAGATGCCTCTTTAGTACATTAGTCTGCGCAGAAATTAGTCATCTTAGATTCAAAAATCTAGTCAGTTGCCATGCTTCATTTCTGACTGCATCACTATTCAGCATAAGAATAATATAAATATTACATGGTATGTATATCGTTCCGCGTTTGCTGTTGTCTCCCTCTAGTTTCACAGTTTATTAGGCAGACAGGATTTAAATGAAATAACAGCAAACACACAAGAATACATGACATAGTGTTTACACTCGTATTATTCTTATGGTGAAGAGAATACTGCATGTGATTCACGATTCATAAAAGTTGTTGTCTTCAGTCTGTAGACTGGTTTGATGCAGCTCTCCACACTTTTCTATCCTGTGCAATGCAGAGTAGCAACACTTATAAAATAAGAATTAAAATAACGTAGAAATTAAATGCTGAAATTTAAATCAAAATTTTATTAAGTTTGTAATACATCTTACACGAAATGTTTAAAATATCAGTCATGATTCTGAATCACTATCACTCAGTTCTTTGTTGCTCATTTCTTCATACAGAGCATTGTCCTCCGTACGATATAGTGCATCGGATATCGAACATTTTTTAAATGCTTGTTGCACAGTCTGATTTGGAACACACTTCCAGGCATCATAAATCCATTGGCACACTTGCGACAAACTTGCGCGTTTTACATGTCCTGTTGGTGTCAGTTGTCTGTCATCGCTATTTGAAAGCCAGTCAGTGTACATGCGTTTAAGCTTGTCCTTAAATGGTTTATTCAAACTGATGCCAAGTGGTTGCAGAATTGACGTCATCCCACCAGGAATTACTGCCAAGTCCATTTTGTTTTCCTCTAATTTTCGTTTAACTGCAGGTGTTGTATGGCCTGCATACGCATCTGAATACCAATAGACTGCGTAAACCAAGCATTGCGCCAGGACAACAATTCCTCACACGCCTAATCTCCTCCGAAAACCACCCAGTTTCGTTTGCTCATACAATTAGTTTTTGGAAACACTTCTGATTTCGGTAAAGTCTTTCGCTTGAAAACTATGAATGAGGGTAATTTATGTCCATCTGCCATGCAAGTAAGCATGGCAGATATCCGCTGTTTTGCACCCCCTGATGTAAGAACACTTATGTCTTTCTTTCCTTTGGCGTCAACTGTATAATTTGACGCCATGTCAATATATACGGGAGTTTGGTCAGAATTTCCTATCTGACAAAGAAGGTATTGCTTTTTGAAGTTCGCCTCTGAAGTGAAATACCCCAGCGCCTCATAAACAGATCAATCCAGGTGCAACAAGCTTTAAAATTTTCAATTTTTTGCCCTGTAGCAATTTCATGTGCCTTAATTTTTAAAACTGTGGCGTTCACAGGCAGGAATTTCTGACGCTGTTCCTTAACAAATTCATTTAAAATCACTTCTTGTGCGTGATATCGGGCACACTTTGGCCCACTAAATGCTTTCCTGCTACTTGAACATTCAAATAATTTGTCTCTCTTCAGTCGCCATTGCCTGACGTTGCTCTCATCGATCCCATATCGCAGACCTGCAGCACGATTAGAAATTTGTTCCGCAAAAGAAATAAATCCTCTCTTGAATTTGGCACTATAATGAAAGTGCTTCATTATGGTTCACTAACACCAACAAACACTTCACAAAATTCCATGAAGAAATAGGTGCGCTACGTGAATTCTTAATGACCCCTGCGTACTAACTCGTGCAACAATCCTAAAGTATTATGTATTGTTGGTATTTTTGTGTTAAGAAATTTATTTTAGTTGCTACAAATATTTTAAAGGCCTCTACATTTGAAGATCGACAATATGGAATTTCTATTTACTTCGTTGGATAATGTATGAAAATGAAAATGCAGTGGTCGAAACTCGGGGCAGAGAAAAAAAAAAAGCTTGTCTTCTAACTTTTTTTTTCTTTTTTTTTTTTTTAATTTATTTACTGACACAGAGGTTTTGGCACCAGTATTTATCTTCGTGCCTGCAAAGCATGCCTGTGTAGCGCTACATATATTAGACGGCAGAAGTTAGTTGTGGCAGCACCTGCCAACATTTTTCAGAACTTCCGCTTCCTTTGCACTCGATTCTATGCCGCAGGCTGTTTTTTGGATTACAAAAACAGGAAAAAAGTGTGGCTTAGATATGAGTAAACACGGTATCTGTTGGGGCATATAGAGCTCATGCCTCCTTAAACATCTTTGAAACACTTATTGGATTCGTAAACCCCTGTTTTACAAATAGCAGATTCATCAAAAGCAGTATTTAACATTTCTAAAACTTGGCTGCACCTTATTCCATTTTTACAGCCAAATTTAATATGAATTTTCTGATGCATGTTAATACAGAATAATTGCCGATGCTACCAAAACACGTGTACCATATTTACACGAATCGAAGCCACACTTTTTTTTCTGGTTTTTGTAATCCAAAAAACCGCCTGCAGCTTAGAATTGAGTTAAAAGTAAGCAGAAGTTCTGGTTGGTAGGTGCCGCCACAACTAACTTCTGCTGTCGAATATATGTAGTGCTACACAGGCATGCTTTGCACGCACAAAGATAAATAATACTCTTCGCCAGAAGGTGGGTAGTATGACGATTCCCAAAACGTCGTGAGATACCAACGCTACCACCCGGCTGGAGACCTGAGAAACCTTCATCGAGATAAATACTGGTGCCGAAACCGTTGCATCAGTAAATAACTTAAAAGAAAAGGTAGAAGAATGTAAACATTATGCCATGTATTCTTTCGTGTTTGCAGCTATCTCATTTAAATCCTGTCTGCCTAATAAACAACGAAACTAGAGTGAGGCAATAGCAAATGCAGAATAATCATGTCATGTTTATATTTGTATTATTCTTATGCTGAATAGTGATACAGTCAGAAATGAAACATGGCAACTGACTAGATTTTTAAATCAAAGATGACTCTAATTTCTGTGCAGAATGTAAGAGGCCTCTGCAAAGATTTTCAAACGGAGAAAAATTTTCGCCAAATTCTCGTTCAGAACATTATCCATCATACACAGTCTATTATTTGGTTCTTGTTGATCATTATCAAAGAAAACAGCAGTGTAAGTAACAAGAAATAACAGTCCCTTGCCATTGTTTCACTAATGAGACGATTCCTTTTTTTAAAAGCAGCGGTAGCGCTCACAAAAGCAAGCCATGCCGCGAGCGGTGACAGGTCATAAACAGTCATTATCAGAATGCGACAAACAATGCATGACACAGTACAATAATGCCTTTTTAGCTTAGAGTGATGTAAACACCTATTACAAAGAGAACGGCACTTATCAGATAAAAGCAAAATAAGCAATCGATTCAAACCAGATGAAGCACGTGAAAAAGGTAGAGTACCTGTATAAATATGAACGGAGTGCCTGACACATAGCAATGGCTACCTGATAAAGCTTAACTGTTAAGCTTAAGACTTGAACCAAATACTATAGCTGTATCTTCATCCATTCGACGTAAATTCTCTCTCATGTTACAATGGACCTACTTTGTTTCGATTTGGAGGTGTGGTCTAAAACTTTTATCCCCCTTGAATTTAGAGTCTCAAATTTCAGGTGTGGCTTAGACTTAGGAACATTTTTTTTCCTTGATTTAGAGTCTCATTTCTCAGGTGCGGCTTAGATTCGAGTAAATACGTTAACCTTTTTGACAGCTGATGAGACTGAAAGGTACCTTTACCGTGCTAGCCATATCAGATTTTCAGGCATGTTCACCAATACAACAATGAAAGAAATCCTTCAGATCGGACTAGCACAACACGCAAGATACCTATTACCTTTCCAACACACTACGTGTAATATCAGTTTTGTTTTTAAGTTGGAGTTAGTGAAGACTGTTCCTTGCATTTCTAACACCTGTAAGGATATTTATCAGTTCTCAATAAAATACATGTTAAAAAATAACTTGCTATAAAGTGTCAACCCTAGGCATACTTTAACCCTCCACGCACATGCTGCAACCAGTATTGAGTTGCACTTTATTTGTACTACATCCCTATTATGGTATGATGTTTCTGTAACTTGGAAATGTTGGGAAAGTGTTGTCTTTGAGTAGCGTGTGAGGTTAATTGCCTCCATGTTCTGGTAGAGCTGAGAGTCAGATCATTTATGTAGTTCTTGAACACTGTGGGTATGTGTGATATGTTTTTTTTATGGTTTTTACAATTTTGATAGCAGCTTATGCAAGAAATTATAATGCAGTAAATTAAGGAGGGTGCATTTTGTTGTCAAATAACACCGTTACAGTGCAGTGTTCCAGGTTTGTGCCCTACTTGATACCTCACACGATCTTGAAGAGTAGGTCATCAGTCCTGTGCTGGTACATGAAGGGAAGCGGGGAGGCATAGGAGTTTCTTTTGTGGGTTGCAAGACAGACTGCCAGTTTTGGTATTCTCACATTTTTCATACACATTATTCCTAAAGTTTGAGGATCTGTCATTGGCTTGTTGGGTTTTTGAATCATTATGGGTTTCTTTTAAAGCTGAATATGGCCTTTTCTCTGGACAGTGCATTTGTTTTTGTACACAAGGCCTACTTACCTAGATACTGAAATGTAGGCAGTGAATCCCATATTTCCACATGTGTACAAAAACAACAGCTACTGTCTTATTCTGTTAGCCTGACTTGGTATTATCTTCCATTATGTAGGAACTTGTGAAGGTTCTACTTTGTTATTGTGTGTATTGGAAAAAATTATGAACAGTTTAATTTTCAAGGAGTTTTGATTAATGGGCATGCATTTGGTTTTTTCCCACAGAAGTAGTCAAATATATAACCATTAAGGCAGATGTGTACAGTATGCTACTACCATGAACTGCAAACCCCTCACTGTGACTACGTAAGCATCAGATTTTTTTAGACAACATAGTTTTGTGGAGATAACGATTAATTTTCTTATAATCAATTATTCAAAATGACAGTCGCAATCCCATTATTTATTTTGCCACCAACTGGTTTCAATCCGCGATCTTGAAGAGTAGATCATCAGGGGAGAAAGGAATGGAAAGGGAAGTAATCATTGATGTCAGCTGCATCGGTAGTTTCTTTGGAATCGGCAGCAGCAAATGAAAATGTATGCCGCACTGGGATTCGAACCAGGATCTCTTGCTTACTAGGCAGTTGAGTCAACCAGTGCGCTATCTGTACACATTGTTTACCGCAACTGCGTGCACTATCTCGGTCTGCCTTCTGCCTGCATTCCTACTTCGTGTCACATATCCGCAGGCCCCGCCCATGTCCTCCATGCCCTCTACTTTGAGATTCACACGAGGTTACCCCCTGTGGGTCCGGGGTTTAGGTTAGGCCCAAGGTATTCCTGCCTGTTGTAAGAGGCGACTAAAAGGAGTTTCACATGTTTTGGCCTGTATGTGATGTTCCCCTGTAGGATTTGACCTTCATTCTTCAAAATTGTCCCGAATAGCTTGCCAATTGGGGAAGGGCGCCTTACAAGGTGCATCGTGTCCATCGTGCATTGAGATCTTTAGCCCACTTTCTGGTCGTCGCATTGCAGTCCTGCCCATTCTCCATCTCTTGTGCGAGGGTACTTTCCTGGGTGCGTTTTCCTCCATGCACTATTTTGCACCTCATATCCAGTATGGTTGCCAGTCCATTGTAATGGGCCGCCATGTACCCTGTTGGTTTGTAGTCCTCTGACCACACAGGGATCGCTCTGCTGATGCCTGTGTTGTTAACTCCCCATGTATGCCAACGGATAGATGCTCCTCCTGGGCATCGGGACTCCTGGCAATGGCCATCCTGCCAGGTGGCCTTTGCTGCGGCTGGGTGGCATCCGAGGGGAGGGCCCCTGGTCGGAGTGGGTGGCATCGGGGCGGATGACACGCGATGAAGCGTAGTCCATCATCTCTTGCTGGTGGTGAAACACCAGCGGTCCCTAAGCAATCACGAGCTCAATTCATCGCACAGAAGTACGACCCCAAATCGTTCCCCTCCCTGGCCACACCATGGCAGGAACGTCAGGCAAAGGATGGCAGCATATCTTATTCACCCTGGTACCTTGTATCTTTGAGAGCTGATTGGGAATCTTTCATGACGATGAAGCCTCAGTTTTTTGTTTGGGGAGGTGGAGGGCTTGTCCAAAATGAGGTCTTGATCAGAACAGCAGTCACAGGAGTTACTCGCTTGTGGCAAGCTGGGGGATGTTTCTGTAACCACTACACCCCATAAGAGCTTAAATATGGTCCAGGGTACCCTATTGCACAGAGACCTTGTTTTGCATTGCGACAATGAGCTGTGGGCCATTTTAGAGCAGTGAGGTGTACATTTCGTCTGGCGTGTCCACCAAGGTCCGAAGGGTAATCAGCTTGCCACCGGTACCTTCATTTTGGCTTTTGAGGGTGATAAATTTCCCGATAAGGTCAAGGTGATGGTCTACCGGTGTGATGTAAAGCCCTACGTCCTTCCCCCAATGCGGTGCTGGAATTTCAGCCATATGTCTTCCTGCTGTACTTCCAGTGTCAAATGCCGAGATTGCGGACGTCCGTCACATCCCAATACTCAATGTGCTCCGCCTCCCATCTGTGTCAGTTGTGGACAGCACCATTCGCCTTACTTGCCTGACTGCAGGATTCTCCAGAAAGAAAGGAAAACCATGGCGTACAAGATCCTGGACAGACTGACCTACACTGAGGCTAAGAGAAAATTTGAATGCCTGCATCCACCTCCTGGCTGAGCTACGGCAACTGTTAATCTTTACACCTGCTATCTGCATCGCCCTCCAGGAAACCTGGTTCCCAGCAATGCGGACCCCTGCCCTCCACGGCTATAAGGGATATCACAGGAACTGTAGCTGCTATAATCAAGTGTAAGGTGGAGTTTCTGTCTATGGCCTGAACTCGGTCTGTAGTGAATATGTGCCCCTTCAAACCCCTCTTGAAGCTGTGGCTGTCAGAATAAGGATGATGCAGGAAATAACAGTCTGCAATGTATATCTTCCTCCAGATGGTGCAATACCCCTGAATGAATGTATTAGCTGTACTGATTGATCAACTCCCTAAATCTTTCTTTCTTCTGGAAGATTTTAATGCCCATAACCCTTGTGGGGTGGTACCACACCTACTGGCCAAGGCAGAGATGTCGAAACTTTACTGTCGCAATTCGACCTCTGCCTCTTAAATACTGGGGCTGCCATACATTTCAGTGTGGCTCATGGTAGTTACTCGGCCATTGATTTATCAATTTGCAGTCCAGGACTTCTCCCATCTATCCATTGGAGAGCACATGATGACCTGTCTGGTAGTGACCACTTCCCCATCTTCCTGTCACTGCCCCAGCGTAAGGCACATGGACGCCTGCCTTGATGGGCTTTGAACAAGGCGGACTGGGGAACTTTCACCTCTGCTGTTACTGCTGCAACTCCCCCACACAGTAACATTGATGTGATGGTTGAGAAAGTGCCTACAATTGTTTCTGCAGCAGAAAACGCGATCCCTCACTCTTTAGGGTGCCCGAGGCGTAAGGCAGTCCTTTGGTGGTTGCCGGAAGTCGCTGAAACAATTAAGGAGTGTCGGTGAGCTCTACAGCGGCATAAGCATTGGGTGCCAAAAGTCACCTTCCCAAGTCTGGGCAAAAATCAAACTTCTTTTCGGGTATCAGGCCCCAACAGCTGTCCCCGGTGTTACCATAAATGGCGAGTTATGTACTGATGCAAACGCAATTGCCGAGCACTTTGGTCGAGCCTGTGCATCGGAGAATTAACCCCCAACCTTTCGCAGACTCAAACAGCGGCTGCAAGGGAATGTCCTCTCATTCACTACACACTGCAGTGAATCCTGTAACGCCCCATTTACAGTGTGGGAGCTCCTCAGTGCCCTTGCACATTGCCCGGGCACAGCTCCTGGGCCTGATCGCATCCACAGCCAGATGATTGAACGACTCTCATCTGACTACAAGTGACATCTTCTCGCCATCTTCAAACGGATCTGTTGCGATGGTGTCTTTCCATTGCAATGGCGGGAGAGCACCATCATTCCGGTGCTCAAAGCTGGTAAAAACCTGCTTGATGTGTGTAGCTATTGGCCTATCAGCCTCACCAACGTTATTTGTAAGCTGGTGGAACGTATGGTATATTGGTGGTTGGGTTTGGTTGGGTCGAGTCCGGGAGTCACGTCGCTTGCTGGCTCCATGTCAGTGTGCCTTCCGCCAGGGTCGCTCTACCACTGATAATCTCGTGTCCATCGAGTCTGCCATCCGAACTGCCATTTCCAGATGGCAGCACCTGATTGCCGTCTTGTTGGACTCACGTAAAGCATACGACATGACTTGGTGACATCATATCCTTGCCACATTGTGTGAGTGGGGACTCTGGGGACAACCCCTGATATTTATCCAAAACTACCTGTCGCTCCGTACTTTCCGTGTCCATGTTGGTGACTCCCATAGTTCCATCCATATCCAGGAGAATGGAGTCCCACTGGGCTCTGTATTGAGTGTCTCTCTATTTTTAGTGGCCATTAATGGTCTAGCAGCAGCTGCCAGGCCTTCCATCTCGCCTTCACTGTATGCAGATGACTTCTGCATTTCGTACTGTTGCTCCAGTACTGTTGTTGCTGAGCGGCATGTCCAGGGAGCCATCCACAAGGCGCAGTCATGGGCTCTAGCCCACGGCTTCCAGTTTTCAGCCGCAAAGTTGTGTGTCGTGCACTTCTTTCAGCATTGTACTGTTTGTCTGGAACCTGCACTTTACCTTAATGATGATCCACTCACTGTAGTGGAGACATATCAATTCCTAGGACTGATTTTAGACGCTAGATTGACTTGGCTCCCTCATCTTCGTCAGCTTAAGCAGAAGTGCTGACAGCAGCTCAATGCCCTCCGTTGCCTGAGAAACACCAATTAGGTACAGAGCCCTTGTCCAATCCCAAATTGACTATGGGAGTGTGGTTTATGGTTTGGCAGTGCCTTCTGCATTGCATTTACTCGAGCTTTTAGGACGAGTCCAGTGACCAGTGTACTGGTGGAGGCTGGTGTCCCTCCACTGCAGATCAGACGTGCGCAACTGCTCGCCAGTTACGCATTACACATTCATAGTTCCCCTGAGCATCCAAATTAGTCTCCTTTTCCCACCTGTGGCAGTCCATCTCCCACATCTGCGGCCCAGATCGGGGCTACTGATTGCAGTTCGCGTGCGGTACCTTCTCTCTGAACTGGAGTCCTTTCCTTTACCACCTCTTCTTGAGGTCCGTTCATGTACGCCTCAAAGGTGTACGCCTCGGTCACAGCTTCATCTGGACCTTTTGCATGGCCCTAAGGACTCCACTAACCCTGCTACTCTTCGCTGTCACTTCCTCTAGATTCTTGACGTGTTCCGGGGCTCCGAAGTGGTTTACGCAGATGGCTCAATGGCTGATAGTGACGTAAGCTTCACATATGTTCATGGAGGACAGTGCTCCTTGCCAGTTGGCTGGAGTGTTTTCACTGCAGAGCTGGCGGCCATATCTCGTGCTCGAGTACATCCGCTCATGCCCTGGCAAGTCATTTTTCCTGTGAACTGACTCATTGAGCAGTCTACAAGGTATTGACCAGTGCTACCCTCACCACCCTCTGGTAGTGTCCATTCAGGAGTCGATCTATGCCCTGGAACAGTCCCGACATTCCGTGGTGTTTGTGTGGACTCGAGGACACGTCGGAATGCCCGGCAACAAACTTGCCGACACGCTGGCCAAACAGGCGATGCGGAAACTGCTTCTGGAGATGGGCATCTCCGAAGCTGACCTGTGTTCTGTCTTACACTGTAGGGTTTTCTGGCTTTGGGAGATGGAATGGCATAACAGCTCCCCCAATAAACTGTGTGTCATTAAGGAGACTAGGAATGTGTGGAAGTCTTCCATGCAGGCATCTCGCAGGGAATCAGTTGTCCTCTGCTGGCTCTGCATTGGTCATACGTGGCTAATGCATGGTTACCTACTCTGTCATGAGGACCCATCTCAGTGTCGCTGTGGCTCCCAAATGACAGTCGTCCACCTCTTGCTGGACTGTCCGCTTTTAGCCACTCTGCGGCAGACTTGTAACGTTCCCAGCACCCTGCCTTCGTTGTTGGGCGACAGTGCATCCACAGCAGCTTTAGTTTTACATTTTATCCATGAGTGGGTTTTATACTTCTATGTAGGTTTTAGTGCATGTCCTTTGCCCCTCTGTGTCCTCCACCCTAGTGCTTTTAGGGTGGAGGTTTTAATGTGTTGCAGAGTTGCTGGCTTTCCCTTTTTTTTCTCGTGGTTGGCCAGCCACTGTAATCTACTTTCATGTTTTACTCTCTTCTGTTTCTAGTTTCTCTCTGTTGTTTTCTTGTCCTCTTTTGTTCCTTTTGGTGTTTGTGGCCTTCCCTTCGTTCTTGTGGCTTGTCCTTTCTTTCCGTTTTGTGTTACGTGTTCTGCCCGTTTTATTCTCACACTTGGGGCATTTTTTTATTAGGAACGAGGGACCGACGACCTCGTAGTTTGGTCCCTTCAAACCAACCAACCATGAGGTTAAACATAACTGAGCATCCACACTGAAAGTAGTGAATTCATTGCCCATTGAGGTGAATTAATTATATGAATGCATGTTCTCTCTTCTTTTGGACCTGTCCAAAAGAACACACACCACACATTCCTATTAAAAAATCGTATTATTAGTTCACATCATTGGTTTCGCAGCTAGACTGAGAAGACTCGAAAGAACTAAGTTTCAGATGAGTTTGTCATACTTTCCAAGACGGAATGAGAGATGAGTAAAAAAACTTAGTGACAAACAGTAAGCAGTGAACAGTCATCAGATCGATGGCTGGCTCAAGTGCCTTTCTGTACATTCCTGCATTAATAGAACCAAATTTCCCAAGATGTTTTTAACTTCTTGTTGGCATTTTGGATGCTCTGCCACACCAGGGTGCACTATGATAAATGACGTGAGTACTGTTGTGACCGGGAGTTGACAAGAGTGTTGGGAATGATTTAAAAGAATCCTACAGAGGCTAGTGACCAGCCTGGGATGATCAAAAACAGATCACAGAATAAAGACAGAAAGACAGATAATGACAAACTGAGAAGTGGAAATGGCACTAGAGACAAACAAAATCCAACAATTAACCCAGAGAGAGAGAGAACCTAAGATGTAGTGAAAGCAGAGGCCAAGAGCTAACAGTGTGTTATGACAATGAGATGTTAGTGAACCGGACAATCTACTGACTCCAGTGCAGCTGTGTGATGTTGTGGCCGGCTATGGTAGAGTCCAGAGCAGCTACGAAGACGAGTGTGGTGCGTGTTCTTTGCAGAGACAGAAGAAAATTGGCAGTTCCACTAAGTATTTTCGGTCTGTTAGTTGTGATGTAGTCAGTAATTGTTATGTAGCTTCTTTCTTCAAATACTGTTAATGTTTAATATTTCCTCTTTTCAACAATAACAATCTGTTTTGATTATCAAATGAATTTTTGCATGCAGAAGTGGAGATGCTGTCTATTGCCTCATGTGTAAACCTCTCAACATCAGCAATTTTGAATGTATTGCTCTTTTCCACAATACATAACTTCACCTGAGTCAATACCAGTTCATTAGTGTTCTGATGACAATGGTATGGGGGTAATGTAACAATACATTGCCCATTCTGCTTTGTTTTTTTTTTTTTTTTTAAGTTAATGCAAGCATGTGGGTATTGACAAGAGCCAGCAATTCTGCTCTGGTATGTTGCTAACTATGAGGTATTCTGTTGGAGGATAACCATTCATTAATATCTGCCTATTTGAAATTCGTAGTTTGCAGCTTTGTTCACTTATTGGGTTCTTGCATTATCCGTGACAATAACCGAACATGCAGAGATATACAATAACAGTTGCTCTTTAAACCACCATTTGAAGAGAAGGAATGTAATTTGAGTGGTAATTTTCAGAATTCTTAGCCTTTGACTGCTTAAGTACCAGTTTACTCTGGGAATTAAAGCCACTTTCTGCTGATCCAACATGAAGCACTGTAATTCTATTACACTTACCAAGTGGAAATTCTAACACACTGAAACCATTGCTCATATTCCACGATAAAACTCTTGCAGGATTATAGATGTGCCAACATATTTTATCTCCTGTATTCTTAAAAACAGTCCTTACAGCTAAAATGTCACCACTTTCCATTAGTAATTTCCTCCTGCTGTTTGTTTTCTGATACGTGAACCCCATGTCCTTAAGTATTATCAACATAGTCCATTTGCTCCCATTACAAATGTTGGCTTCTTTTGTAACTGAAAGTAATTTATCTGCTGTCAGATATTTGCTTTAGTGAGCATGCTAAATACTATGTGCTGCAAAATCATGTAGGTCACCCATTTCTCCCTGCGTCTGTATACTCAAAGACAGCTGAACTACAGACTTTCTTAGGTGTGTCAGCTTCGTCTGATAGCCTCTGAACAGTCCTCAAACCAATACCACACGTTTCAGCTGTCTGCTTCTGACATGGGGCAACAGTGTGGCAGGTGCATTGTGCCAACTTGGATTCAGTGGAAAGCTTTTAAAATACTGATACACATAAGATTCTTTTCTTCTCATCCTGTCCAGTAAGCCTCCCTTGTCCCAGGGGTTCTGGGTGACTTTCCTGAACTGTAGCCCTTTCCGTAAACCTCAAAAGTCCTTTTCCTTCACCACTCTTCCTTCCCCTCCAGCTCTTCTACCAGGAGGAGAAGCCACTGGCTCCGAAAGCTTGTAAAAGTTAAATCCTTTTGTGTGTGTATTATTTATTACTGGATTTCATTTTATCATATAGAGGAGATGCTGAGCCGTGATAGGCACAATAAAAAGATGCACACAATCATGACGTTCGGCCATTACATTCCATCCTGGATTTTCCATTGCTGGATTTCATTTTATCTTGAATTATAATATATGCTTGAACTTTGGAAGCTCCATACAGTTTCCTTCCAAAAGTGCAAGATCAACAGTGGTGTTTCATGACAAAGAAACAATTTCCAACTTAAGTTTGAGAAATAACATTCACTATCTCATAGAACCTGCCAACAAACTCATAATAAAAACTGCAAAAGTTTTACATACATGGCAAATTTTCTTTTAGGGCACTGTAATTCATACTTTTGACAGTTTATCAAAACAGCATATAATATAATAAACCAGGGACAGAGTTTCATCCTTGGTTTATTGTGCTCCTTGCTTCCAGGTCAGTTATATCTTCTGTGAGTTTACGTTTCTCTTCAGTGGGTGCTGCATTTGTCTTTAAATGGCTCTAAGCACTATGGGGCTTAACATCTGAGGTCATCAGTCCTGTTTTTGTCTTCAGTACAGCTAGAAGGTCTGTTTCAATCTTTAACTGGAAGTTATTGTGAAATTCAGCATTCTGTGGAAACACTTGGGCATCTTAAATGGCTTCTCTTGTTAATAGTTTGCCATGGTGTGTTTGTCTTTATCCTGTCACTATTTTGAATTTTGTTCAGAATTTTCTTCAGTCCCTGTAAACTAGTATGTTGAAAGTGGAATCCCAATTAGTTTGTCTGTATTCTAAGACTTTTTGCCTCATTGGTGCATTAAGTCAGTTCCAGGCGAGTTTTACATTCACATTGTTAGTATATTTGATTTCATTGTATAGTTGTCTTTCATCCCTGATTAACCTGAGAATATTGGGGGGAGGGGGGGGAGGAGAAGGAAACTTTCCAGTTGTTGATAGTAGTCCTCTACTGTACATTGGAGGGCTGTTTCTAGTCTGTTGTTTAATGTGTTTAAATCAGCATTGTAAGTAATTATGCAGGGAGTGTCTAGTTCTTCTCTTAGGACAGTATTGTACTTCAAGTCAGCTCTTGTGTAATTATGGATGATTCGGGGGGTGGGAGTGAGTTCAGATGGATTTATGACTGACATTAAAAATAGGATGGGGAGATGATTGCTGGTGATGTAGTTGCCAATTTTTGCGTCTGTCATGTTGTCAGGATGTTCGGCTCCAGATGATGCAGTCTGATTACCTTTGTGCCCTATGAATCGGAGCGTCTACTGTGGTAGTCCATATAAGTTTTCTGTGGTTAGTATGTTGTGTAGTATTTGTCCATTTCTGTTGGTTTGCTGGTCACTTAGCATCGTGTCTCACATTCAGGCCTCCCATAGTGGTGACGTGCTGGAATGACGAGATGTATTGAAGGAAGTTGAGAGAGATTGCGTCATTTGGAGGGCCATGCATGCAGTCTACTAGGATTCTCTGAAGTTGCATTCTCCTGTCACACATCACTACTGCTTCCATGTTTCTGAATTGTGGGGGTAGTGGAGCTTGTATTGTGTGTGTAAGTTGCATCTGGTAGTATAAGGCTACTCCTCCCCTTCCATTGGGATGGTGTTTGGCATTATGTGTGTTGTTTGTTGCAAAAGCAGACTGTATGAGTGTCTTTTTTGGTCTTATCGTGCTACATTAGCAAACAAGGAGTCGATTTCTCTTCTGTTTATCACAGTGCATATCCCCACTTAGTGAGGTTGTAATTCATTGTGGGTGTGTCGATTGTGTGGACTTGACAGTTACTCAAATTTCAAGGCCAATTTGTTTTATCTGAAGATTATTCTGGAGCAATTGCATAACAACTTGCTTCATCATCCTTTTTGTGTGTTTGAAACAGATGAGGAGTACACGGGTCATGATTTTGTGAAGATCATCAGTGCTGACCAGGTCTTCCCTAAGTTGTTCTGCTGTTTCTGGAGTGTCAGCTGGGTTGCTGCTTATTGGAGTGGAGCTTGTACTTTTTGGATTTTGGCTACTTGTGGTCATTTTGTGCACTTGCATGATCTGAGGGCTGATCTCTGTTACAGTGAATGCAATTTGGGGAGACTTTCTAGGTTGCAGCAGCTGATGTGATGTCTGCTACATTTGCTTCAGACAGTTGTTTCATTCTGGTAGCCTTGTTGTTGTTGGTCAAATGCTTGGCATTGTGTGGATAGGAAAGGGGGGAATATGATGGTTCCACTGGATGATGCTGTAGAAAGAGTTTGACCCCCGTGGTGGAGCGTGTGGTCAGTTGTACTTAGGCAGTGGCAGAGTACTCAGAATTGCTGAGTGATCTTTGGTTTTAGCACACCCATATGTGCCAGATTTTGAATATTCTGATGTTCTTTAGTTCAGTCAGTCCTTGATCAGGGAAGTATACCACACAGACTTTGCTTACCACCACACTAATTGCAGGAGATCAGGATGGGGTGGCAGTTTTATTTGTGCCTCAGTTTTGGGAGGGCAAGAGTTATTGTTTTGAGGGTTCCCTGTGTGATCTGCAGCTGTATTTAGTTTGTTTGGTGTCTTTTGGCAGTGGTTATGTAGGTGCTTTCTCCATCTCTGAGTTATGACATGTTGTTCAAAATCTCAGCTGACTGGTGAGAAACTTTGACAGACTTTGCCTAGTCATATTGGCTAGAAGATTTTGGAGGAGAAAGTGATGGCCAAATTCCAGAGATTGTGGCGAGTAGGGGGGGGGGGGGGGGGGGGATTGTCGTTGCTGTTGGAGTCTGAGGAGATGCAGGTGTTCATCTGGCAGTAGGGTCAGAATGTCTCCTTTGTTGAGGTGAGCTCGCCTCATGACTCCTTTCTAGAGATCATGTCCTGAATGAAGGAGAGTGGTTCATTTGTGTCCTGTGGTGTAGGGGTTAGGCATGCTTCCCTGAGATTCCTTAGGATACACACCCATGGGTATCTAGCCAATGACTGGACCCTGAGTGGACATTCCATCCACTGAGAAGAGGAAGTGGAGAGGATGCTCCATGGCAGCTCCCAACACTTTACCCGAAAGCACTGCATTGTCTGCGCATGTCGCCTCATCTACAGGCAAGCCATGGCCCATGTGACAAGAGGTCATTTTTGCATTGTGTGGTGCTAGTGACTGGTGAGCATACTGGTTCCACCAGGTGATGCAGCCGTCCACGTGGCCATTTGCACAGCCAATGGCGGGTGCTCGGTACCCATCCACCAGCAGTGGCGAGTGTTTGGGAGGCTGAGTTCTGTCACTCTGTTTGCTGTGTTCCTTGGTGTGACAGAGGATATTCCTACCAGGGTGGGAGTTTGAAGGTAGCTAGTGTATGGACAGCAAGCATGGGGAGACTGAAAGTTTTTCAGTTCTCATCATTATTTTGAACACAATTTGCTTTAAAGTTCACTCGCTGACCCACCACACCTTCGCTCCACAGACATTCACTCTCGACTGTGACCCATGTACCTTTCACCATTAGTCTGAAAATCTGTTCTGTTTTGTTTGAGGTGTTAGCAGTTATTTGCTCTTCTTTCCATATATTTAATGTATTTGTGTGTAATTTAGTGTCCATTCTTTCTGCTGGTCAGTCAGTTTTGTTTGTTTATAGTTGTTGAGATAATTCGGCTTTGTCAGCATGGCTGATGGAGCTGGTGTGGCCAGTGCAGGTTCGCTCCCCACTCTTCACGTCTGCCATCCTTACGTATCTTGGCGTTCTGTGATATCTCAGCGGCAGCATCGAATTTGTCTGCAGTTTCATCATTATGTTCATGGAGTGTTGGTGTGTCTGCCCCTGTGTTATTCACTGGGGAAATCACTTGGGAGATGGAGCAACCATTTCAGTGCTCTATTCTGCATTGCTTTTAAAGGATTATGTCTAGGTGATCAGGTTGTGAAGAAGATGGATTAAGTATAGGGAAGAGCATTTCCATTGTGCCCAGCACCTTTATGTGTAATTCTTCGATGTGTGGTTGCCACGTGAGTCTCTTGTCGAGCATGGTGCCCAGGTATTTGGCAGTAGAGGTCCATGGAACAGGTCTTCCCCATACTGTGGTCTAGAGGTCGGATGCTATGATTCTGTGGGTGGTGATCATGGGATGGGATTTTGTAGCATTGTACACCAGCCACCACTTTGGTGCCCAGTCTTCTAGATCAGCAATGTACTTTGAGAGCAGCACTGGACCAAGGACCAATCCTTGCGGTACTCTGGCAAATATTCATTGTTCTGTGGGTAGTTAAGAGGCTGCACATATATGAAACGTGTGGTCCATGAGATAGTTCTGCAGAACTTTCATGTGTGGCATGGGAATCCCCAATGTCAAAAGCTTAGAAAGGAGTTTGTCGTGCCACACTAAATCAAATGCACGAGTTACATCGAACAGAAGTGCACCGAAATGCTCACGTCAGTCCAGGGCACAGAATGTTTCCTCTGTTGGTGGCAACAGCTGTTGTGTGGTGGAGTGAACCTGTCGGAAACCAAACTGCTCTTCAGGCAGGAGGCCTTCTACATCAATATGGCTCTCCAAGCATTTGAGATATAGTCTGTCAAATACTTTAGAGATTGCTGGCAGCAGACTGATCAGACGGCAGCTGCTTGCCCACGTGTGGTCCTTTTGTGGCTGTTTTGGCATGTTTTAGCACTCTGAGTAAGCACCTGTTCTGGGTGAAGATCCTTGTCAGATTCTCCATTCATTTGGTGGCAGTGGTTTGGTTATCAGATTGGTGACATTATTAGGTTCTCCTGCCTTTTGACTGTTGAGCTGGCGTAGTTGAAGTTGGACATAGTCTTCAGCTATCAGTTCTATGATGTTTTCATTATCTTCTGTCACTGTGAAGACTGGAAGTCATCCTGCAATGAGTGTGGCGTGTTCAGGGTCAGTTAGGCCCTCTACTGGCATGACTTTTGCAGTGAACACATCTGCAAATACACTGGCCTTTGCATCCGGTTCACTGACTTATGTGTTACCTTTTGTAGCAGCAGTATTTTAGAGGTGCAGCGGATTAAGTCCCCCACAGCTTTCCAGGCTGTACTGTCCTCTATGGTCAGGTTTTCGACTTTGTTTGCCGACTCTTCTATACTGTGAGCATTAGCAGTTGCTTTGATTTCCTAATTTATTCAGATAAGTTGTCTTTTTGGGTGGAACTTCATATTAGCTGCCATTCATGTTGTAGTCTGTTTTTCTGCATGATGGCAGCTCAAAACTGCAGTGAGAATCCCAGTGCTTGTGGTATCTCAAGACTGTCACATCTTCCTGGTGTGGCTGATATAAATGCTTCTGTAATTTCTTGGGTGATGTGACACAGGGCTGCCTCGGCTTCCTGCTCTTCTAAGTCTGGTGTGGCATCTAATTTGGTTGCTACCTCTTCTTTGCGTACTTCCCAGGTGTCTGTTGTTCAGTGAAGCATTGGCATTCAGTTCAAAGATTACAGATGATTGATTTGATGACATAGAGGCTGTTGTTGTAGCTTGAAGTGTCACACAGCTTTAAAAATAGCAAGTTCGAAGACTGGGGGGGGGGGGGGGGCAGTGCATATCCTCTCACTGGAAAGGTGGTTGGCTCATGTGGGCCTATTACCACTTACCACTCCTCCTCGTTGTTTGGCCCATCTTTGTAGGAAGTGGCCACTTGTGTGAGACTAGAGTTCCAGATAAGGTTCCTGGCATTTCAATCTCCTCCTAGGAAAGTCACTCCAGGGAGGCACAGTAGTCTCAGAAATTCGGGTGGTAGGAGAGATCCTCTCAATGCTCTGTAGACAGCCACGAAGTTGATCATGCCTTGTTCCTTTTTCACAACTCCTGTGAGCTCTGATGTGGCTAGGTTTGTGGGGGCAGTTTTTGGTGTTCTGTTGATCTTCATACATTCACTGCGGTGCCTCTGCCAGCTATCAGCTTATCTTGATGACAGAAGCAGTTCGCTACTTTCACTTGTACTCCCACTTTTAAGTGCATTTTGGAGAAGAGGCAAATTCCCAGGTTCTTGTTTCTGATGAAGTTGTGGAATTCTATGTCATGGCAGTGCAAGTCATTGGTGTTGAATACACCAGTTGTTAACTCATGAGATTGTCTATATATGGCTTTGATTTTTTCAGGTGCTGTGGTAACTTCTGCGTTATTCTCTCCACAGACTCTGTATTTTGTGAGTAGATCCTTAGAGGTGTGGAGGACAGTTTTGATGAGGCCAACCAGTATTTGTAGCATTTGGACAGTCCTGTAGTGTTGTTATGTTGCTCCGATTGTCGCTGTGCAGCTCTCGGTAGTGTCCTCTTTCTGATAACTCCAGGAAGCCGAGTTCAGCTTCAGTGGAGGTTGCTGGGAGGCTGCCGCTGCTGCTCTCCTGCAGTCACGTGGTGAGCAGCCGGCAGTGCTGGAGTTTGCCCTAGCAGGTGCCTTCACGGAGGTAGTTGCTCCCTGGGTTTGGTGGAGGTCAGAACACAGAGATCTTTTTCCTTCTGCTTTTCGAGTTGAACGTGTCGTGTTCTTAGTAGGTTGACCTCTCAACCCTTTGTCAGATTATCAACTTCTGGCATTGGCGTAGTGACGTGGAGATTGTCAGCAAGCCGACCGGATGCACTGCTCGCACGCGAGGACATGCTGAGCAGTAGTGCTATCATCTACTGTTTGGCAGCCGACGACTTAATGACTTGCACAGCCGACATCGTGGCAGCAGTCATCTGCCGTGACATCTGTTGCGTCGTGCTTGTGATTCCCTCGAATGTGCCAGTAAGCAGGACAACCGGGCTGCCGGTGTTGCTGTATCTCAGCATTGGCTCTGCTTTTGTTTCGCACTGACATGTTGCAGTAGACAGTCGTAGTATTTCTGCCATTACCCCTTTCCACTGTGCTGGCATCTCTGCTGGTTGTCTTGTGTGCAGTGGTGGCAGTGAGTGCCTCTACACTGGTATGCAGGCTGCCCTGCATGTCCAGTTCATTGTGTGGGCTGCGTCTGTGCACCAGGGTGTGCTTTCTGGCCCAGGTGTGCTTTCTTCTTATTTGAGTGGCTGGCAACTTGCAGCTCTGCACCATCGGTCTGACGCACCTTGCTTACACCCTGTGGAGCATCTGGATGCGGACATCAGATGGCGCACCTCCTCCTGCGGCTAGCATCTTGTCCCTCGCTGGGGCGTGGATGGCGGTAGCAGTGTGCTGATGCCGGCTGCTTGTGGGCTCTGTACTATATACCACGTTGACAAGTTAAAACATCTTTGATATATTTGCAGCCACTGTAGCTCTCCACCAGTTAGCACACTATGGTGTTGCCTCTCTCCTCAGTGCGCACTGGTTTTTGGAATAAACACAGGTACACTCTAGGCATAAGTCAGGCATCCAGCAGTGGTGTGCCACATGCCCAATGTCATGGCACATGTAGCATTGCCACAATCCGTGCTGCAACTTCAGATTTTCTATGGTCGTGGATGTTTCCATAATTTTGATGATATCTAACAACCCTTGATTCACGGTGTTGTCTGTGGGAGTCACCAATAGAAGTGGTACGTCCTCTCCAATGTTCAGCGATTTTGTGTGTGCTGCGGAGCACACACTGAACCCAGCTTATCCAGTTTTTCTTGTAGCTGATCAGTCAGCATTGTCTGCAGAAGCTGCAGAATACAGTGTTAATCACTGCATCTGGCTCCGTTGCATATGTGAAGAACAGCATCTGCTCATCAGACGCTCTCATTGAGAATTTGTGGTAGTCCTCACTGTTTTGCACGGGGACCCTCACAAGGTTTTTGTATGCTGATTCCGCAGTGTAGTCAGCCTTCATCCACTGCTAAACCTTTTGCTGGAAGCTCTTGTAATAGTCTTCCATACAGAAGGAGCATCTTCAGTGTTGGCTGTTGCCATAAGTGTTGTTGCCTTCCTCATCAAGGGTCATGAAAGTGCCTCCACAGTCAGTGAGTTGCAACTTGGTGCTACTCTGCCTGTCAATGACTGGTGTTAGTGCCAGACTTGCTTGGCTGGCAGTGAGTGTTGACCAGCCTCACTTGTCAACCGCGGCCTTCATCTTGCGCCCTTTGTCTGCATGAGGGACACTGGTGGCAGGCTGCTTTTTCCTGTCACCATCATCTGCAGGTGCTGTCATCTAGTGTTTCTGGCATTCTTGGTGCTATTTATCGAGCCGAAACTCGAGAGGCTGTCTCTCTCTTCTTTGCAGGCAGGTTTACAGTCCACTCCAGTTGTGCCTCTGAGGTTGGCTTGTTGAACTGTCTCTCGTGATGCTCCATCCTTGCCCATGTATCAGCCAGCTCCATATCAGCCAGCTCTGCCATGATGGTGGCAGTTGACTTCGCCGTGTGCTGGAGTCTTGGTGTGCTCTGTTGTGTGCTAGTGCTAGCAGAACAGGTGTGGCCACAGCAGTGCTGCCCACATCCATTTCTTCACTGTGGCCCACGTTTGTTGCGCGAGCCATCGTGTGGGTCGCCAGGTGAGGCCATTGTCAGAGCAAGTTCATTCGAGCGGCGATCTGCTGCTGGGCAGATTCTGCGGGCAACGAAATGCGCATTTCCCATTTTGCGCATTGTTCCCATCCCACCGTGGCTTTGACCTTGTGGTTTTTTGCAGCTTTTGTAATTTGCTGCGAGGTTACCGCAGCACAGTGAACAATTTAGAGTGAAGTCTGTGTACTGTGTGCCCTTGACGTGCACTCACGAGGTGGGTGCCCTCCTGCACGTTACACGTATTGCATCCTGGCTCTGTACGTTCCCGGTTGTTAGTGTCTGAAACACTGTGCGTATGGCTCTTTTGACTTCAGGGTTTCTGAGGTCAAATTGAAGTTTGCTATAAGAGGGAATTAGAAAATTGTCTGTTATTCTCAGTGTTTGCTGTGATTACACAGAATAGTGGCGAGTCCTTAGTCATTTTGGACGTGCTACAACTGCATACCTCATAATTTCCAGATCTTCCTTGATGTGGATCGGGTTCATATTGAACAAGAAGGAATTTCCCTTCTTGCAGAATACGTATAAAAGTTCACTTAACTGGCTGTCACTTCAGCATTCATCATCATATTATATTTCGATATGTTCACTTGTACGCTGAAAAGTCACCCATGTCATTGGCTGCTGACCTTTATATCCTCAAACTCCCAGCACTAAGAAGCTTTTTAATAATGCCCAAAGCAAAAACCAACTTACTTGAAAACAAACTCGTGTTCTTTATAGGCAAATTGATAACTTCAAACACAACTTTGAATAAAATCATCAGTTACCAATCTAACACTTTTTAAATGTGTAAAATCATGGAACATAGCAACAGATATGAAAAGTATTTGGCTAACACGAAGGGTTGCTATTTTGGGCTACCTTAACGCATAAAAATTTTACTTGCATGCGTCTAGAACTCTTATCAATATCAATAACCACATTTTAAATAGCATTAAGATCCTGGCAAACACAGGAATAGGTACAGTATCAAAAATGTCAGTCAGCAAATTAAGTTTAACAGCCAAAAACTATGCAATTGCTCTTGTGTATGCTTATGCATGAAGTACTTTGTATGATTTGCGCAAAGCAAACTATTGAATTGTGTTGTCTTTCTACAACAGAAGTGCCTTGTCCCTTTTGATTGAAAGAGTAGCGAGCCAGTTAAGGCGGTCCTGCACCCGTGGTAGATCTTGGACAGTTCTTAAAATTTTAATTTTGAAAAACTTCTTTCTCCAGACACCACGGTGCCAGGTATCAGGAGAAAAATGTGCTGGGCTGTAGCAATATTGGCATATGATTCTTTGAGTGGGCCTAAGTACTTACGTGTGTCCGATGCGGTCTTCTCTGTAGGAGTTTTACTTCTGAGATGTCAGATGTCTGCATCAGCTCATCTCTGACAAGTTTGATGATCTCGACATGAGACGCCTATTTAACATCTGTATGTGTCTTTAAGGTTAGTTCAGAACAGATCTCGGTGAGAATATTTTATAGATGTCGAAAATATTGTAGTACACCAAAAAATGTCATTGCTTCCATACTACATTTGGCCATTTCTCCAAGAGCTAAGTTCAAGTTATAATGAAGGATACATTTAAGGATGTTAAAGGTTTTATGTTAGTTTTAAAGCATGTTAATTGAGGTAACACTTTGAGAAAATAATGTGGTTGTTGGAACTGTGCAGGCTGTCTGATCCAAGACTTGACACTGACTGATCCAAGGATATAATGTTCGTGAACATGGTGCATGGTTTGAATGAGTGGATGTGGGCTGAGCAGCTGACACGTGAGTGCTGCTGTGATCACAAATGGTTACACTTGAACCATGGATGCTCTGTGCCAGTATGCTGTCGGTAATGTACAATTTTTTACCTTTATTTGAAAACTATTTCTTACTGTCTTATTTCAGTGCATTTGTGTGCTAGGTCACATCTTTACATTACCACTAAAATATCCTTAAATGTGCTTTGAAACTAGGGAGGTATTGCTTCAAACAGTGTGTGGAAAGAAGCATTACAGTAAAAAAGTAAATTGAGAGTGCAGCAACAAATCGTGCTTGCCAATGCAAAATATCAGCCATTGTTACCAGCGCAACTCACTCACACTAAATATCAGTGTGATTAATCAGACACAAAAAAAGTCTTCCAAAATAAATATCTAAGAGTGAGGCTATTCACCTGTACTACCCATCCATCAACTAGCACGCATTCATATGGGAGACTTGAATGCTAGGGAACTTGAGTGCAGTCGTGCTCATGTATTTTAAATTGCACTTTACAGGCAAATAGACACTAAGAGTATGTAATGAAAATCCAAAAAATTGGTGGGTGTGTAAATTTTGTTATTGTTACGTAATTTTTTATAGCCAGTCTTTCACCTTGCTACCGCCCCCCCCCCCCTCCCCCCACCTCCCACCTTTCTCCACAATTGTGACTTCATTATTAAACCCATGAATACAAATGTAGTTAAAACTTACCCAACGTTTCAATTACTTAATTTTGAATTTGTGGTCCAAGGTAGTGATGATGAGTCTCCTCGTCATGAATACGATGTAAGTATTGCTTCATTGGTGCATCAAAAGATGCAACCGTTTCTATCAGCGCCAGGAAATTTCCATTGTCGTGTTGGTAAATTGACGAAAAATCTTGAAATGCTGTATTTGTTTGTGCTAATAATTTCACTTCTGCAATTATTCTTGTTAAAACATCTCACTGGTGTTGCTTATCTCGACTTACCCGGGCTTCATTCATGTTGTCAATGGTGCAGTTCTCCTTCGGTCATTTCATGGAGGAGGAAATGTGATCCTCACAATGGTCATGTTTTGAAGGGCATCAGTAAGACAACTCCATGAGTTAAATCCTTTAGGTTTGCAGAGTTTACTTGTCATGTACAGTGTGGATTTGACACTGAAGATTTGGCATTAGAAGCAGAAGGTGACATCTTTGGATTTAGAGTAAATGAGCCAAGTTCTTAAATTAACTTCACCATTTGATAATTTATAGTAGCAAAAATCTTTGGAAAAGCGCCGACCATCATCGTTTCTTGGGAATGTGAGTAATAGAGGAATTTGCGCAGGACCCTTTTGTACAAGAATTTCTCCATTGAAGCATTAACAATGTCTCGAATTTTTGCCTTGGTCATGCAAATTAATTGCTAATCTCAAAGGTTGAAATAGCTTTGACACTGAGGAGCTAGTGAATTTTTTTTAACCTAATCTTGCTGTTTCACATGATGTAAACACTACCACTGGCTCAGATCTATCATTGGAAGAAGTACACTGATAGTCGTCCTCACTGGAAACTTCTCATTCTGTAGTGTCTTCCTCTCTGCTTTCACCCCTGTTGTGTCACTTTGACAGTGATGTTTGGTAAAATGACTGCTATGCATGTGTGCACCTTTTTGCGAATGTTGGAGTTCTTCCCATAATTTTCTTTTTCAGTTTTTTTCAGTGCCACCTTTAAATTTTTGCCCTCTGTGTCTACCGTGGGTTGCTGTGATGCATAATCTGTTATCTTAATCAAAAAGGAACTTCTAGAATGATTGACTGTCTGGATGTTTTAATGTTATCAGTTCACATATTAGCAAACAGTGAACAAAGAAAAATTCACCTCTTTGATGTTGTTGTTCATAAAACCAAAAGCTCTGTGCACTCTCAATGTATGCACAATGAGGTTTGCAAATGTTTTGCATGCAACTGATGTCCCTTTGCCATTGTTAGCAGTTGATTTGGGTTGGATGAGGAACAGAGCTGAAGAGAACAGTAATCTTAAAGAAACACCTGAAACAAAAATGTGTGCTTCTCATTTTTAGCTGGTTGTAGCACAGTGCAACGCTGGTTCAAGCATTGCCAGATTTCGCCCAATATGAGGCTGGCATACTATGTTTGCGCTTGTCCCTCCACCTTGCCGTGGATGTAGTACTTCATCTGTGATTAGACCAGAGACAAACTTGCTTAGCACCACAGATAAAATTAAAAATTCATTTCCATAGTTTCTTTGCATTCATGCAATTTTACTTGCTCTGTCTAGAAATGCTCTTCACAGGTTCAGTGCGAGATCACTCCAAGCGCGAGGCCGCTTAAAGTGCAAGGCCTGTAGTGACCACTACATCCAATATACCTTCACAATGGCCCTGCCGAGTAGTTTTACAATTCAATCGAGCATATTTGCACAAACACAGAAAATAACTTTCATGCCCTCCCATTCTGAAAATAGGTTGCTTTTTAAAGGTATTGCAGGTTTTAACATTTTGATGTGTTTCAGTTTTCATTTTGTGGCCGCGTGCTAACTATTTAAGGTGTTTCCAAAAGCCGAATTCCTGTGTTACAGTAGATGAAGAAACATCGTCCTCTGATTCACTTGGGTTAGTTTATTGTTTATAAACCATACCTTTGAGTTTTCATCTGACTCGGACACATGCTGCTGAATCTTGAAAAATATAGATTTTTAAACCTCAGACCTAGTAGAGTAGCAATGTTCATAATGAATAAAATGCACTGCATTTATAATTGTGAAGTTTCTTTACCTGGGTAAAGGCTTGTACACTACATGGGTCTAAGGACTCTGGTCCCATTATACTAATGGATAAATTTGCTAGTGTCTCCATACTATTTTAATGTTTTTTTGTGCGCAATTAAGCATCTGAAGTTGGGGTTCTTATCCTGGAACCCAGGTGGTGTGTGTGCCTTTGTGCAAATAAAAGAACTTTGAAATTACATCTGCAGCAGACTACATTCCCCATGAACAATTGAAGGAGCAGATGGGGATGTCCCACTAAGAATATATTAAGAGAGCAGTAATGGGTGCTTGGTCATTTAATTCAGTTAACCCATACCTTGTCTTGAGCTGTCTCAGTAAAGTATCCTTGCATTCTTTGACAGCTGGTGAGATTGGTGTGATACTACAAAGTTTTGCTAGCAAACAATCATTGGTATGATTTTGGATATTGTAACGTATTTTTGTCCACCTGCTTATCTTGTGACATAATCAAAGGCGTTAATAAAGCTGTGAGTGTGTTGAAATATTTACAACATTTACTCTTTTTGGGAAACCTTCCAAAAGGTGACTATTTTGTTTAAGAATTATAAGTAATAAAGAAATAAAAGTATTTAAGGTCTTGTTCGACTACAAAAAACAAGCAATGAAATAAAATACCATGTATAAAAAGAATTAGTTTATTTGCTTAAAAAATTGAAAAAACATATCAAGCTGCAGACAGGCAGCAAAATGAGCTAATGACCCGTTGTGCACTTGCCATGTTCCCCAACCATAGGTCATGTGCCTAAAATTTGAGCCTTATTAGGTGAGGAATTACTGGTAAAGCATACATTTCAAATATGTTTGTTCTAAGTAAGACAAAAATTCACAAAGAAACCAGTGGCAGATTATGACCACACTCCTGCAATTACCTCCCAAAAGGTTCATTTACTGACCATGTTTTCTGGAATGTTTTTGTTTCTGTTATCGTATACATTCAGGTGTGTCAGTTGTCACTGCTGCTTATGATGCATCCTGTATATTTCTGTTAATATTGTGAAGGCAACTGAGTTGTTCTTTCCTTGTGTTTGGGTATAAATGATTTGTTTGATTGATACATGTCTGCAACTGTGTTTCTTTATGTAAGTAGTACAATCCATTTGCTTAGTTTAAAAATACATGTATTGGGTTTAGTACACAGAATTTTGAAAGAGCCAAAGGCATCCTCAAGGGATAGAACATTAAAAGAGCATTATTTGATCACCTGCACATTGAGGAATGCGTTAAGTGTTGTCAGAAATGATCTTGACCTTTGAAAACACATTGTGTTGAGCAATCAGTCTTTCCTTCTCATCCCATCTGGTAAGTCTCCCTTACCTGGCATTCTGGGTGACTTTCGTGAACTCTACCCCTTTTCCTAAACCTCACCCGTCCTTTTCCTTCACCCCTCTTCCTTCCCCTTCAGTTCTTGGGCTAGGAGGAGCCATTGGCTTTGAAAGCTTGCAAATGTAAAATCTTTTTTAAATGTGAGTTCTCATGTTTCCACTTGGTGAGTATGCTTTTTTATCTACCCAATTAAATCATACTTTTATAAGGATGGAATTGTAACACAGTTCAGCATGTGGTGTAGCGAGTAATGAGCCGTAACCAAACTTGGAGTACGCTGCTTAATGGAGCAATGATGACTTTGAAGAACAAACAGTCTTATTCTGTCTACATTTTCTGGATTTTGAGCTGTACTTCATAACTGATCCATTTTGTAAAATGAAAAATGGAACAGTTGCCGAGTCAACAGTCTTTAATTGTATACAGGACTGCTTTTGGAACACTTAAAAAGTTCAATCATCTTGTGTAAAATGTAATAATGAAAACGCTGTCTCACATCAATGGGAGTGAGTCCTCAAGTCTGAAACATCAGAAATATGTGGCCAAAATTTCTAAAATACATTACTTACAAATAAAATCGTATAACCGTCTGAGGCCATCCTCATTCCAGTGTTGTCAAAAGAATAAAAGGGACCTAGCAAAATCTGGAAAAAAAAGACATCATGACTGGACACCAAAAGTCACCAGAATCTTGAAACATGTAAAAGGCATTAAAAAGGGGAAGAGAAGTCACATATTGCATGAAATTACTTACATGAATTTCATAAAAACTGATCCAGTTGTGCAAAAAGAGTTAACCCAATGAAGTGTTGCTGTCAGGTAGCGAACGAACCGTTATGCTAAACATTGAACTGTGTGTGGGAAAGTTGTTGAAGTGTGGTAACAGATTCATTACTTTCGAAATAATGTTCAGTAGTGAAGGCATGGTGCTGAATGATCCACTGTGCCATTGTTACTGATACTCTCTAGAGTGAAATGGTGAGGGATGTGGACCATGGAATGGCATGAGGCTTCTGTATAGCTTGTAATTTCAGATGGAACATACACCCCCTGACTGACACATTGTATCAAAGTCATACAGCACACCTGGCAACGCAGGATGAATGTGGTGTGCCCCACGTGGGCACAAGCCATGTCTGTGATAGTGTCAGTTAACAAAAGTTCCTCTTTTGGTTGTTTGTCGCAATACCCAGGAAAACGAGGGACAATTCTGCCAAGTGGTTTCCACTCATAAATCTTCTACGGCCACCGATGATCTGGCATTCTCATCATATGTCCATACCATTTCAATGATTTTCTTTCTATTCTATCAATTACTGTATCATTTGCCTTCATTCTAGCTCTTACTTCCTAATTAGATTTTATTTCGATTCTTGATATTCTGGCACTCCTACACAAGTAATCCATTTCCACAGCTATTAATCTTCTTTTGAGATCCACATTTAAGATTCATAATTCTGATCCATAGCATAGCACTGATTCAACCATTATCTTACGTACTCTTTTCTTATTGCTGTTGAAAATATTCTTACCTAACCAAAAGGAATTCATACACCCTAACACTTTTCTGCTTTGCTGTATTCTATATTTTACTTCTGTATGGCCCAATCTATTTTTATCAATATTTGCCCTGAGATATTTAAATTCATCTACCTCTCTCATAACTGCTTTGTCATTGATGTGTACTTGAAGTTTAACTCTGTTTTTGTTAGACTCATTTGTAGTCCCCATCCGTTGTATTCTTCATACAAACATCGTATCGTGAACTCGAGGCACATAATAATCTTGTGCTATAATAGATTGATAGTCAGCAAAAGTTATGAAATATCTGTACATCGTTGACAGTGATTCCCATTCTTCTGCAGCTATATTCAAAAAGGGCTCGAGGGCATTGCTAGCAGTTTGAAATCTGTTAAGCGATTATGTAATGGGATGCTGTTGGTGGAAACAGCTAGTTCCAACAAGCTAATATTCTCCAGAATGCTCACTCCCTTGGGGAATATGCCATCGAAACTGAGCTGCACACCACCTTGAATTACAGCAAAGGTGTTGTGACTTGCAGGGATCTGGTGGACATTCCCAAGGGTTCTTGTTAAGTCCAACTCCTTTATCCTGATATTAAGGCAGATTTCCATCGCCTAAGTGTACGGCCTTATGTACACAACCCAATGAGGTGTTTCAAATGCCAGCACTTTGGGCATACTATTATTGGGTGTCGTGCAGAAGTGTGGTCAGGCCGCCCATGAAGGTGTCCATTGTCTGTCTCCGTTGAAGTGTGTGACTTGCTCTTGACCTCACCCCATCTGGAGTCAGGACTGCAGCGTGTGTCTGGAAGAATGGAAGATAGAGGAGCTTAAAACTATTAAGTGCAACCCCTATACTAAGACAAAAAAGCTCTATAAAGCCACGCTGCCCCCATGTTTTGTTACCACCTTCACTTCAGTTGTTAAACAGCCCACACGGAAAGCTGACGCTGCTACACAAACAGAGGCTGCTAGTGTCGGCACTAATACCAGCATTTGTCCATGAACTTGTGCTGCTGCAGTCGTTACTATGCCTGTCCCTCCGCCGAGAACTACAGATTTCCTGCGCCCTCCGCCCCCAAAGGTTCCGTCTGGTATACTGCCCAATGTTGCCACACCTGCAGCCCTGACTGTCGCTTCAAAGTCCACCCAAGGTAAAAAGTCCAAGGCAAAATGTCAACCACTGGTGGAATGGATTGGAGCAACCATTTCGCTCCAAAACTGAATCTCCAGTCATTGTGGGCTCCCCTTTCCTTCAGAAAGTTGGATGAAAGTACTAACCCACTGATAGATGGCTCCCATTATACAGTGGAACATAAATGGTTTCAGGATGCACATGGAGGAACTGAAACTCTAGTGCAGCAACGCCCTCTGTGCTTGTGTTGGCAGGAAACACATTTCAAAGCATGTGATGCCCCTGCACAACGGGGCTATACTCCATATTGCAAAGATGACCTGACTGGGGAAAGAGCCAAAGGAGGGTTTGCTGTGTTAGTCAATAATGGACACCACTTCTCTGCTTTTCCCCTGGATGCCGACCTGCAAGCAGTCGCAGTTGAAATGTATGCTTGTGAGAGGCTTACAGTTTGTTCTCTTTATTTACCTCCACTGGATGCATTAGACTCGGAGGCTTTCACAGATCTTACCGCATGACAGCCGCAACCATTTCTCCTCCTGGGTGACTTCAATGACCACCATGTCCTGTGGGGCTGAACGTTTACTTGCCCTAGGGGTCGAGTTTTGGAGAGCCTCCTGATATCTCGAGAGCTGTGCCTCCTAACCACTGGTGCTCAGACTCATTTCTGCACTGCTACTGGGTCATTCTCAGCCATCGACCTATCTTTCTGCTCTCCAGCACTCGCCGGCTGTTCACTAGGTCATTGACAACCTTCATTCCAGCGACCACTTCCCGATTCACCTTCAGCTACTCTATGGTGTGTTGCTGGAACAGAAGCCACCAACGTGGATGATAAGAAAGGCTAACTGGACGCTGTTCGGCCAGTTGGCTGTGTTTAAACACCGTGACAGTGTCCAGGAATGGGTGGATCACATCACGAATGTGATCAATCATGCTGCTGGTCTATCCATGCCAAAGTCTTTCGGCCCTCGTCAGAGGCAGCCTGTCCCTTGGTGGACAGAAGAATGCCATTTAGCTATCTGGGACAGACATGCGGCTCTTTGACAGTTTAAATGCTGCCCGACAGTGGACAATTTCACAACCTTTCAAATCACGAGAGCCAAGGCTCGCTATGTCATTAAAGAGAGCAAAAAGCGGTCATGGCACCAGTTCATGAACTCAATCAATTTCCACTTGTTGTTCAAAAGTATGGGAAGACATCAGGAGGATTTCCGCTAAACACAGCCGTTTACCAGGGGTGCTTCCAAACACCACGTAGAAACATTGCTCAGACCCTGGCTGAGCATTTTGCACAAACCACTGCCACTGCAAGCCAGGATCCAGTATTTTGGCGCTACCGTTTGACTGTGGAGAGGGAAAAGTTGGACTTTAGGTCAAACAGTGCTGAGACTGACAACTCCTCTTTCTCCATGTGGTAGCTCAAATTGGCACTGAATGAGACTTTTGACACTGAACCCGGTCATGACCACAGCCAGTACTGCATGCTTTGACATTTGCCAGCGTCGTCAAAGGAAATCCTCCTCGAATGTTTTAATTTAATGTGGCAGACCGGCATTTTTCCTAACTTGTGGAGGGAGGCAATTCTCATCCCTCTCCTCAAACCAGAAAAGGACCGCACATGTCCCAGTAGTTATCAGAGTATCACCTTGACGTGCTGTGTCAGAAAGATCTTGGAACGGATGGTTAAGCATCGTCTGGTCTGGCTGTTAGAGACCAGGCAACTCCTTAGCTGCTCTCAGTGTAGATTCCGAAAATTTCGGTCCACGGTCGACAATCTGACCCTCCTAGAGGCAGCTGTTCAGTAGGCTTTCCTCCATCAGCATCACTGTATCGAAAAATTCTTTGATATTAGTAAGGCATACGATACTACTTGGAGACACTGTATTCTTGCAAAACTGCATCAATGGGGCTTTTGTGGTCACCTCCCCATTTTCATTCGGTCATTCCTGTCTCGGCAGTTTTTTTGGACCCGAGTTGGTAAATACACTGTCTGATCGATTTGAGCAGGAGAATGGTGACCCCCAGGGCAGTGTTTTAAGTTACCATCTTTGCCATAGCCATCAACAGTACCACATATACAGTAAGGAGTCCAATACAGTGGTCCTTATTTGTGGACGACTCTGCTGTTTCCTTTTTTTGTTCCTATGGTCGGCCAACCACCGTCACACTCCGTGTGATTTTATTTCGTTTTGTCTGGTCCTTGTCTATGTTTCTTTTGTTCTGTGTCGTCTGTCTCCTATTCTGTTGCACATTTTTTATTCTCCGTGGGTATTTTTAGTATTTTGGAAAACGGGAGCGATGACCTCTGCAGTTTGGTCCCTTTAATCCTTAAACCACCCAACCAACTCTGCTGTTTTCTGTTTCTCCTCCAGGTGAGCTGTCAATTGCAACTTACAGTGTGGTGGTTAGAGGAGTGGGCTACAAAGACGGGTTTTCAGTTTTCTTCCTATAAGAGTGTGTGTGTGTGTGTGTGTGTGTGTGTGTGTGTGTGTGTGTGTGTGTGTGTGTGTGTTTTCATTTTAATCATTCTTGTCGTCCTTTTAATTTGCCTGCCTTGCATATGGGGGACACTATCCTGCATTTTAGAGATACAGTGCAATTTCTGGGCCTAATTTTTTACTCCAGATTGTCATGGTTGCCACATCTGAGAGACTTAAGAGCCAGAACCTTGAAGGCACTGAACATCCTCCAGTTCTATCGGGCTTTTGTGCATTCGCGGCTGGACTACGGGTGCACGGTGTATGGGTTAGCAAGGTTCGCTTATTTGTGGATCCGTGACGCTGTCCACCACACGGGGATTCAACTGGCCATGGGTGTCTATCAGCCCAGTCCCATACCTAGCATCTGTGCAGAGGCTGGGGAACTGCCACTTACCATCTGGTGGCAGCTCTTGCTGGTGTGGCCGCATTGTAAGTTTTTTACAGCTCCAACCTCACCCACTCACCATAATGTTGCTCATCCGCGTCTGGACCGTCTTTTTTCTCACCGTCCCAGAGCCACGATCCCGTTTGGGATCCATGTTCAATGTGTGCTGGAGTCCCTTGGTGTGGAGCCTATACAGCCCCAAACCCAGAGTTTTAACCGCCTGCCACCCTGGTTACTGGAGAGGCCCAAAGTGATTTTATATTTGGTGCGGTACAAGAGAGATTGCACTCCTGCCACCATTATTAAAAATGGTGGCAGGAGCGCAATCTGCCATTTTTATCTGAGCACCATGACTATGTAGCTGTTTTTACAGATGGGTTGAAACAGGGGGATTCCGTTGGTTGCTTTGTTGTTTTTCCGGATCCTGATGCAGAATTGTCTGTGATCTTGCGGACACTGCAGCAGATGAGACATTCTTCCCATCCTAAATTTCTTGTCTTTCTGACTCATTAAGTGCCCTTCACTCATTGGAATGTTTGTATCCCACAGATAAAAATAGTCCATACCATCCAGGGTGCCCTCTTCCAATTAAAACACTGGGGAAGTTGGTGGCTTTCTGCTGTTCTCCAGGGTATGTTTGCATTGCTGAGAACGAAAGGGTAGATCTCACAGCCAAGAAGGCGTGTCTCAATCCACAAGTCTTTCTGTGTGCCATCCCCCTGCATGCACTCACCTCGCTGTTCAGCTCTGGAGCCATGTGTTGGTGGGAGGCTGAGTGGCTGGAAATGAATGGCAATAAGCTCTGTTTAGTCAAGCCCACAATGCGTGTGTGGTGTACTTCATTCCAGCTCCGTAGATGGGACGAGGTTCTCCTCACTTGGCTTCGGATACGCCACAGTCCTATGATGCATGGCTTCCTGCTCCGGTGAGAGGACCCTCCAATGTATGGTGCCTGTGGGGTCCAGGTCACTTTGCATCATATTTCTGACCATTGGGCTCGGCTGACTTGACAGCGGATCTGCCATCTCTTTTAGGAAATACTGAAAGAAAAGTGGTTACAGTTTTAAAGTTCTGTGCCTTGTCCAATGTTTTTAACAAGATTTTAGGGAGAGGGTCTTGATTTGTTCACAGGGTGACTGGCCCGCCCATACGTTATGTAAGTGGCCAGCCAGTGACAATTTCCTGTGGCGTCCTTGACACTCCTTTTGCATTTTCCTTACGTTTTGTTTTCTTATACAGCCTTTTTTTTCTTTTCCCACTTTCTTTGTACATATGCTTCCATTTTACTAAGTTTGTCCACATTTCTTTTAATGTAAGTCAGGCTGCTGATGACCTTGATTTTGAATGCCCGTAAGCCCCAAAAAACACACACACACACACACACACACACACACACACACACACACACTCTCTCTCTCTCTCTCTCTCTCTCTCTCTCTCTCTCTCTCTTTGTTGAAATCTAGAGACAGACAAAAGGTATCATGATTGTGCTGCCAGTTCTTATCTAATATTTGTCGTAGTGTGAATATTTGGTTGATGGTTGATTTACCTTTTCTGAACTCCGCTTCTCCTGTGTCTAATATTTCCTCAATGTATGGGTTGAGTCTGTTCAGTATAATTCTTGATATTACTTTATAGCATGTGCATAGGAGAGATACCCCTCTATAGTTCTGTGTCAGCATTTTGTATCCTTCCTTGTATTGGGACATACAGCCCCAGTGTTCCATTCCTCCGGCATAACTTTTTTCTCCATACCTCTTTTATCAGTATGCCTAACCGTTCATGTATCTTCTCTCCCCTTTCTTTGTAGAGGTCTGCTGATATCATGTCTATGCAAGGGGCTTCATATTTTTTAGTCTTTTGTCTCCTTCACTTCCATCAGAATTGATTCTTCGACTAATGGTTGTATGTTCTGATTGTTTTATGCCTTGTTTTCATTGTTGTAGGTACAGGGTGTCCAGAAAAAGACTCCCTGATTTCAAAATTAAATATCTTGAAAACAAAGATCGACAGAGAAATGCAGTAAACGGTATGTTTATTGTGAAAGCTGTAAGAAGTTTATACAACAGTTTCAAATAATAGTTACAAAAGCTGCTAACAGATGGCGCTGTACGCTGTACAACTCATATCAGCATATAAAAGTGAAATAATCATATGAAAACAATCTTTGCAAACAGTCACATCACAATGTTTTCAAAATGTTCACCATTGGCACTACAGAGGTGGCGCAAACGAAGAATGAAATTCGCCATCACATTTCGTAGTGTCTCAACCGAAATGGATTCACATGCCACAGAGATCGCCGATTCAAGCTCGTCCAGCGTGGAGGGATGCTTCGGGTAGACCATGTCTTTCTCTCTGCTCCACACAAAAAAGTCACAGGGAGTCAAATCCGGCAAATATGGAGGCCAATCCATGCCTGCACCAGTAAATTTGGGATATTCCAAAGCAATGACTCGATTCCCGAAGTATTCCTGAAGAAAGTGAAACACGTTCGGTCTGATGTGGTAGGGCTCCATCTTGCATAACCATTCAGTACCTGGTTGATCCTCTAACGCTTGCTGTGTGGCAACAGATTGTTCCAAAATTGCAACGTAACGTGCACCAGTGACCGTTTCTCGAATGGAAAAAAGGGCCAATAATGCCTCTGCTGCATACTGCAGCCCACACAGTAACTTTAGGAGAATACAGGGGTTTCGCTTCAAACCAATATGGCTTTTCGGAACCCCAAAATCGCCAGTTCTGCTTATTCACTTATCCATTCAGTTGGAAATGTGCTTCATCTGTAAACCAGATGCATCCAACATCAAATCCTTCGTTATCAATCATTGTGAGCATCTGATTACCAAAGGCAACCCTTTGTTGCACAGCTCGCACGGGTATGGCCTGGTGCATTTGAATTTTGAATGGAAACATGTGTAGGCTCTTTCTCAGTATTTTCTGCGTGCTGGAACGCTTCAAACCAGTCTCAGATGCAATTCTATGGACGGATGACATTGGATTTCGCTGAATAATTCCAGAAACTGTGGCAATATTTTCATGCATAACTGCGGTTTGCGTGCGGCCAACATGCCCCACTAGATCATCAGTTACGCTGCCTGTTCATTGAAATTTTGCGAAGAGCGTACGAATGGTTTTCGCATCGGGTCCTTTTGGAACATTAAATCATGCTTGAAAACTTTGCCTTGTTGCAGTAGGACTCTCTCCTAACCTGTGGTACTCTAGCACCAGAAAAACGCGTTGTTCAATGGAGTACACGGTTTTAATCTCTTCCTTCGGTACGCTAACCTCCTTTCACGTTTAAATAGTGGAACTGATCGCTCTGGGCTTCAGATCACTATTTATACTGGGCATTACGTATGGCGATTACAGCGCCATCTGTTAGCAGCTTTTGTAACTATTATTTCAAACTGCTGTATAAACTTCTTACAGCTTTCACAATAAACATACCATTTACTGCATTCCTCTATCAATCTTTGTTTTAGAGATATTTAATTTTGAAATCAGGGAGTCCTTTTCTGGACACCCTGTATGTACCAGGTTGTTCAGCAGTTCTTCGAAATATTTTGTCCAGTTCTCTAAATTTCCTTCATTCGTAGTGATAAGTTTTCCATTCTCGTCCTTCATTATCACAGACTTAGCGCTATACTATTTTCTATAGCTATTCATTGACCTGTAAAACTGTTTACTATTGTTCTGGTTCTAGTCCTACTCAGCCTTCTTTATTTGTTTGTATATGAATGCACTTTTCTCTCGCCTTATTATAATCTTCATTTCTCATTTGGCTTTCCTGTATGATGCTTGGTTTTCATTGGTGTCATTGTTCATCATTGTCTGTCTGGCTCTCTTGTCTTGTACTGCTTTTGTACATGTTTAAGTGAACCATGATTTGCACTTTGTATTGCTATTATCATCATCTCATTGTACTTTATGCACTGTCTACCTCATGACTGTTGTCATCTTCTTCCATTTTGTGTTGATATCGTCATCTTCTTTTCTGTTGTTGTCATTCTCTAATTCAGTGAATCTATTTTTAAGCTTAATCTTAAACTGTCTATTCACCGTCCCCTCTTTTAGCCTACTTACATCTACTCTTTTGGTTCTTTTACCACTGTTGTTCTTACTTGGTGGTTTTGGTAATGATTGTTTCATCTTTATAAGAATAAGAGAATTGTCTGAGCCTATGTCAGTCCCCTCTCATTGTCCTAACATCTGTTATTGCCTTATGTTTTTTCTCTATCAAAACATGGTCTATTTGGTTCCTAGTTAATACATGTGATGAGGCCCACATTGCTTTATGTATGTCTTTATGGGAGAATGATGTACTTGCTATTTTCTTGTTTCTAGCTGTGGCGAAGTTGATAAGCCTTATACCATTATCATTTGATTCAATGTGAAGGCTGAACATGACTATATGTGGTTGCCATTGCTGTTCTTGTCCTATTTTGGCATTTAAGTCTCCCAGCCCAATTTTGATGTTGTACTTTGGTGATCTGGAGTACATCTGGTCTAAGGTGTTTTAGAATTCGTCTTTTATGTCTTGCTCCTTGTTCTCACTGGGGCATGGATACTTACTAATGAGATATTTCTATATTTGCCTTTGATTCTGATGTAGCATATTCTTCCATTGACATTTTCTGGTGTCATCACATTGGCCATTATTTTGTTATGAACTGCAAATCCTGCCCCAAATACATGGTGACCATGCTTGTTTCTGTTGTATATGATCATGTAGTTTTTTTCTCTATGCATACCTTGTCCAGGCCGCCTTATCTCCTTAAGGGCTGTAATATCCATCTTGTACTCTGTTAGTCCTTCATCAAGTATCTTTGTGTGTCCTGCAGTGTACAGTGTTTTTACTTCCCATGTACTTGTTTGTAGTCCTTTGTTCATAAGCTTGGGTCACTTCCCGTTAGATCCATTCCAATCCAAGGCTGGGTGTGAGTGTATAGAAACCTGTCTTTTTTTTTCCCCCAATGTTGGATGGTTAGCCCAATGATTAACCCTCCCACTTTATCTGGGTTTGGGACTGTCTGGAAGGCTAGTTTTCTTCCAGGTGTGGTTAAATATATGTATTGCATTAGCTAATTGAGGTTAAATTCTCGTCCACATCAAGATGAGGAAATTTGCAGTCATTTCTTCTGTGAAAGTCTGTTCCGAAAGCAGGAGCTTGCCACCAAACAGAATTTTAACAAATTAATTTTCTATTAATACTTTCCCATCATTGTAGTGGCCATACTCGCCAACATCAACAGCTAATAAGACTGTGGAAGGAAAACCTATGTAATTATAAAGTGTTGACAAAAACTGAGTAGGAGCTTTAACTCTGATGCACTTTCTGTCTAAGCTTCCAATATAGTTTGGTAGATTAAATGGTTCCCAGTCATCATTCCAAGTTGTTGTGACCATTATTGAGCATTGTGAACCAAGCTTCTCAATTTTGGACGGTTACCAGCTTCTCTTAGGGCCTGCTAAAAACGTAGACTAGAGATCATCGTGATTTGTTAAATCCACCTGTTCGCTGCTCTTTAGTCTTTTGCCCTTAACCGGCTCTTTGATTATTTTTTCTAGGTTTCTCTATTTTTCTCACAATAGGGCCAAAGAACAAGAGAATTTTATGATTGACATGAGGAGACACATGGAGATACAGAGTTGCTCAATAATGGGCATTTTTGTTCTTCTTTCAGCCCAATTTAGACACAGCATTCTGGGCCGGCACCAAAACTCAAATGCATCAATGTGCTGTTTGTCTCTGGCGTTAAGGCTCCATCTCTTGCAACCATAAAAGAAGACTGAAAACACGTGGGTTTCAACAAGCTGGACCTTTGTGGTTTTCGTTATTGCTCTGTTCTGCCGGATCTTGGTGAGCTTTTCATAGCCATGGGAAGTTGTGAAGATGAGATAACATGACGGATAATGTAATTCGCCATCTTATCTCATCTTCACAACTTCCCATGTCACAGATAGTTGATCCAAGATAGGTGAAAGAGTGCACGACCTCCAGTTCCTTTACCCGACATGTGCATTGAACCTTACTCCTCGATAAATTGTCGTGAGTTTGGACTTGCTGAGATGGAGGTCCAGTCCAAATGCTGGATTGATGTCTTACTTTTGTTAATAGCTCAGCAAGATTATCTTCTCTGCTGGCTGAAAGGATGGTGTCATCAGCAAATTGGAGGCTGTTAATAGTTCTGCCACCAATAGAAATGCCTTGAGTCTGACCATTAAGGGCGTTCCTAATGCATTGATGTTTTACGGTTGGGGATAGAGAAAAACACTGTCAGACACATTTTGGAACACTGAAGAAATCACACATGCCAGCACTTGTCTTGACAATAGACTTCTGATCAGTTTGGTGGGACACTGAACTCTGCAAGCACCTGCCACAACATTTCCCAGACAACACAGTCAAATGCTTTTCTATAGTCAGGGAAGCAGAGGAAGACAGAAATGCAGAACTCTCACAATTTCTTGATTATTTGTCATACATTGAAAATCTATTCATGAGTTTCTTTTCATTTAACAGAACCTGCTGAATTTATGGTTCAAGATGGGGAGCAAAATTTTGTTTACGTGGCATAAGAGAACAATGGTTCAGTAGTTGGAGCATCTCCTGATTGATCTTTTGTAGGGGGACAAAGAGTGACATCAACCACTCATCTGTCACCCAGTTTCCCATATTGTTCACATTGAATGCAGCACATCAACACCTTACTGCTGCATTTCCTTGATCACTACACCAGACAAACTTTCTAGACCAGGGATTTATAGTTCTTCAGATGTTGTATTGCATTCTCTATTTTGCTATGTAAGATTGTAGGTCTCAGTGTAAGTTGCTCAACTGCTTCACTTTCCATACTGTTGTTAATCCCAGAATACAACTTTTCACAGTTCTGCTTCCACCTTGCACCAGCATCTTCTTTGCCTTTGGTATGGTTGCTATACTCTTTTGTCTATCACCCACATGTGAGGATTAAATTCAATGGTGATCTTCGTGAGGTTGTTTTTCTTTCTTTTTTTTTTTTTAAAAAAAAAAAAAAAAAAAGAGATCATGTATTTGATTCCAATTGATACTATCAATGAAGTGTGATCTGTCCTTTCTGCAATTCTTTGTGTTTCTCTACACAGGTTCTTCTATCTGTCTTGATCTTGAAAGGTGTGGATACCAGTTTCCTTCAGATTACTCCTCTTTTCAAGTAGTTGTAGTGTGGTCTGTGATTTCCAAAGATGTTTTGCACTCTTTGGTCATTCTGATGTTGGAAGTGATGAGGAAATGGTCTCCTTCGTTAGTCCTACGTTTGTGATGCTGGTACATCTTTATCAAGAATGATGATGTGTAGTTTTAGTCTTACAAACTCACAAAATTCCCAGAGAGCTTCCCTGTTTGTGAGTATTAGTTGCCTTGCTTCAATTTTCTTGATGGATTTGAGCTTAATTCGCATTTCCCTGGGTAACAGATAGTGTTCTCTTCCACATTTAGCTCCAGGAAAGTTCTTATAATTAAAGACTGAAGTCTTTCAATGTCTTCACACTAGGATGAAGTCAGTCTCATTTCTAAATCTATCTCCAGGTGATATCGAAGTGTACAGTTGTCATGGGTGATGTTGGAACCTAGTGTTACAGTCAGACAAGTTGTTACTCACACGGAAATCAAGTAAGTATCTGCCTTGGTCATTTCTGTCACCTATGTCATGTCAAACCACAAATTGTGTATCTTCAATTTTAGCATTGAAGTGCTGTTATATTATTAGCTTTTCTTTGTTAGGGATCTTGCTAAAGAATTGTTCCAGTTGTTCTTAGAACTTGTCTATCACCTCATGTCATACTGCAGAAGCAGGGGCATAACTGTGGACTGTGTTGAATTTAGGTGTCATAATGTTGATGAACAGGCTTATCGGCTTTGCCGATTTTCCGTGTATTGGTGTTGTTCGTGTTCAGGTAATGGTGTTGGGGCACCATTTATTCACTTTGGGGGTCAGGATTGTGATTTTGTTGAACTTAAAAAGTTCACCAATCCGCCGCCTTTTGTGGGGTACTGTGCTTTGCAAGAAGGCTTGGTGTTTGTTGGTCCTTTCTTCTTCGTCCATGGTGTTGCTGCGAATGATGTGTCGCTTTCTTCTTCGTCCACGTTGGGTCTGCGGCTGCTTTGCCGCTAGGTTGTCTCTTGCTATCCAATCTATTTGGTTTGGTCTAAGGTGGTTTGATTTATGTTTTGACTCCGAGTTGGGGGTGTATATCCTGACTTAATCCGTGGGATCCTCTGTGATGGAGCATGGCACTCCCTGCTTGTGTCAGGTTTTTGGTCTTTGGGTGCCTACGTCTGTTAGGTTTCGGCAGCTGTTTCTAATGTTGTCTATATTTTGGAACTTTCTAGTTGCCTGTTTCTTAATCGTTTGATTGAGTGTGTCCATCTCCAGTAGTTCATGTAGTTGGGTGATTCTGGTCCAATAGGGTGCTCCTAGAATCCACCTTAGCACCTTGTTCTGCACCATCTGCAGTTCATGTTTCCTTGTTTGGCAGGCCACTGCCCATGATGAGCAACCATATGTCATTGTGGGCAGCACCGTTGTCTTGTACAGTGTTCATTTAGTTTCTATTTTCATGTTTTTGCTTTTGAAGAGAGGGTAAAGGGCCTTGGCTAGGTTCAGGGCTTTTGTTTTCTTTTCTCTGATGTGACGGTGGTACAACAGCTTTCTGTCCAGCGTCACGCCAAGGTACTTGACCTCATCCCTCCAAGGTAGTTCCTGGGCGTTGAGCCACAGGTGGTTTTGCAGGACTGGTCGCTCTCGGGTGAAGTAGATGGCTGTTGTTTTTGTGGCGTTTAGCTGAAGTTTGTTTGCTCTACACCAGTTTTCCACGCGGTTGAGGTGTCATTGGAGTCTGCCGATGGATATGTGCTTCCGATGTTCACTTGTGTAGAACGCCGTGTCATCAGCGAGTTGGGCGATGTGGACCCCTGCCTCCAAGGGAATGTCATTGACGTAGGTGTTGAATAGAGTTGGCGAGAGGACAGACCCTTGGAGGATGCCCGCTTTCAGCTGGCGACGAGAGAAACGTTTGCCATCCACCTCGACCACGAAATGCCTCTTGTTTAAGTAACTGTCAAGTAGCTTGGTGTAGACGTCTAGGACAGATGTTTGATGTAGTGTCTTCCAGATTAAGTTGTCATGCCACACCTTGTCGAAGGCTTTTTCCCAGTCAAGGAACACGGCTGCGGTAGACTTCTGCAGGTTCATGTTTGCTGCGATGTGTTTGGTGACACGGAGCACTTGGAGTTCTGCTGACACCTTCTTTTGGAAACCGAATTACTTGGCTCTTAATGTGTTATTGTCTGTCAGGGATGGTTGGAGACGCTGTAGTATAATCCTCTCGAACAGCTTCCCCATGGTCTGTAGTAAGCTGTTAGGTCTATTGTTTGAAGGGATTTTTGGATCTTTGCCGGCTTCCGGTATGGTGATTAGTTTTGCTGTTTTCCATGAGGTGGGAAAATACGACAGTTGGAAACACTTGCTGAATATCCTGGTCAGGAGTACTATTGGTTTGCATGGAAGATTTTTTAGTTGCATATGCATTATTTTGTCGAGACCAGGTGCAGAACCCCCCTTTCTCTTTTGTATTTCCCTTCTGATCTCAGTTGGGGTGGTTAGCTGCGGTGCTGTGGAGGGTGGCGTACTCCTCAATGTATCGATGGTCTGTTTGATTCTGTCTTCTAGGTCTTGCTTGTCGCGTGTCTGTACGTCATGGGATGGGAGGGTGTTTTGCTCTTCAAAGGTGTCAGCAAGTAACTCGGCCTTCGACAAGGCGTTGTAGATTGTGCCCTGATTACCTGTCGTGGCCCTTTTGGGTGGTTGGGTTGCTCTTATGTTCTTTACTATTTTCCATTCGTCGGTGGTTTGTAGGTTGAATGACTTCATTTTGTCCGCCCATACTTCCGCACGCCACTCCGTTAGCCATTTGTTTAGCTCGCATATTAGTTTGTTAGCTGTAGTACAGTCTCTTGGGTTGCGAGTTTGTTGCCAGCACCTTTTGGCTTTGCTTTTTGATGGGACGGAGATCGCGGAGGAGGGGTGGGAGTTCGAACTCATTGCTAGGTTGATTTGTTTTGGTCGTCTGACGTGAAACTTTTTGGATCTGTGTGGTGAGTGATTAGATTGCTGAGTCGATCTCATCCGTTGTTCTGAGCTGGGTATCTGGTCGGATGGTCGCCGTTAGGGAAGTTCGGTATAAGTCCCAGTCAGTTTTGAATGTTTGGTGCTGTGGTGGCATGAGCCTGTGAAAATTAACCAACACAGGCTTGTGGTCAGAGGATAGGTCGTCTTGTACATCCAAGTGGATGTTGTCTGCTATTCCCTTGGTCACAACGATGTCCAAGACGTCAGGCCTCTGTTGTGGCAATAGCGGGATGTGGGTGGGGTCGTCAGGGCCCCAGACTGTTATCTGAAGTGCTTCTTCTAAGCTTACTAATTTGTTGCCCTTGGGGTTTGCCACTCGGGAGTTCCAGAAGGGATGCTTTGCATTTAAGAGCTTCTCCGCTCATGCGTGGTTCCTTCTCCTGGCCCAAACATGATTGAATACTTCTGTGTGAATATTTGCTATTACAATTTGTAACAGTAATAGCAACTACCTTAAGATGTTGAACAGTTGTTTGTTTCAATGAAATATTGTGGTGAAAGTCACATCTTCCAAGTTAACATTTAAATACTGTTGTTCGTGTGGCATGAGTGACTGTGTGTGTGTGTGTGTGTGTGTGTGTGTGTGTGTGTGTGTGTGTGTGTGTGTGTGTGTGTGTGTCTTCCATGTCTGGTCATAGAACCACCTTGTGACATTACCATTCCTTAATTCCAGAGGTTGAAAATACTGCTTCAGTTGTAATTTCTTTTATTATCACGACCAGTTTCGGGCTCTCATAAGCCCATCCTCAGGGGTTGCAACTGTGCTGTGGCCCCCGGGTGCCACCATGGACATGTACTAGGCACAGTGTGCTACCTATGAGCTCAGTACGGGGAGTCCTTAATTGATGAAAACAAATTTCTGTAAATCTGAACTTCAAAAACCAGTGCAGATGATATGATTGCAACATATTGACAGTGTAAATCATCAAGAGACAAAGTGAGAGAATGGCAACATATACCTAAATTGATTTTTTTTTTCCCCAGTGGATACTTAATTGTGGAAAGCATTAATCAAATTCTTCCTGAGTTGTTGGACAAAATTGATTTTATGTGTATGTTCAACTTATTCATTTTTGGTTGCACTGTAACATGACTTTGTACATGGAATCAACACAGACTAGATAGACTAAACTGGACTCAGACTGGGCATCTCCTGGTATATATACATAGCCTCCAGTAATAAAAAAAAATGGTATTTGAATACTGGTATATTTAGAGTTATAATTGAAAGCTATGAATTTTTTAAGTAGGCTACATAATTTATTTTTTACAAATTGTAGTAACATGCTGGACAGTATCACAATTTTGACAAATATTTTTAGTACAAGTTTTGTTGAAATAGCTTCTGTAAACAATCACACAAAAGCTATTCTGAATTACGTTTCAACTGCTTAATAACTTTTTGTACCAATGTATTAATGATTTTTTTTGTACTAACATGTTAACTGAATCTTGAAAAATTTATAACTTGGTTAGATATTTAGGTAATACTTTGTACATTTTTCTAAGCTGCTTGTAAAATGTTTTTTTTTTTTTTTAAGAATGTTTCAAATAGTAATAATTTCTTTTATGAAATGTGTTGTCTGACAAAAATGTGGAGCACATAGAAGGCATGGTCAGATGTTAATGTATCTTAATGTAAACATACACACTATTGGTGTGTATGTAAAGAAAGAGAGTTGTTATTTCTGTGACAGAACAACCAACAGAGTGCATTAGTGTATTTCAAATTTAGTGTTGTTATCAGGCCTCGTGTGGTATATGACGGACATCAACAACACCTGACATTGGATGCTCACTGTGAAGGACACAAAGATGCCACATCCTCGTGTGAGACAGTGTTATCAGCACCCGACAGAGTTTTAAACGGACCTCTTGGGTGTATCCATTTGGCAGGCTGATAGAATCGTGCAGTATCCAGCTTTGTGGGGCACTCGAACTTTACAGTGGACAGATGTCCGACTGCGGGGGAACGTGAGGGCAGTCATACTCGTTACAGAGGTTCCAGTCGACCGTGCCTGACCGCAGCAGGGGAAGATTGCTGTACTGTGAACGAAGCACACCGCAACCTCTTCACAATGGCATCTACCATCCCAGAACAAGTTACGGACTTCCTACAACATTCTGTGCTGTCCTGTACTATTGGTTGGAGATTGGCAACAGCTATAGTAGGAAATTACTGTCCAGTGTGGAGGCAGCTCTTAACACTACAACACAAATGGCTGTGTTCGGAGTGGTGCACTGACCGGGAAGGATGAACTGCCGATGACTGGCACCGTGTAGTGTTAAACATTGAATTGCAGTTCTGTACTATCCCGGATGACCATTGTTGTAGTCTCTCGTGGTGACCTGGGTCGGGTCACATCCTTCCAATGTATTGGAGAGGTACAGTGTTGTTACTTGTGACATAATCATGTGGGAAAACATTGCATATGAATTCAAGTCAAGGCTGGTAGTGATGGAGAGAACTTTTATGGCACATCACAGACAGCAGACATTCACGTGTGTTACTTTTTGTGCAACAGTATAGTGGTGCCGTTTTTCAGCAAGATCAGCAAGACAGTGTTCATCAACAGACAGTACGTGTTTCTACGAACTGCCTCGATGACGTTTGGGTGCTCCTGTGGATAGCGAGATCCTCAGTTTTGTCCCTGATAGAACGTGCGTGTGGGACCAACTTGGACGTCAAAGCAACCAAAGTGCCAGTATCCGTGAGACCGAGAACCAGTTACAGCAGTGGTGGACCAGCTCGCCTCAAGAGAGGATACAACAGCTTTATGATGACATTCCCAAAGTGGTGCACACATGCAGGCTACAAGGGGTGCAACATAATGGTGATAAGTGACTGTTGGGCCGATACTGCCAAATTCATCGTAAACGTGAATCAGTTTTGTAATCACAGAAGTATCATCACCTACCCTCTTAACTCATGAAGTATAATTTCATTTCCTCCTGCCTGTAAGGGTGCTCCATTTTTTGTCAGGCAGTGTAATAATATTGTGCCATCCAACAGAATTAGAAACAAGTTCACAGTAATGACAAATATTTGCCATCTATCTATGTATCCGTCTATCTATCTATCACATACTTACTTAGAAAATGTGGATCAAATAGTAAACTAGTCTGACACATTACATTCATTTTGTTACTATATTTACTGTCACGTCCAAGAGAGCAACTTTGTTCGTCTCTTTGTGTTTAATATTATCCACATGTTTAGTTAATTTAGTGAAGAATCTGTTTGATTTATATTTATATAAAGATAGCATTGAAGGACTGGTAAGACTGCATGCCTGCTTGAAGAAACTACTTACAAGGAAGTGTGTTCTGTGATCAGATTTGAACTTAGACAATGTGAAATCGTCAGAAATATTCTCTCTGTTGAACAAACAATGTGTTGGTAGTTGCATGAACTGTGCAAATTTTAATAGGTGGGTGTAATGGTTTAAAAACAGCCACAAAATTGAAAAAAAATGAGTACCATGCAGGATGGTTGGAAGCAGTGTCTACTTTGGCAGTCCAAATTAATATTTATTCATTGATCCAAGAAGAATGCCAACTTACAGTCCAAACTAATTGCTGATAAATGTCTTGTAAGTGTGAATAAACTCATTCTATCATTCAGAACAAATGAAACTACCGTAAGACTTGTGCAAGAGGCATTCCCAGAGAGGTTATCATTCATCACAAGCAACAGAGATACTGTATTTGCACTGTGATGAAAAGTTATTTAAGTTGTAAAGGTGACCCACCAGTGGACAAAATTTTAACCTGTGATGAAATACATTTTGAGCCAGAGTTCAGTGTAAAAGGATGCACTGGAAACACCCTGAATCAACTGTCTGTAAGAAATTCAACACACATTTATCTGTTGGTAATGTCATGCTACCCATCTTTCAGACTGACTGAGGACCGATTTTGTTATTTGACAGAGGAACAATGCACTGTCAACGACATATATCAACCAGGCATGACTGAGAACAGCCAAACCTCACAAGTAGAGGAAATTTTTGGGCTGGCAGATAACAGGCATGCTGCTTCTTCAAGACAACTTTGGACTTCAGCTGATGTCCGAAACTGTTGGCAAAGTGGATTGAAAACTCCTTCCTCATCATCTAGACAGCCCTGACCTAGCCGCTTTGGATTTATATCTGTTTGATCCCATGAAAGAAGCTTTGCATGGTGTACAGCTCAACAGCAACGAAAAGATAAATAAATCAAGATAGCGGTAAACAGTTCTTCACTGAGGGAATACGAAAACTTGTAAGAGGAATGGACAAGCACTTGAAAGCTGATATTGAAGAACAGACAAAAATATATTGACTTATTAAGCCATTTTTTTTCTCTTTAGCTACTTGTTAGTTCAATTATTAAATGACCTTCATGTTATATTCATTTTCACTGATAAAACAGCAACATTGTTTTCTCACCATGTATTGAATATCATCCACATAATTAAAGTATGTAAATATCTTTTGAGAGTGGCTGTTACTAGCTCCACATATTTAAGTCTTGATCTCCAATATTGCTACTATATTTATTTCCACTGATACAAGAGCAACGAAGTTTGTCTCGCGTTGTATTTATTATCGTGAACATAACTAGTAAATGTAAGTAAATATCTTGTTGTGAGAACGTCTGTGTTACAATCATCACATCTTTCCTCTAATGTCAATGTAGTTACTATATTGATAAAAAAAAAGAGCGACAGTGTCTGTCTTGGCATGCATTTATTATTGTCAAATAAGTATCTTGTTGTGAGAGTGACTGTGATAGTCTCCCAGCATTTCACTCTGCGTCCTCAGTATAATTAAATTTCTTTTTGCTGATACAAGGGAAACAATCTTTGCTTTGCCTTGTATTTATTATTATCAACATAATTAGTTATTGTAAGTAAATAATTTGTTGTAAGAGTGACTGTGATAGTCTCTCAGCATTTCAGTGTATCCTTGGTATAGTTAATATATTACTGTTGGTACAAGAGGAACAGCATTTGTTTTGTTATGTATTTATTATTATCAGCATAATTAATTGATGTAAATAAATGTCTTGTTGCAAGAGTTTCCTCTTATACCAGTATAGGTACTATATGTTTTAGCTGATAAAAGAGCAACAGTGTTTGTCTCGCTATGTATTTAGTGTAATCCATACAATTAGTTAATTAAATAAATACTTCATTGTGAGAGTCTGAGTGTTAGTCACTCAGAATTTCACTCTACGTTGTCAGTGTAGTTACTATATTTATTTCCACTAATACAAGAGCAACAATGTTTGTCTCACAATGTGTTTACTATTTTTCCACATACTTAGTTAACGTAAGTGAATGTCTTGTTGTGAGAATGACTATGTTAATCTGTCTTAGTTTCTGTTGCCAGTATATTTACTATATCCTCTTACAATAACAACAAGAAGTTTTGTTATATACAGTAAAGTGTTATATATCTGACCACATTGATAAAAATTGAGTTTCCCAGTCAAGTCCAGTCCAGTCGAGTCATTATGAAGTCTTCTGATTGAGCTGTAGGTGAATTCCCATCTGTGCGATGGAGTTGAATGGCTGTTTGTGTTACATGGAAGTCTCTGTTGAATGGCCTTCTGACAAAATTCATTATATTGATGGTTTCTATCTTTCTATCCTGAAACAAGTTGCTGAAATCAGGTCTGATAAGGTGAATGTGGTCTTCTTTTATCACTGATTCTTCCAGGATTTCTAATCGTCTTGTTGATAGGGCTGGGGGATCAGTAATTTTCAGGTGGCTTGAAAATCTTTTGAGAGCACCGTTTCGGGTCTGTTGTAGCAGGCAAGTGGCATGCCATGCAGGTAGTTGACATTTTGGTTTGTCTCGAAGATTTTTGCACGTAGTGAACTAGTAATTGGTGCACACACAGCGATTTGGCTTTTGCTGGTGCAATTTTGTGTGTTGTGCTCAAAGCTGAAGTATTTAGCACATTGGATGAGTTTCTTTGTGTAGCCTTATAAATATTTGTGTGCTGTGGTGGTGGTGGTGGTGGTGGTGGTGGTCTTCTTTGGAGTGGGTGATGACATCTATTTTCATAATTGGGTGACCATTCTGTTACGCTGAAAGGACTCATCGTGTTCTCTGTCAGTGACTCTTAACACATCTTATAGTTGGAGACTCTTAACACCTCATTGACACTATACATTTGGTTGATTGTTCTGATGATGCATATAAAGGATGGGTGGGGGGTGTCAAGGTGTGATTCCCCCCCACCCCCCAACTATGACAGAGGTCTAAGTTCCAATTCTAAGTTTTGAATGTGGGCTGAGTTGCCTGAATGGTTAGTTTTAAACACAGACCTTTCTCATCTTTTAATAGGTGAGGTCTTCAATGTGGAGTTTCAGCTGGCAACTGAGTTACTTGAATTGACCACGATGTTCACACTGTTAATGCCTTTGGGGCTGCTTTCTTTGCTGTATGTGAAAATGCTTCTCAACCCTCACTGAGAACTTTTTATGGGTTATGTTACACGATGAACTGGATATCTTCAAGCCTCTGATTCTTTCTGCTGACCTGGTAGTCCCAGTATACATCTCGGTGGTGAAGACGACAGGCAAAGTGCCAACATTTTTCATGATCACCCCTGGTTATTTACTTTCACTCTCGTGGTTGCTAAATTGCAATGATTCCCACTATTCAATTGGGATCTAGTTAAGACTTAAAAAAATCCATTTATATAAACTGATTCGGTTAAGGAACCACAAAATTATCGTAGCTGAATGGATTCAATTGCTCTTCCCCTCCAAAAAAAAATAGAGTAGACCAGGGCAAGATGCCATACTTACTGTTTGGAGGGTCAAAAGGCGAGTTAGAATTGGTGATTTAGGATCAGAACTGAAATATTGTTCACTGAAGAGATTTTTCTAAGTAAAGGCCAGTTGGCGGTATGAAACCATTACTAATTATATGCATATTTAATTTTTTATGAAGTGTCGTTCAGGCATCTCACCCCAGGCATTAGGGTGAGATGACAGTTATATTGCAAGGAGATTTCAGCACTAGTTTTGTGATTTATGATAAAACATAGCTACATAAATAATTCAGAAAGCAAATTTATTATGTTTGAAAGGAATAGAATACAAAACAAATATTATGTTGTTATTGTTGTTGTGGTCTTCAGTCCTGAGACTGGTTTGATGCAGCTCTCCATGCTACTCTATCCTGTGCAAGCTTCTTCATCTCCCAGTACTTACTGCAACCTACATCCTTCTTCTGAATCTGCTTAGTGTATTCATCTCTTGGTCTCCCTCTACGATTTTTACCCTCCACGCTACCCTCCAATGCTAAATTGGTGATCCCTTGATGCCTCAGAACATGTCCTACCAACCGATCCCTTCTTCTAGTTAAGTTGTGCCACAAACTTCTCTTCTCCCCAATCCTATTCAATACCTCCTCATTAGTTATGTGATCTACCCATCTAATTTTCAGTATTCTTCTGTAGCACCACATTTTGAAAGCTCCTATTCTCTTCTTGTCCAAACTATTTATCGTCCATGTTTCACTTCCATACGTGGCTACACTCCATACAAACACTTGCAGAAACGACTTCGTGACACTTAAATCTATACTCGATGTTAACAAATTTCTCTTCTTCAGAAACGCTTTCCTTGCCATTGCCAGTCTACATTTTATATCCTCTCTACTTCGACAATCATCAGTTATTTTGGTCCCCAAATAGCAAATCTCATTTACTACTGTAAGTGTCTCATTTCCTAATCCAATTCCCTCAGCATCACCCGAGTTAATTCGACTACATCCATTATCCTCATTTTGCTTTTGTTGATGTTCATCTTATATCCTCCTTTCAAGACACTGTCCATTTCATTCAACTGCTCTTCCAAGTCCTTTGCTGCCTCTGACAGAATTACAATGTCATCGGCGAACCTCAAAGTTTTTATTTCTTCTCCATGGATTTTAATACATACTCCGAATTTTTCTTTTGTTTCCTTTACTGCTTGCTCAATATACAGACTGAATAACATTGGGGATAGGCTATAACCCTGTCTCACTCCCTTCGCAACCACTGCTTTTCTTTCATGCCCCTCGACTCTTATAACTGCCATCTGGTTTCTGTAAAAATTGTAAATAGCCCTTCGCTCCCTGTATTTTACCCCTGCCACCTATAGAATTTGAAAGAGAGTATTCCAGTCAACATTGTCAAAGATTTCTCTAAATCTACAAATGCTAGAAACGTAGTTTTGCCTTTCTTTAATCTTTCTTCTAAGATAAGTCGTAAGGTCAGTATTGCCTCGTGTGTTCCAGCATTTGTACGGAATCCAAATTGATCTTCCCCGAGGTTGGCTTCTACCAGTTTTTCCATTCGTCTGTAAAGAATTTGCCTTAGTATTTTGCAGCTGTGACTTATTAAACTGATAGTTCTGTAATTTTCACATCTGTCAACACCTGCTTTCTTTGGGATTGGAATTATTATATTCTTCTTGAAGTCTGAGGGTATTTCGCCTGTTTCATACATCTTGCTCACCAGGTGGTAGAGTTTTGTCAGGACTGGCTCTCCCAAGGCCGTCAGTAGTTCTAATGGAATGTTGTCTACTCCCGGAGCCTTGTTTCGACTCAGGTCTTTCAGTGCTCTGTCAAACTGTTCACGCAGTATCGTATCTCCCATTTCATCTTCATCTACATCCTCTTCCATTTCCATAATATTGTGCTCAAGTACATCGCCCTTGTATAGACCCTCTATAAACTCCTTCCACCTTTCTGTTTTCCCTTCTTTGCTTAGAACTGGGTTTCCATCTGAGCTCTTGATATTCATGCAAGTGGTTCTCCTTTCTCCAAAGGTCTCTTTAATTTTCCTGTAGGCAGTATCTCTCTTACCCCTAGTCAGATAAGCCTCTACATCCTTACATTTGTCCTCTAGCCATCACTGCTTAGCAATTTTGCACTTCCTGTCGATCACATTTTTGAGACGTTTGTATTCCTATTTGCCTGCTTCGTTTACTGCATTTTTATATTTTTTCCTTTCATCAATTAAATTCAATATTTCTTCTGTTACCCAAGGATTTCTACCAGCCCTAGTCTTTTTACCTACTTGATCCTCTGCTGCCTTCACTACTTCATCCCTCAGAGCTACCCATTCCTCTTCTACTGTATTTCTTTCCCCCATTCCTGTCAATTTTTCCCATATGCTCTCCCTGAAACCCTGTACAACCTCTGGTTTAGTCAGTTTATCCAGGTCCCATCTCCTTAAATTCCCACCTTTTTGCAGTTTCTTCAGTTTGAATTTACAGTTCATAACCAATAGATTGTGGTCAGAGTCAACATCTGCCCCTGGAAATGTCTTACAATTTAAAACCTAGTTCCTAAATCTCTGTCTTACCATTATATAATCTATCTGATACCTTCTAGTATCTCCAGGATTCTTCCATGTATACAACCTTCTTTTGTGACTCATGAACCAAGTATTAGCTATGATTAAGTTATGCTCTGTGCAAGATTCTACCAGATGGCTTCCTCTTTCATTTCTTACCCCCAATCCATATTCACCTACTACGTTTCCTTCTCTCCCTTTTCCTACTATCAAATTCCAGTCACCCATGACTGTTAAATTTTCGACTCCCTTCACTACCTGAATAATTTCTTTTCTCATCATACATTTCATCGCTTTCATAATCATCTGCAGAGCTATTTGGCATATAAACTTGTACTACTGCAGTAGGCGTGGGCTTCGTGTCTATCTTGGGCACAATGCGAGGTGCCGGGGCCAGCAGTGTATTTAACACTAAATTCATCTAGAATCTGCATATGTAAATGATGCTCTAAGGCCCCCTCCCCCCCTTTTCTAACTCCTACTTTTGCTGTTGCACATGGGTTAAGAAGTAACGCGAACTGACTGTAATCGACCCTGCAAGTGGAGTAGAAAAGAGTTTGGCACCTGCAATAATTTAATTGGATAGAAATTAAGGACAGTTTCATTAACATAGTGAGAAATGAAAGGGTTGCTCTACCGATTAACAGAATGAAAGTTCTGTCCAAAATAACAATTTGATTTGTTATGACTACACTCAAAATAATAAACAAAACATATGAAACATTTACAATACATCAAATTGGATACTCAAATAAATGCTGTGAAGGTGAGGTTGTCCATAAACTAGATTGTGACATTTATGACCAAGTGGTATGTGGAGCCAATTCCTTGCAACTCATATCTTAAGAGAAACACCCAGCCAACCCAACATTAATTGCTGCTACAGTAGTGAGAACTTTGGCAATGAACATCCAAGACAGAACCACGTAATAAAAGACGGGAACAGGCGCACTCTGCTGAGCTGTGATTATCACAGAGCAAATTCCTTAATCTGCCGGTGCTGTGGCCATACATTACCAAGCTGTCTTCTTAATTGCAAGGTCACGATCTGGCGTACCGGAAGTGATGGGTGGTTGCTTAGACGTCCCGTCGTGGTGATGATGATGTCGCGAGTATAGCCCGAAACAAATAATCCTGGTCTGGTTGTTCCAGACTAAAGACTTCCTATCAATACAAATGCGCCTCTGAGGGAGACGACGAAGGCTCGCCGCACAATCACTGATGGTACAGTGATTGATTTTAACAAGCAAAGTCACACAGTAACTCCGATACAGTCAACTTTAGCCAAAACTGCTCAAGACAGACAAAATAGGGCGCTTGTACGCAGAACGCTCAATTGCCAACTGTACTCGGAAAGTTACGTTGAATTCGAAACTTCAGCAACTTCGTCAAACAGTTACAGTTAAATGAAAGTATATTAGACAGCCAATGGAAGGCAGACTGTAAAGAGCAGTGAGAGCTCAGTCTTGTAACCTACCCCGACCGAAAGGCGAGAGCCGACTCCTTCAAGAGCACCCGTACAAACCGAACACAGAACATTCCCGCCCCCACGACAGTAGCCGTGGTTAAACGTTCCAATCAGCAACTCGAAAACCAGCGGAAAATTCCGCTCTATAGCCGAAGCACTACCATTCCACCAATGCAGATTCTTAGCGCCAATTTCTATGCCGATTTTGCTATGTCACGGAGCTATGCCCTGAGCAAGCCAATCACAGTTACGATTTTGCAGAAAAAACAGGAATTTGCCCGCCAAGACTGCCTGGGAACACAAGTCATTCCCACGCCTCGCTGGTAGCCCGCCAGAAACAGTTTTCACCAAGTTTCTGCGAAGTAACGGAATCTCTAGCCCAGCCGCCTCTTACGGCCCATCTGGGTGTGTCGCTCCCACTCTTATTACAGTGTCGGCGACTGGAAAGCATCCACTCGGCTCCCTCACACCCTTTGGCTTAACCCTTTCCAGCTCAGCAGAACTCGTCTGTCACCAGACAACCCGGGTGACGAGGGACGCTGCGTGGGAAGTCCACATGTGAACGAATAGCAACTTTTCACCGCCTGCAATTAGAGAGGAAAATCGAATTACTCGGAGTAAGATAGAAATATGAGAGGGGGGGCTCATGCCACCTCTCAACAATAATGCGTTCACTATGCTGTTTGTAGTAACTTACCTGCACTCTTATTTTTTTATTCATTATTAAACCTACTCCTGCATGACCCCTATTTGATTTTGTATGTATAACCCTGTATTCTCCTGACCAAAAGTCTTTTTCCTCCGGCCACCGAACTTCTCTAATTCCCACTATATCTAACTTTAACCTATCCATTTCCCTTCTTAAATTTTCTAACGTACCTACCCGATTAAGGGATCTGACATTCCATGCTCCAATCCGTAGAACGCCAGTTTTCTTTCTCCTGATAATGACGTCCTCTTGAGTAGTCCCCGCCCGAAGATCCGAATGGGGGACTATTTTACCTCCGGAATGCTGTACCCAAGAGGACGCCATCATCATTTAATCATACAGTAAAGCTGCATGTCCTCGGGAAAGATTACAGCTGTTGTTTTAACAAATATATAAATCCATTTAAGAGTAAGCAAATGACAAGAAAGCATCCAAATGAAATCAGAATTCATTTGCACAGTTATTGCACATGTTTTCTTCCTCTGCACAGGTTTCATGCAACCATTTATTGCAAACGTCACACTGAATCCAATCCACCTGTGGTCCATTTTATCATAGTAATTCTTGGCACACGCAGCACAATAATCACTGTCATTTGCTGAGTTGGTTTGCTAAACTTAGACCGATCTGGAGTTGACTTTTTGCTTTTAATTCACTGTGACCTAGCTCTTGCTGCTTCTTTTCGACTCCCTTCTGTGAGGACTTCAGCGGTTTTCTTTCTGCGCTTAGATGGTAATGGATCCAAGATGGGCATAGGAGTAATTTCTTCGGACGATGTTACTGGGATCAGCTCATTATCAACCTATGCTTAAAGTCTTCTATTGCACTTCCGTGGGAGAAAAACCTAAGCACATCCTCTACAGTTGGTGTTATATCCTTCATTCTTGTTTGCCACTACAGTAGCAACCAGATCAGAAATTTGAAATGCTTCCTCTGGAATTCTTTTCGGGTTGTATGGGTACAAGCCACAAGCTTCAAATCCAGGTTGATCATGGGATGGAACTGCAGCTGTCTTCCAGGCTTCGCTGAGGAAGACTGGGAACTGTGTTCTTGGGACTTTACGTCCAGGATGACACAATGTCCAGTTTTACATTGTCCTGTAAAAAGCTTGTTTCAGTAATTTGAAAACACACCTGTAAAGAGGCTGAGGGCAGTGTGTTGAATGCAGAGGTAAACAAATCATAATCACATCATTTTCTGTTGCAAGATCAACCATATCTGGGTCAGTAGAATGTGAGGTGTGCCCATCAAGAAGCAGAACTAGTTTTCCTTGTTGTGCCGGCCTGTGTGGCCGAGCGGTTCTAGACGCTTCAGTCTGGAACCGCGTGACCGCTACGGTCGCAGGTTCGAAACCTGCCTCGGGCATGGATGTGTGTGATGTCCTTAGGTTAGTTAGGTTTAAGCAGTTCTAAGTTCTAGGGTACTGATGACCTCAGATGTTAAGTCCCATAGTGCTCAGAGCCAATTTCTTCCCCCCCCCCCCCTTGTTGTTTTCAGGGAATAAAGTGGTTTTTCACCCAACCCATGAATATATCAGAGTTGACATACCCTGATCTCTCACTCATAAATACAATCGAACCACTTGGAAGTCCATCCTCCCATTCAGACTGCATTCTTTTACCTTTTAAAATGCTCGCTGGAGGAATGAAGTTGCCTTCAGCATTGCAGCAAGTGATTACCGGTATGGTTTCTCCTTTTTCTTGGGAAGTTACTTGATACAAAGGAGAACCTTTCTCTGTTACCACTTTGTCTGGCCTAGTACTCATCCGAAACCCAGTTTCGTCCATGTTGTACAGGCGGCCAGGCTTATCCAGTAAAGAATTTGCTGTTCAAGACATCCAAAACTAAGGAAAAATATGCTGCAATAGCTTCTCTATTCATTCCCTTAGCCCTGTCAATAGAGAGATTGATTAGATTAGTACTTGTTCCATAGATCATGAATACGACACTTCGTAATGATGTGGAGCGTGTCAGATTTATAAAAGGTGTCTATACAAGATATTACATTACACAAAATAGTACATGGCACTTAATATTTTTAATTTTTTTGTGGGGGTTGGGGAAATTACCCACTTACTATATCCAAAAATTCATCTAATGAGTATAAGGAGTTGCCATTAAGAAATTATTTTAATTTCCCTTTAAATGCTATATGGTTATCTGTCAGACTTTTGATGCTATTAGGTAATTGACCAAAGACTTTTGTGGCAGCATAATTTACCCCCATCTGAGCCAAAGGTAGATTTAACCTTGAGTAGTGAAGATCATCCTTTCTCCTAGTGTTGTAGCCATGTACACTGCTATTACTTTCGAATTTGTTCGGATTGTTAATAACAGATTTCATAAGTGGGTATATATATTATGAGGCTACGGTGAAGATCTCTGGCTCTTGAAGACCTTGTAGCTGCTTCGTAGCTAGCTGTGGGTTGCGTTTCAGAAAGGACTGTAATACTGCTTACTTTGTGGGCCCATGCCATGCTTCCTTTCATCTTTCTTCACTGGACGTCGTTTCAGAGTTCTGTATGGGATCCCATATTTTTGGGAAGCTCTAAAACAATTCATTCCAGCAGTCTTTACATGCTCCATCGCCATTTATAGGGATTCTTAAGACCACTGACCCCTTTTTGATGTTCTAACATACGTTCTACCTGAGGTATACGATTCGGCATCTTACCCTGAGAAAACAGTGGCGTCTCCCGAGGATCCGGGTGAGATGCCACTTACCGTGACTGGCACAACATGGCTGTTGAGTGGCAACGGCGGACGGCAACTTAAACTACAAAGTATCTTCTACACCCATCATAGGCAGCATTTGGTTCTACTGCATTATTCAGACGCTCGTACGCTCTTGAAAATAGCTGTGCACTATTCAGAAGGCGTCAGTTGTTAGCTCTTACCGTGTATTTGTTGCTTCTAAAGCAGAGAAACAATTACCACAGCGATACACGGAGCTGCCTTCGCCGCATACGACAGCTAGCGATTGCAGTGCAGGTTGGTGTCGCGATCTGTTAAGAGCCGGCGGAAATGCCAGCTTGAGGCATCTCACCCCGATAGGCATCTTCCCCCCCCCCCCCCCCCCCCCTCCTCCACCACCCCCCCATCTACGCGACATGAAATTTTACAACAACGTGCTTCATTCTTCCCATCCAAAAGTTACACAATATCACACTTTTATTCTACACTGTACTTAGTTTCCATACGCATAGTCGATCCTCTAATTCTCGTGGTTTATTTTTCAAAGTTTCCCACATTCAAAAGTTTGTCTTCCGATACGTTATGCCCACGTGTTACTGGTATTTCTTGCATTCACGAATTTACTTTTACATAAAAATAACGTTATCCTCTGCAGTCTCCTATTGCTCAAAATTCTGAAATTACTCCTAGAAATTCAAGATAGAATTTAACTAGCTGACGAACTGAGATCCTGAGGGCACTCACTGACTCTTTTTTCCTTACGGGTCTGCCGTGACCTGTGAAGGAGGAGGCTAAGCAATTTATTGCTATTCCTGCAGAATCCTTTTGGTGCGGAAGGACTTCCTCTCTTTTCGAATTGGTCTCTTGTTGTTTCTGGCAGGGATGTCCTGGCTCTGTTGCGGAAGTCTCACTTCCACAACAGGTCAGGTCAACGCGTAGTTGGCCTGTGGTGTGCAGGGTGGCCCAAACCCCTGATGAGCCAGTTTTCGGACCTTTCGGCCCGCTCGGAGACGTCTCGCGCCGCCTGCTAGAAGCGGTCGCAGAGGGGGGATTCCTGTCTGTTCGTGCAGCCGAGAGGTCGAGTATAACCTTGGCAGGTGCAGAGCGAGCTTGAGCACCCTGTTCTGCACCCTCTGCAGCTTGCAGATGTGTGTTTCGGCTGAGTTGCCCCACACCATGGCCGCGTATTCCAGCACTGGACGTACCAGCGCCAGGTACAGCGTGATGCCGTGGTGAGGAGTCAGCGTAGACGATGGTTTGAGCAGAGGATACAGAACGCGTAGGCGCCCTGTTGCTCCGCCCCTGACGTCCTCTATGTGCGGCTTCCATGTCAGTTTGTGGTCCAACGTGACACCCAGGTAGCGGCCAGTCTTGCTCCACGGGACGGGGCTGCCCATGATGGTGACTGGCGAAAGATAGGGAGGCAGTGGTCTTCTCATGAACACCACCGCCTGGCTCTTAGCCACGTTTTGTTTGAGGCGCCACTTCGTCGACCAGGCACCAAGGGCCTCGCAGCCTCATTGGAGAAGACGGCGCATCTCGACCACCCTCATGCTCCACACGAACAGCGCAGTGTCGTCGGCATATAGCACCAACTTCACTGGCACCAAGTGCGGAGTGTCGGCGGTGTATAGGGAGTACAGCAGGGGCCCAAGGACGGACCCCTGCGGCACCCCAGCACGAATGGGTCGATGCGTGGATGCCCCATCGTCCAGCCTGACATAGGACCGCTCGGCTAGGTACGAACGGAGGAGGACACCATGCTACGTTGGTATCTCGTGCACAAAAAGTTTGTACACGAGGCCGTCGTGCCACACGGAGTCGAATGCCCTGGAGACGTCAAGGAACACCGCCCCGAGGTATTCCCGAGTCTCCAGGGCGCGCTTGGCCTCTTCTACCAGGTGCATCAGCTGGTGGACGGTGGAATGGCCCCCTCCTGAAACCAAACTGTTCGTCTGGTATAATGCCCTCCGCTGTCACGTGGCGGAGCAGGCGTCTGGTGTACAGGCGCTCAAACACCTTGGAGAGTGCCGGCAGCATGCTGGTGGGTCTGTAGTTGGCGGGTCCTTGTTCACCTTTGGGATTGCCACCACCTCTGCGTGTTTCCATACAGAGGGGTAGACCCCAGAGCGAAGAACCTGATTGAAGATACCCGCCAGGAACAGGTGAGCTCCCGCCGGCAGGTTCTTCAGAAAATGGTTGGTGACCCCATCAGCACTGCCAGCCTTCCTGGTGTTGAGCGCCATTATCTGCGTGGCCACCTCCTCATCGGAGATGGGGTCGATTTCGTCCCCGTCGTCCCTGACTTCCAGGAACACAGAGAGCTGCTCTTCAACCCAGTGGAGGTGTTCTTCTTCTATGTTGTCATCCACCGGGGTGAATGACAGCTCGAAGTGGTCCGCCAGGGCACCTGCTTTGCCATCAGGGCTGCAGACGACGTCCTGTCTGATGAGCAGAGGCAGAATGCGCTACCTTCTGCGCAGAAAGGACTTCACTGTCTGCCACGTGTTGCTGTCCTTGGGGTTCAGGGAGGCGACGAAGTTTGACCAAACGCTGTTCCCGTGGGCCTCAACCGCCGCTTTGATGTCTCTCTGCATGCGGTTGAGGCGCCGTTTTGTCACGGGTTGGCATGTGAGCTGCCACTCCTGGAATAGGTGGTTCTTCTCCCATATTGCGTCCCAGATGGGAGGCGGCAGGTTTCGGGAGAAGTCCCTGGTCCCCTGTGGAGGGGGAGGAGAGGCTGCGTCAGCTGCTTGCAGCAGCTGACGCGTGAAGAACTGAAGGGCGGCATCCGCCCCCACTGCTGCGGGGTCAGGTGAGTCCGCCAGTGATGCCAGGACATTGTCTTGAAAATGGTCTCGATCCAGGTGCCGCCAATATGTCGATGTGGCGGGAGAGTGGCTCCAGCGATGTCGATTTCGAAAATCACTGGCAGGTGGTCCGACGACATCACACAGCGCGTGGTAGCGGTCGTGTGGTGCCCGATGCCTTTGTTGACAGCGACATCGAGCATGTCTGACCGTCCCCTGGCCGGAAAGGTGGTATGTTCCTGCGGGCCCATGGCCAGGACTCCGTTCCTCACTGACCTTGGTGAGGAAGGAGTTCCATTCTGGGTGCTTCGCATTGAAGTCACCCGCAATGAAGACCCCCCCCCCCCCCACCCAAACGTCAGTAGCGCTTCGACATCCGCCTCCTGGAGGTGCCCTCGGGGTGGCCTGTATGCAGCCATGAAGGTTCTGCCCCGCAGCCGTGGTGACATTCACCCCGTTAGCTTCCGGGTGACCAGGTCCGGGAGTTGCACCTGGTGGTGCTTGAGTGAGGCGCGGACGTAGAGGGCGGTGCCCCCACCCGCCTTCGGCCTGTCGTTCCGGTAGCAAACTATGTGAACTCCTGGCTTAAGGTGAGTTTCGCAAACCAAACACAGGTCGATGGCCTCGTCCTGCATGAACTGGTGAAACTTACCCTGTTGGGGGAACAGGCTGTTGGCATTGAAGCCGCAGATGGTCAGTCCGTGGATAAGGGCGTTATCCATGGTGCAGCTTTGTGTCGACAGCATTGGCCTGGAGGGCACCCGTTACGCCAGTGACGAGCACCGGCAGTTGCTGGAACAGGGCAGAGAGAGAGAGCTCACCAGTGCTCCCAGGTCTGCAGCCTCCGATCCTGGCATTGGCCCGTGTGTCGCCGCAGTTGCGGGGGCGGCGGGGCGCGGCGTTGCAGCAACGTCCATTCGCAGAGCCGCACGCCTGGCAGCCTGAGGTGTGGCAATGGTGGGGGGACGCGTTTGCCGTCCTCCGTGGCAGTGGTCTTCCTGGGTGGCGGCTGCCCGGTTAGGCGCCGCGGTGACTGGCGAGGGCTCGGCTGAGTCCTTGTGTCGTAGCGGTGAGAAGGCCACTTGCTGCCCCCTGGGGGCATAGACCGACTCCCCCTTGATCGCAGAGGCGAAACTGGTGCCTGGTTGCACCTTTCGTGCAGGTGCTGCACGTCCTTGTTGGCGTGGGCGGCGTCTGAAGGCAGCACAGCCTCTGTAACTCGCCACATGTAGCTCGCTACAGTTGCAGCACTTGGGCACCTACTCGTGTTTCTTCATGCAGTCCCAACTCTGGTGGGAGTCGGCGCACTTCACACATCGGCCCGGCATTGAGCAGTAGCGCGCCACGTGGTCAAGACCTCGGCAGGAGAAGCACTGGGCTCGCTTCCCCTTGGCCTTCAGTGGCTCCACCTCCACTCCAATCCGGGCCACCATCTGCAACTGAAGAATCTTTGTGTTCTCGAAGTTGTCTGGTAGGACAACCCACAACAGCAGCATGTCCCGCCTCGTCCTGGGGGACATCATAATTGTGACTGAGCTAGCAATGTAGCCCAGTCCTGCTAACTCGTCCTAAAGGTCTCCATCTGCAGCGGGAGGTGGCGGAAGACCACCTTCAGCTGCTTTACCGGCTCCGCATTGTGAGTGAAGCAGTGCAGCATCTCCTCCTCTGAGCCGCATGGCAGCTCGATATTCGTCCATTGTGCCGATCGAGACTCGGTACAAGTCTCGACTGACAAACTTGGCCTTCGCGGAGGTAGTGACCGCCTGGAATTTGTCGAGGAAGTTTTTATATGTGTCCTTCCACGAGACAGTGATTGGTGGCGGGGCGGGTGCCCACCTCTTGGGTGCCTCAACGGCATCCGTGGCCTCTGGATCGTCAGCAACATCGACGAACGAGTTCGTTGTCGGTAGCAGCTGCACTCTCTCAAGTCGCTTGGCCCGAGCAGTGTGCCGCCGTCTGTCTCCTGGTTTGCCTCGGAGGAGGCAGGAACTTCCAGCATTTTCTTCTTCTGACTCTGCCTGCAATTAGAATCAGAAATTGCGGAGGAGTCGTCCTCCGCCGTTGCCTCAGGCCTCTTTCTAGAGGACTGCGATGTATCCGTGGCCTCCGCCTCGAGCAGGTTGCCGAGGTTGGCCTCTATGATGATGGTATTGTCACGTGGCAGGACTGTGACATCTTCTCTCGTCACGCCTGGTGGTACAGTGGCCGATATCTCCGTAGCCTCTTCACTGGAAGAGTCAGGAGTGGCAGCCAGCACTGCACAAGTTTCTTCAGCAACTGGGACTGGTGGCGCAACACTCATCGGGGCCGCCGCTGGCCGAACAGTGTCGTCTTCGTTCGACACGCCTGGCAGGGCTCCCGACGGCACTCTTACCTCTTCTGTGGCCACGCAGCTGATAGACACGAGGTATTTCTGCATTTTGCGCTCTTTAAACACCTGCTCTGCTGTGAGCGGTCATTCCGTGCCGTCGTCCGTGTCGAATGCCTGGGTCGTCGTACGTGGGGAGCCGGATGGGGCCGCCGACGGGGCTGACTCGGTCGCCTGGCCAGTCCTGCCGGGCAGCGATCCGCCGCACCCTGCGCCTGAGTAACGTGGTCCTGCTAGCACGACATGCTAACACTGAATGAGCTCCTGAGGGCGGGCGGCCGTCCCAAACCCCCTTCACCTGGAGGCGTTCTCTCCGCGGTCCGCAGCCGCGCGTCTGCGTTCGCCGAGAGGCTGGCGTCGGCGTCTGTGGTGGCGTTGGTGTAACTACCTCGTCCGCCCTGGTCACTCGTTCGTTTTCTTTGCTGAGCCTCTTTTTAATTAGACTCAGTGCTGGTTCCCATGCCTTGCTGAGGTTATAGGTGCAATCTCTGTTGACGAGTCTGTCCCTGGTACGAATTTCGATAGCCTCTCTAATGACGCTGTCGCAGTATTTAGATGTCTGTGCCAAGACCCTGGTATGGTGGTAGTCCATTTCGTGATTTTCGGACAAACAGTGCTCTGCAACTGCCGACTTGTTGGGATACATAAGTCGAATGTGCCTCTGATGTTCTCGGCAATGATCTTCGATGGTGCGCACTGTCTGTTCAATGTAAGTCTTCCCACACTCACAGGGAATCTGGCATATGCCGGCCTACCGCAAACCGAGATCGTCTTTGACACCTCCCAATAACGCTCGTGTTTTATTGGATGGGCAAAAGACAGTTCCCGCTCGGTGTTTCCACAGTATTCGTCCTATTTTCCCCGATAGTGCGCCAGTATACGGTATATAGGCGGTGGCTACCTCTTCCTCCGTGACTTCGTCCATCTCCACACACTGTACTGTAGAGGTGGGGCAGAGAGCGCCTCTGATCTGCCATTCCGAGTACCCGTTTTTCCGAAATACAGTTTTGAGGTGTTCCATGTCATGGGGCAGACTCTCTGCGTCCGAGATGGTGCGCGCCCTGTGCACCGGTGTTTTTAGTACCCCATTCCTCTGCAAAGGGTGGTGGAAGCTATTTGCATGCAAATACAGGTCGATGTGCGTTTTCTTCCTTTATATCCCATGGCCTAGGGTGACATCCACTCTTCTTTTGACCATGACTTCCAGAAATGGTAAACTTCCTTCTGCTCCGGTCTCTAGTGAATTTGATGTTCGGATGTATGGAGTTTTCCGCTGCTGCTGATTTTGTAACACTTCACAGCTGTGGTAGTTAGTCGGATGGGAGCCCTCACAGTTGGTACAGACTGGGGTTGCCACTCTGCTGTTTGCATAGCTTCATGAGGTGAGGCGCTGCGAAACGTATAATCTCCCAGCACAAACAAAAAGAGTGGGAGGACACCTGCCGCCAACTCAACTACAAGGAAGGCAGAAAGTTCTGGAACAAATTCAAAACAGTGACTGGACAAAAGAAACCCCACAACCAGACACTAATAGTAGACAACGAACCAATCACAGACCCTAAAACACAAGCAGACATTCCAGAACGCCCTCCAAATCATCCACTCCTTCCCAACAGACGGCAAATTCGACAACGACTTCTACCGACACGTAGAGAACCAACTCCCTGACCTACTAACAAGTCCAACAGCAGAAACGGAAGACACCTCCGAACTGACCAACCTACAACAGACACTGAAATCACCAACGCAATACGGACCGGACGAAACTCAGCCCCAATACAAAACAACGTCATATCTATCCACCTGCAGAACGCTGCCCCCCTCCCCCCCCCCGCCGCCTTAACCCCAATCCTCTCCCTGATGTTCAACTCTTGCCTAACGACAGGAACAATCCCGACTGCGTGGAAGACAAGCAAGACCATAATGATCCCCAAACCCGACAAACCACGAACGGACCCCCCTCCTACCGACCTATCTCACTACTGGACTTATGAACGTATACTGACCAACAGACTGCGAAAATATGTGGACAGCAAACAACTACTGCCCCTACTCCAAGCCGGCTTTCGCCCCAACCACTCCACCACAGACCCACTTCTCAAACTGACATGTGACATCACTCAGGGCTTCAACACATCGCACTGTGCACTAGCCATATTCCTGGACATCGAGCGCGCCTTCGACCGTCTATGGCACAATGGGCTCCTGTTCAGATTGCTCAAACTTGGCCTTCCGCCGAAATTCGTACCGTTATGGAGAGAGAAGTTAGAGCACATGGACATCTGGAATATGGACGAGACTGGTGTCACTACTGTTCAGAAAGCAAGCAGGATTGTCGCTAAACGGGAAATAAAGCAGGTAGGAGCTATCACGTCGGTTGAAAGAGGCACTCTTGTCACTGTTGCTATTGCCATCAATGCTCAGGGAAACAGTACACCACCTCTCTTTGTATTCCCTCGCTTGAGGTATCGTGACCATTTCATTCAAGACGGTCCTATTGGTTGCATTGGAGCAGGAAATGTGAGTGGCTGGATGAAAAAGGAAGAATTTTTGTTATTCTTGCACCAATTCGTAAAATTTCCTAAACCAACTCCTGAGCACAAATGTTTACCGCCGCTGTTTGTGCAGCCCCACATTGGCTGTGGGTTCTCTGGCGAGAGATGAGGATTCCCTCAAAAGATTCGATGAAGCCGTACTATCATCAATCAGTTGCTGGTGCCGCCATGGGACAGTGAATGGTGTTTCTTGCCTTGGTCCTGCTTTTGGTAACGGACGAACACCTTCGGGTGAAAAGGCTGCACGAACTGAACATGGTGATGGTAAACCACCAGGTCCTGCATCACAGGCTGTGACATTTGAAAGTTTTTTCTCGCATATTGCTACTAGATCAGGATTAGGTGCCCTCCCAGCTTCAGATGGGTCACTAAATATCGCTAATGATTCTGCTAAGGACATAGTTTGCTTTCCATAATTGGAAGCATGTGCTGGGCGGTCAATGACAGAAGATGGTGCAAAATCGATTTCACTGAACGCATTCCTGTTAAATGGTACTAAGCCTTTGCAGTGAAACCCTGCTGCAGTGTTTTTGGGAGTTACAGCAAGTGGAAGTGCTTCCCTTACAATTGAAGGGGCGTCATATATTGGCATGGTCTTTCCCGGATCGCTCTCGATCTAGATGTCAGCAAAAGTATTCACCATCTTTTTAACTGGACCATAAACTGAACAGTCTAGAGGGTGCATCCTGTGTGTACAGTGCGATGGGAATGGCAGCATAAAAATCCCCTTGCTTCTCCTTGCAATGCAGGCGATGATTGGCGGTACCTGCTCCTTCCTCTTGCGCCTAACTGGCTGCATTTCACCCTCTCCCCCCTGTGTCCTCATTTTCCAGCACAGAGAATGAGTTTGCAGTTGGTGCATTAACTACGATCTGCTCCTGTTCATTTTCCCCGCCATTATCTGACTTCCTCCTGTCATCGTCAGTAACGAGGTTTTCTTCTCCAGAACTCTGAGCTCCCGGCGTCCGTCTCTTCCTGCACAGACTGCAGTCGAACCTTGTCTGTGTTAGCCGCTGTTTGTGCAGCCCCACATTGGCTGTGGGTTCTCTGGCGAGAGATGAGGATTCCCTCGAAAGATTCGATGAAGCCGTACTATCATCAATCAGTTGCTGGTGCCGCCATGGGACATTGAATGGTGTTTGCTTCTCATTTCCGCAACTAAGCGGCAGGTATCGGCACCAGAGCCGATTACTACGCCTTAGCAGACACGGGGTATCTGTGCAGTGCAAAGGGCCCTAGCCTGCAAATTCTCTAATACCCTGTGGAGGAGCATAGAGGATGCCCCGTGACGCCAAAAAAAAAAAGAAATGCGCTCGGCAAGTGAAGTGCCAAGTACAGCTCCGCAGTTGCACAAATCCGGACTAAAGCCTTCGCGCTCGTCAGTAAACGGGCAAACGGTAACACTGTGGTCACGATATACGCATCTGTCACGTGCAGACACAACTGTTTTGCATGACGAACACTACAATTTTGTGACCTACACTCCAACTCCCGGAGGAGAGTAGGCCTACCTAGAGTGGAGAGGACACCCCCAAGGCTGCAGAACGGGAGCTCGCGAGTTGCGCAGTGCGTCCGCTCAGTGCGCCAGTAGCTCTGCTAATCGAATGAAGTTGGCCGACTGGAGTGTCTGACGGGTACTTGACCCCTTTATGTACACAGACCCGTGACAAGAAGTCAGTTTCCTTGTGTCTGAAGTTTGGTTTTCTGCGTGATGGATGCGAACTTGTTGGAAGGTGGTGACTTGATGGATGAGGTGTAGTGTTAGAGGTTGAAATTTTGATCGGTGATCATCCTGGAAATTTGGTTCTGGGTTATGGAGGGATATTGCCAAGTGATTGGATAAGGGCAGAGGAGGAGGATCGTGTTGTTGTGTAAGAGGTTTGTGCTTGTTGTTGGACGCGGTTTGTGTTAACGTTCGTGATGTTGTGTGCTGTGAACATGTCTGTGTCCGTTAGGAAGCGGGACGTGTCTGCAACTATTCTGAGGAATCGTTTTTGTATAACTTGCACTTTTTTCATGTGTGTGTGTGTGTCTACACTGATGGCCCATATTTCTGACCCGTAAGTGATTACAAGTTAAACCAATGTTTTAAATAGACAGAGCTTGGTCTTTATCTGTAGTCTGTTTCCTTCGATAAGCGGGTGGAGCCGGTAAATGAGGCCTTGGCCACGGTTACAGATTTGTTCGACATGCTTTTGAAATGTCAGTCTTGAGCCGAGTACAATGCCCAGATATTTGACTTTGGTTCTCCAGGGTATCGCTGTTCCGTTGATAGTGGTGCTTCATCAGGGATACTTTTGTAAGTGGACATTATGGCCTGTGTTTTGTCGGAATATATGGTTACTTTTCATCGGAGTACCCAGATGTGGATTTCATCCAGGTGCTCCTCCATTTTCCTTGCAACAATGTACATCAGGTCGGCGCTGCTGCTGAAGATTGGCGTGTGTCGTCGGCGAATAGCGAATAGTTAGCTGCCATCCCCCCCCCCCCCCCTCACCCCCCCTCCCCCCAACCGTCTGATGTGGGATGCCGTTGGTGCACAAGAAGTACAGTGTCAGACCCATGACGGAACCTTGGAGTACCCCTGCAGCTACTGGTCTGAAGTGGCTATTGCAGTTATTCATTGCCACGAAGAATTGCCTATTGCTGAGGAAGGATTTTTTTTCTAAAAATAAAAAAAAGATGGTGCCCCTCCACGCCCGCACCAACGTGGTGACCAAACCAAAAGTTCTACTCTCACCTCCGTCAACATGTTAGCTATCTAATAGGTGGATCAAGGGACGCTGGGCTTTTCTCGAAATCTCCTAAATTTAAAACTTGATTCGAAGGAAGCCTTTTCGACATTGCTGTTTCATAAACCCGAGGTAATTATTTATTAATAGGTTGCACTGGACTGAAGAGTCAGAAACAGCTGGCAGGCTTTATGAAATAAGGTAATTAGAGTAATGAGCCTATTATTAGAGTGAGATCTACACATTACTTGTTGGTACTCGAAATATTTTAAAAATTGGGCGATCTGTTTCTATAATTTCAGTAGTAGTGACATAGGAAATTTACTCGCTAAAGATATTTCGGGTTAAGAAATTGTTAGTTAAGTGCAAACTGTGTTTACAGAAATTTACAAGTACTTCAGTGTAACAGTGCGAGTTCACAACATTAATTGCCTGTGCGCTCTGATTGCCAAATGCAAATGCAAATGAAAATCATCGCTGCTACTGATAAAGGCTTTAAAATGTAAAGGAAACCATCAAAGCACAGTTTTTATGTGGATAGAACCATGGTGAAGTAGAAGACAGTATCTTTCTTTGATAAGATTTGTAATTTTAATTGCCTCAGATATGCAATTTAAATTGCACATAAGACATTCTGTATCAGATTGTTCAGATGTCTATTAAAATTTCATCAGTTACCATTTTGATGAAATTTGGTTTGAATCCACTATTATATTCAAGGAGAATGATCTTAAAATATAATCAGTAGTGTGGCCATGTAGATAAAACAAATCTATACTCAGTAGCTTCTCAGCTGATTTTCATTCTGAAGTGTATGACAGAGGTTATGCCCTCTGTGCTGATTATTAGATTCCCCCCCCCCCCCCCCCCCCCCCACTCCATTTATGTGTGGAGTGTCTCTTTAAAAATCCTCCAAGAGTGCTGTAAAAATTTGCAGATATATATCAGTATATGTAATAGAATGAAGAATTACCCACCTTTTGCTACGTATTTAATCAATCAGAAATGGAGAGGCTAAGAAAGTAATTGATCTTGTTCCTCATCTCCAAAATATGAGAAACTTCAGTACACCAGTCAATTAAAAAACTACGTTTTACGTGTTCTTGTAAAAAACATAAGAGAAGCCACTGACAGGCTAACATGTTACTTTGATGGCAGTGAGTTAATAGTAAACATTGCAAAAACTGTAGCTATGTACTTACACACAGCACTAACAAAAAATCTGATATCACCCAATCTAGAGCTATATAGACAGACAATTGCCAAAACAGCCTGTACCAAATTTCTTGTCCTTCATCTATAGGACAACTTGAAATGGAAAGCACATATTAAGCAAATGAACAAAAAATTAAGTACTTCTTGTTTTGTGTTACATACATTAAAAAATTTTACCAGCTACAACACTCTTCAGTGCATATATTGTGCAGTTGTGAACTCTCACGTGCGGTACAGGATTGTGTTCTGGGGAAATTCTGGAGATGCCATCAAAACATTCAAAATTAAAAAAAAAAAAAAAAAAAAAAAAATTATAAGAATAATGGAAGGGGTAGATAATCGCAAATCGTGCAGACCATTGTTTCAAAAAAGGATGATCCTGCCACTTCCTTGCATATATATACTTGAAAATATAATGCATTTAAAGCAGAACTTACATACAAAAAGACCACTCATCACTCAAAATCACACAATACAGAGCTATGATAAGACAAAAATTGGATGTACATGTTCAAAGCGCCAACACACCATTATTTCAAAATGGTCTTATCCATCCTAGTATCAATCTATACAATGCCTTACCAGATACCATTAAACACGTAACAAAACATTGGTAACTTCAAATCTGAATTGAAGTCGTACTTGGTTGATCACTGCTTTTACACAGTAAATGAATACCTACAAAATAAATTTTTCTATGTTAACCCAATGTAGTCTCATTCAGAAGAACGTTTGTATTTTCTCTCTCTGTATATAGCGTAACAACATTTATTTAAGTATTCATCATTTATTAATATATTAATGTGTTTTATTATGTACAAAGGTATATTATATGTAAAACTGTTATTATTAACATAAAAATCCAAATATCTCTTGCACATTGTGCAGCTGTAGATGAAAATGGAACAATAAATCAATAAAGCAATTCCAGAATAATAGGGTTCCAAACATTCACTCAAGAACTGTGGCTCAAGACCCCTCCTGCAAAGTGTATATCAGTCACTGCTCAGTCCCTCTGTTGCAAAAGCTTTTCTCACTTGTGTTCCAGGCTTTTAAAGTGTCTCGATGTGACAGGGTTTTGCAGCTCCTTTATTATGACGTCCTGATTATCGCCACTACCTGGCTCACAGACAATAAGTCAGTGTCTGAGGACTCAGGTTCCTTATCAGCTTTTTCAGCTGCAAATGTGCAAACTAAGTGTTGGTAATAGTCCAGTGACAATATTTCTTCTTTCCGAGATGTCGGGCTTCCTGATTGGCACACACGTTGTTTCCCGTTTCTTTTTGGTGGCCACAAACCTTTTCTCAGGCTCAAATTGAGAAACTTTGCTTGATGAAAGGGCAGGTAATTTTGCTGATGTAGACTGCATAGCTTGAAGAGTGGGCATCAGAGAGGACACACATTTGCTGATGACTTCAGATGCCTCTTCAGATGTGGCCTCATTCAAACATAGATTAAACTGTTGCAAAAACTTTTCTCGCTTGTGTTCCAGGCTTTTAAAGTGTCTCGATGTGACAGGGTTTTCGAGCTCCTTCATTATGACGTCCTGATTATCGCCACTACCTGGCTCACAATCAAGTCAGTGTCCGAGGACTCAGGTTCACTATCAGCTTTTTCAGCTGCAAATGTGCAAACTAAGTGAATATGTTCGCACATGTTGAATGTGATAGCTGAATCAACTCAACTACAGATGAATTCATGAATACAAGCTTTCCAGTCAGAGCACCATAGCTCACATTTGCATAGACTGCCTTGCAATTTTTTTACAATGTATGTCGCCTCATTGTTTGCTGATACTACTTCCTACTCTCTATCTCCACAAATAACATTTTCAGGTTTCAACTGCTCTGATGATAGATGCCGTTGCCTTATGGTTCATAATTTGGTCGTCAGTTTTCCTTTATTCAAATGGATCAACCTATCACCCAACTTGTCTCGCAAGTAGCGCATAAGTGTGTGGATAGCCACATCCAGTCGCTTGGGCTTCTTTCCCTTCAAATATGTGTGTTTGATTACACCATGCATTCTTTCTAAATGCATGTTGGTGTTTGCAGTGTTGTGCTGTCGGTAACAATATGCCCAATTTGTAGCTGTGGCCTTGTAGGTTTTTTAAAATACATCCCAAATTCGGAAAGGTCCGGTTGTTTTCATGTAGTGTATAGCCTCTTCTAATATTCCCTGAAAACTTCCTCGGTTGTTGTGATCCATTAATGTTCTAATTAGTTTATACACTTGCACTTGATTTTTGTGTCCCCTTACCCTACACAGATTTTTTTCTCCACGCCCTGTCAACATTTCATGAACAGAATAATCTTTGCTTAGGTGGAGTCATTATTTTGCACCAGGCATTGAAAAATACATATGCCATGTCAGACATCAACAAATTTGTATGTACTGGGACTTGCAGTGTGTTTCTTATGGTACTTAAAAAAACTTCCACAACTGGAAGATCTCCTCTGTCAGAAAACATGAATGAACATGGAAATCCCTGCCATAATTCGTCTAACACCAATAACGTTGTCAATTCAAACCCATAGTCATTTGAACCATGGGTGCTGTCCATACAAACACAGTTACCTCCAAATTTCACCAACATATATTTTTGAGCTTCGTTCATTATTATTAAAATGAAATCTTCATTTTGCAGGTGGTATTCTTGATACAACACCTTGTGGTTTGTAGTACTGCACAACAGATCCTGTCTCCTGCATCTCCCTCACCCACGATTCCACACTAGTACAATCGTTTTTATGTATTATAGCCTCAGACTTCAGGTTGTAACTTTGTGCTACATTGTGGATATCTTTTCTGAACAGCAAATTATGACGCTGCAAACCACTATCTTGAATAGGATATATAAGGGAGTCGAGAATGTTATCAAACGGAATTTGCATAGCAATTTTCTTTGCTGTTTCCTCTCTTTCAAATTTCGAAACCCTCAACTGGCCCATCTCCTGCTGATGACCCACATGTCTGCTACAAAATATAACTTTCACTTGACCTGATGCACAAAGTGTCACATCCATTCTAGATGGGCAGTGACCACCAATTTTATTACTGCCTATTAGTTTTAAGTGACGCTTATTTCTTTCACGGGGTTTGTAATTTCCATCACGGTGGCACTTAAAATATAACTTACTGCTTCCATCTGCACTTTTATTACATTGTCCTCTTGCATGTACAAGTTCACTCACAGTATCTTTTTCTAATTCACGTTTCCATTCATAAAATTTACTTTGATCACAAAATTCATGATTTTCTTCGCGGATAACTAGATCATGGTGCAATGAATAATGTTGAAGCATTCCATTTCTATTTGAGTTGCCAAAGTCACATAAAGCACACAGTACTATATTTTTGCATTCTGTTTTTATGTACAGCATTCTCATGACGCTTCTGCTCTGGGAGTGGAATACCCGCACAAAACACACGAAAATTTTTCACCAACAGCAACCGGGTGCTTGCAGCGGATGTGGCGATATAAGTTTCTATTGTTGCTAGAAGTTGCAGTGCACAAATTGCAATTGTATTGCTCCATATTTCTAATGAGAACCGGACCACACAATAACAACACGGTAACAACAACAAAAACAAGCGAAGTAACGAACAATACACACACGACTCAGCCAAAAGTAACAGCGACTGTCAACTGTCACTTGTAAACTGTCAAGCTTTCACCGTCTGCCACCAGAAGGGCTACGAGTGGAGCAGACCCGAAGTCAGCCGAACCGAAGTTAGCAGAGTTCACCCGAATGGCTCCACAATTTGCAGTCCACAGACGTAAGTCGTAGCCTTTACCCTCACGCCAACACATATTTGCTACCTTGGGGTTTGGCGTAAAGTTGTCGGATGGGTTCTGAGACCCCTGTGGTTTTAAAGGACCATGAGTTACTTTAGCTCCTGCCTTCTGTCTGATACTTTTGGGAAACGAAACTGATGGTTTGATGGCATTGTAGCATTATTTTGCTGTGTAATTGTAGTAGTGTTGATTGTTTAGAGGTGGAATTGGCGTGTGATCGTCATTTTTGGGAATTTGGTGGTGTTGTGCTCTGGGGTGACGTATTGGGTGTATTGGGAGGTTGCGCCTTTGCTGAAGAATGATTCAGATTTTTGTTTGATATCAGTGATGAGAAGTTCGTGAGATTGCACACGACTCTGATAACAGGGTGCTTTGGTTGCCAGTCGGAGGAATCAGAGATATGACCAATATAAAATGGCTGGTAAGACTATCGTCATGTACATCTTAAGTTTAGAGCGAATTGTTAACCCATTCCCTTTCAGTAGATGATACGATTGAGATAAGATTGTGAGCCAATTTTACAGATTTGAGTGATATGCTGCTTAAAGGTCAGTTGTTTGTCAAACGCTCTTCCTAAGTACTTAATATTATCTTGCCGGACCAAATCTACATCATTAAATGTAATACTAACGTTTGGACTCGTCCATCGATGCACTGAAAGGTTCCTGTACATATTTGAAAGGCTCCTGTTACGGGGAAGGTCCGTTTCTTTGCTAATGGAACAAGTACAAAGATTCCTGGTCATGTGCAGGGTTAATAAAAGGTTTGTCCTTCTAATGCTTCTAGCTTATTTATCATTCTCCATTTCTCTGATAATTACTTCTGATTTTAATTCTCATTATAAATACGCGATTCTATTTTGTTTGGAATAATAGCAAACCAATGAATCAAACATTAATTTCTTTTACTGATTGCAACATTTAACATCTCGATAATAATGTCAATCTCCGGGTGCCTTTACAATTATAAGCCAACGGATAATTTGCTCAGGTAATGGATGGGGACTCTATGTATTCACATTCATTCACACTTGTCATACATTTACTGCACGCTGGATTTTATTTCACGCATCACGATTAGTACAGTGCAACAAGTTAAAAGTCCCCGCACACTACCCAGCCGCTACACATCGCTTAGCGGGCCCCCTTTTGCTCGCCTCTAAGACGACGAATTTCCCCAGAGCGGTCAGAATTCGATCCACCGCAGCCTCTGTCCCTTCTGCACAACGCGGCACTTTACCTCGCAGCCCAACTCCTTTCATACTCGAACACTAAGAGGGTTCCTTAAGCAAACTGCCCACTAGGGTCTGTTCTTGCGGTGAAGCCGCACGTATAGCTTCACTAAGAGAAACTGTCCAAGAATGGAATATTGCTCTCGCTACTCACAACGCTAATAAGAGAGGCTAATTTACGTAAGGCACATGGCATTCCCTGGACTAAAAGATCGAACCCGCGTGTTACTTGGACCCTTCATAAACATTACCCACATGATGATTATTAAAATCACCCTAATATATATTAATTCACAACTTAAATAACGGGATGAAACTCTGTAACATCCTAACTAATTCACTGTATTAACCCTTCGGTGGGCGCGGCTTTCATACTTCCAAGAGTGGGCGCATTTAGTTTCACATTTTTAACCTAAGGAAAAATAATCACCCCATCAGTAAGAAATAGGTAAAATCCATCAATTTCTTTTTCCGTAATTTCAGCACTTGCTTTTGGAACTGGCAAAACTTTTAGGATGTTGTTGGCCTTGGTTTTAGGAGGAGGAGGAAGCGGTTTACTTATCCAAGTAGTTTCTTTATCTTTTCCTACGTAAAATCGGCAATCCTCTGTTCGTTGTCTCCCCACTTCAACCAGGTTTCCTCTGTTGATTGTTCGGAGTCACTGCTGTGGCTTTCTTTAATAACTTCCTCTTCCGACTCAGATTCACATGAATGTGACAATTCTTGTCATTCTTCTTCTGACAATTCTTGCAGTACTTTCTCATAGTCTTGAGGACGTTCAATTAGACGGCGCCTGTCAAATGCCTTCTTTTTCTCCATTTCCACGCTTTTATGAGACCTAACGAAACACATGTTTTTGTAAAAGTCTGTACTGAGAGAAGCTTCAAACACTGAATCTGGGAAGATATTTGGTTCGAAAGGACAAAATCTTTTTATTTTTTAAATCGTTTATGGCAGTGCAATCTGAAACATGGAAACATGGTAACAACTTTACCAGGATTTGGTCTTAGCCAGTTGGTTAGCTCTTGACCTTAGTGCGTGCTGAGAGGCTTCATGAATGAAACATGTAGAGGCTGACACCTATGTGTACAGTGGGTTGCTCTATCAGTTATAGTCAGGCTCTGCATAAGGGTTGACTGTCCACCCAACAATAACAGCACGGGTTTCTCTTTGTTTGCTTTAGAAAATTCAATGAATTTGTCGAACCATTCCTCAAAAATATCTTTTTGCATCCAACTAGAGACATGACATTCTGCCGACATTCCAGGTGAACAATTTTTGAGTAGTTCCGGCTTCATTCGCTGGCGAGGATACACCAGTTACAGTTACATTCTCAGCAACGACACAAAGTCCTTGCATCCATACATGTATTTTCTCATCATTAGAAACTTTTCTACATGAACGGGTATACAGAGTAAAAGGCATATTACCATAACCAACTACTTTGTGTCTTCGGGTCGATTTCACAGTGCCAGGTTTTGTAGGCGATGACATCTCGCTCGACAAAAGATTCTAGTCCAGGTAGAGATGCGTTCTCTCAGCAGACAATTGCGAGTGTAAACCACCCACTGCCAGCTGCAGGCGTTCATACCCCCTTAAGATACTTGATCTATATGGTCACATCAGCCCTATTTGTCAGTTTTGCCGAGGCTTGCAGTGTTGACAAGGGATTGTTATATCTACTTATTTGCTATCTAGGTATTTGTTTACGATTTCAAGATGATACAGGTTGTTTGTGAGCACTCTGAAGAGAACACTAAATTAAAAAATCGCTTGGTTTTACTGACTTATTTGCTACTTAATTGACTGAGTTAGGAGTGCTGTCTCCTTCAGTTCCTCAGCAGGTCTGGCCATCTTGTAGCGGCCAGTCTGTGTATTCTGCTTTCTAGATTTCGTATTAGGGTGTTCTGCGAGTTCTGTGACTTCTCATAGAACACCCGCGAGATGATGCAGTTCGGCTGTCGGCAATTCCAGTGGCAGGTGTAGAGCTCGTCTGAGGGTGCGGTCTTGCACGCTTTGAAGTCGCCTGGTGTGGGTGTGGGCTGCATTCGCCCACACGACCGCGCCATACTCGAGGACTGGTCTCACCAGGGTGAGGTACAGCACGATCCCCAGTGCTTTTGAATGTATTGCCTCGATGTGGAGGTTTCCATGTGAGACTTTTGTGCAGGGTTAATCCGAGGTATTTGGCTGTTTTTTGTCCATGGTACCTGTGTGCCTCTGATCGTTATTTGTCAGTACCCGGCTGGTAGTCCTTGACGGCATATAGCTATGGCCTGGGTCGCATTTGGGTTAAAGGACAGGTGTAATTTCTTTGCCCATTCTGTTCTGGAGTCTCAGGCTGCCTGCAGTCGATCTTGTAGATGGTTTGCGCTTCTGCTCCTTGAGTACGTACCAGTATCGTCGGCATATAGGCCGAACTGTATTCTGTTTGCCGTCGGGAGGTCCACAGTGTACATGATGTAGTGCAGGGGGCCGAGTACACTGCCCTGTGGTACTCTACCTTGTATTCTTCGTACTCCAGATATGCCGTCCTGTGCCCTCACGTGGAAGGTGCGCCCACTCAGGTAGCTCTGGATCAACAGGACGTGTGACACTGGCACCCCCCTGTATGAGTAATTTGTACAAGAGGCCCTTGTGCCAAACACAGTGGAACACGTGTTATACGTCCAGTAGTACTGCAGCGAAGTACTCCTAGCGCTCGATGGCGTCCAGGGCCTCTTCGACGACCCTCAGCATTTGCTGTGTGGTGGCGTGCCCGTGTCGAAAGCCGAACTGTTCTTCTGGCAGCATCCGCTCAGCTCCTATATATCGGAGAAGCCTTTCAGCGTAGATCTGCTCAGATATTTTTGAGACCCTTGGCAGAAGCCTTATCGGGCGTTAGCTGTTTGGCGACCTGGGGTCTTTTTCCGGTTTTGATATTTCTATAATCTCAGCGTGTTTCCATGCTAAGGGGTACTGGGCAGAGGTCAGGATGGTGTTGAATGCTGCAGCAAGTAGAATGCTTGTGGTTGGTGGCATTTGTTGAATTAGCTTCTTTGTTACTAGATCTGGACCACCGGCCGGTATTGGGTTGAGGGCTTGAATTTCATGATCTATCTCCTCGACTGTGATAGGTCCTATGGCATCATCTAGTTCTTGTTGTTCTTGTTGTTGTTGTTGTTGTTGTTGGAACCTTGGTAGCTGCTCTTCTACTAGCTGTATGCGGGCAGCGTCAACGGATCCTCGACTGGTTTGAAGTTTTCGGTGAATACGTCTGCCAGGGCATTTGCCTTGGCATAGGGTTCGCAGATGAATTCATTGTTTACTTACTACTAGTGGTGGTATTCTGTGTCCTTTTCGCAGCAGGCTCTTTGTTAGTTTCCATACCGATTGGTCGCTTGTATCTAGTTAGGCGACTTTCTCCTCCCATTCCTGATATCTGTGGGCTTCTATCTCAGCTTTTATTTGCCTTTGTAGCCTCTTGACCGTTCTTTTGGTGGCCGGCTGTCTGGTATTCAATCACTCACGGTTAAGACATTTCTTCTCCGCGATCATGGCCAGGATTGTGGCTGGCAGTTGCCTCGAGTGGTCTCTCCGCTGTTGTTGTGTGCGTGGGGTCGCTGCAGTTGCGGCGTCTGATGCTTTTGATGTAAAGTGCAGCCGAGTGGCATCAGCCCCAGCTTCTGTGGGGTCTGGATGTGTGGCTAGTTCTTCATCCAAGTTCTGGCGGTAGGTTTGCCAGTTTATTTCACGTGTGTTTATTCCCTTCTTTGCGGGTGGTGGACTCCGTCTAGGTCTGCGCCAATGACGACGGACAGGTGGTCAGACGACAGAACTTTTCGTGTGTTGGCACTTACGGCTTGTGGTACACCTTTGATGACTGCCATTTCGAGCACATCGTGGCGCCCTCTAGCTGGGATACTGATGGGATTGTGTGGTCCAATAACTATGGCATTATATCTGTCAGCCGTACGTAGGAGTCGTCACCCGCTGTTGTTTGTAGTTCTGTTACTCAAAGCTGTGTTTTTGGCGTTAAAATCTCCTCCTAGGAAGGTGTTTCCTCCCATTGCAAGTAGTGCATCAAATTCTGCCTCCTCGAGGGTGCCTCCTGGTGGCCTGCATACTGCCACAAATTGGATGTCACCTCTTGATGTCTCTCTTGCTACCCCTGTTGCTTCTGTTATGATGAGTGGGCGTAGCTGTATCAGGTGGTGTCGGAGAAACTTACAGATGTAAATTGCAGTATTTCCTCCAGCCGTCAGTCTGTCCATCCTGAAGCAGTTGTGATTAGGTGCCTTGACATTTATCCCTGCTTTCAGGTGTGTGTCAACGACTAGACACACGTAAACTCCTCCTTCCTGTAAGAAGTGGCGAAATTTGCCTTCTTATGCCATTGGCATTCCATATGCAGACTGTCAACCCGTGTTGTCTAATAGCCATGTTTTTGTTTGTTGTTAGCTGATGGTGTTGCCGCGAGGGCGGCTTGAATTGCCGCAGCTATTTGTTGTGGGATAGACTTGGCAATTGTTTCCATTGCTGCTGATACAACGGTGGTCACGGCTTCCAGAAGAGGCGTCGTCATTTCAGTCAACTGCAACCTGTTTTTTTCTTTTTTTGGGGGGGGGGGGAGGGGGGTAGTTGGCATCTTCCTTCGTTGTACTGGGGGCGCCTGATTTGGGAAGACTTAGGATGGACTTGGTTTGGTATTGTCGCAAACCTTGGCCGTGGGTGCTTGTTGCTGCTTGGGCGTTTCCTCGTCTGGGGATGACAGAGGCGTGAGTGGTGCCTGGTCGTGCTGTTGACGTGGTCCGTTGTCTAGCCACACGGTTTTTTATCACCTTGCAGCCCATATAGCTGCCAGGGTGCGCCTCTGAACATCGGGCGCATTTTGGCACATCTCCATTCGGTTTCAGACATTTATCGCTGGGGTGATCTTCAGCACATTTAACACATTTAGGCTGCATCATGCAGTGTCTGGTTACATGGTCCAGCCTCCGGCATCTGAAGCATAGTCGCGGGCCGCACTTGCGACATGGCTTCTCCATTGTAACGCTCATGTTGGCAATATTTGTGACGTAGTGGAGTTGGCCGTTGTCTGCTGTGTCTGGGGCAATGATCATGAACAACGGAGTCCCTTTGCCTGTTTTGGGGGATTTTATCTTGGTCACTGAGCTAAGGACAATTTTGAGTGCAAGCAACTCTTCCTGTAGGTCTTGCATGCTAAATTTATATGGGAGACCTCTCATAACTAGGATGATAGGCTTCTCGTGGTCAGTGGCATAGGTGTAGTAGTCCCAATTTTCGTTTGAGAAAGTCACCAAGGAGTTGAGAAAGTCGGACATTGACCTTGTGTGTAGCGTGTATAGATCTTCTCCAGCAAGCTTAAATTGGAAGGGATCATTGGCTACATTCCTGATTACTTCGAGGAGCGTTTTGTATGCTTCTTCGAAGCAGATGATCGGCGTAGGTGCCTTGGCTTTGGGTGGGGGTAGGGGCTGGGGCTGTCGTCAGGCTGAGTTGCGTCGTTTGGCAGCTGTTGGAAGGTGTTCTGCACCTCGACTGCTGGGGTAATGGGTCGGCGTGCCCGCGCCGTCTTCTTGGGCTTCCTCCAGCCGTCTGCGTCTGGCGCAGTGTTTTTTGTGGCTCTTCCTCTCCCTGCTGCTCTTGGGCAGCGCTTCAATCTTCCCAATCTGCGATGGTCTAGCTGCGTGAAGATGCGGACGTCGGGGAGTGTGGTATTATCGGGGGGAGAAAGGATGCGTAGGTTAGAGTACATTCCTTGCATAAATCTTTGAAGCTGCAGTCACGTTTCAAGCTCCCAACAGTGACCACAGTCACTATTTCGCCACTGTCTGTTACGGCATTCATGGTCAGCATCCTATCCGTGGTGTATTCCGCCGACTCTTCATTGGCGGGTGACGGGGTGTCCATTGTGATGGACGGGGGTTGTGGGGGACCTACTACCTCCCATTCTCCTCCTTCTCCTTCTCCTCCTCCTCCTCCTCCTCCTCTTTCTTCTTCTTCTTCTTCTTCTTCTCTCCCCCTGTATGAAAGAGAACAGAAGAGGCAGGCTAAGCTCTGTGAACGCGGGCTGATCCAATGCGAATGGGCCCCTGGCTCACTAATTCCCCGACAGGTCCCTAGGGCTCCTATTTATTATTCCTCGAGAATAAATAGGAGAACCAGAAGAGGAGTAAGAAATGCCGAAAAGAGGCAGTTGCGCCTCGACTCTGTAGAGTTTTGGCGAAATCAACAGCTGTTGCGCCCCTGGTTCCTCTCGGAAGTCCAAGTGCTTTTCACCGCTGCTACACGACACTTTTGTTTTCAATTCTGAGGACACGACTTGCAGCGGCGAAAACTTAGTGGCTTTGGCAGCGGAGGCAGCGAATGCAACCATTTCAGCTGCGGAGACGGTGGCGGCGTTCGCAGCAATCACAGTTGCAGTAACGCTGAACGATGAGAGCAGAATATGTTCCACTCTAGTCGAATGACGGCTCCTTCGCGGCCATCGCCAGGCAACTACCCTCTGGGAACTACCGATGTGACCGCTTCAAGTCGAGCGGGCAAATGGCGACGACCATCGTGGCGTGTGGTGGCGGAAGACTTCTCACATCAGAATCCAGACACTGCATTGCTACTGAACAGCAAAATTCTAAATTTTACTTAATGTGACATTAGAGTAGTATCACACATATTTGGAATGATGGATCCCATCAAGTTTCACCTGTTTCGCTGTGGTGTACATCTGGCATGGCACGACTATGTCCCGCAGGAACATCATGATTCGTGTCGAGCTCTGCATATAAATTTCAAATTATAATTCACACAAAGTTGGCAGGTACTGAACACAAATTCCTATATTAACCATGAATTACATTTTACTCTGCCAAGCTTAAAAAAAAAAAAAAAAAACACACACACACACACACACCTACTCAGTAAGTTGAAAATTGATACATACCCTCATTCAGAAGTAATTATACTATTTCACATCTTTCTTCAGCATTTGGAACAGCGAGAGAAATATTACGTGCTGTTTTCTTCTTGGTAGAAAACAGCCTCCTCTGTGGCATTGGCTTTCTTTTCTGGCCCTTATCTGTTTCTCTGAAATAACCATTTCGGGCTCGAACAGCTCCTACATTTTCCTTTAAGGATAACACAGTTTTTCTGGCCAACTGCTGTTCAGTCTCAGTCATTCCTCTGAAAATATTGGAAAGTATGAAATAAGCAAATTCTGATGTCAGGGTCACTACTGAGCTTCTGCAGTGCTTTTTGCAGTGATTACTGAAACACTTACATTTCTCAGCATTGACACTGATTTAATGACCCGATACACCTCATTTCTTTTATCCAGATCTGAAATTTTCCGCTTGATATTAGTTTTCCATGCTCTGTCCACATGCCAGGTACAATAGAGTCTCATCTTAGGAGCACCCATTGTCCTGTTCCATGCAATACAGTATGACTCTGCCAAATCAGACATGAATACATTGGGGCAAATTGGTCCAGCCTGTGATTTTACGTACTGCAAAAATATACTTAAAACATCGGTGTCCTTCCTGTTCGAAATTAGAAATGCACATGGGAATCCTTGCCTGAGATCATCCAGTACTAAGAGAGTGGTCACTTCGAAATCATACCTGTTAAGCCCATGGGTTCCATCAATACAGATACAGTCTTCTCCATATTTTCATAACATTTCACGTTGTGGTCTGTTCATCTTCACTAATACAAAATCCTCACTCCTCAGTTCTTGATGTTCACTAGTAGAGTCTTGTGGTTTATAGAATAACACAGACGGATTCTCACTTTCGTTCATTTCTTTTACCCAAATTTCGACACTGATTGCATCATTTTTATGTCTGACCGACTTGGAGCAGAGGTTATAGCTGGCTGCAATGATATATAAGTCTTGCTTGGTAGTCAAATGGATTCTCTGCAAGTCCGAATCCTGCAAACTTGTCCGTACGTTATCTAGAACTTTGTCATACGGAAGTCCCATTGCAATCTCTCTTGCTATGGTTTCCCAGTCTTTTTGACTCCGGGGAAGGTGCGTTAAATCTTGTTTGTGACCAATGTGGGTCGACACACAATGTACTTAGTATGTTCCACCTGCAGGGCACTTTCCATTCATTTTGTTGCTGCCTGTCAATTTAAGATGTCTTGTGCCTTTACCTTTGGAGATAGTTACCTGACCGATGGCAGCCATAATAATGTGTAGAACTAGTAGACCCATGCATTTTAATAAACTTTGAATGTGTCGTGCATTCAGTGTCTTCTTTCCACTGCAAAAACTCGTCTTCATTTGAGAACTGCAGATCTTTGGAATTAAGTTGAATTTGATGAGCAGTTTGTAAATGATCTATCCAACCCTGTTTTGAACTACTTTGAAATGGGCACAATGTACACTTGAAGAACAACCCCCTTTCCTGCAAATCATGAATGTTTCTTTGGTGGCGATACAAATTATTTTTAAGAGAAAAAATTTTGTGACACACATAGTACTGATAAGAAGCTACAGTAGTTGTAGTGGCAACTGGCAGCTCTTGTTGACGGTTTTTGCAAACATGCTGACTGAGATTCTTTCTGTAATTATACACTTGCCCACTCACTTTGCATTTAAAAGCACTCATTTTAGTAACAGAAACGCTACACTGTAATCACAATGATTCAAAAAAGACGCACAAAAAAAATACCACGCGCACTCCGCACTCACAATGATTTTAAGACACACGAAAATATCACGCGCTCTCCGCACTAACAAAAACAGCTACTGCAGCAACACCACCCGGGCTCCAAACCTCAAATGCAGGTAGTTTCCGGTCTTCCGTTGTGAGGGAACTATAGGGGGTGGGGTGAGGTCACGTTCGTGAGCGAGGTATGGGGTTGGGGTGAGGACCCATCGTGGGCAAGCTGAGTGCGGGGTGAGTGTCGCAGGGAGGTAGAGTGGGGGGATCCTCGCTGGGATCTTCGCAGGTTTTAACGTTTGCTGGCAGCAGCTGTCGGGGCGCGTGGTGGGGGAAGCAAGGAAAAAGCTTCTCAGCCCGGCGCAGTCACTCTGCGGCTGCTGGCAGAGGCAGAGCTGGCTGCCTGCGCGTTGGCCGAAGGTGTGGGCTGCGGTGCCGTAGCGGCGGAAGCGCCTCGCGACAGGGCGGCACCGTTTGCCGACTGAGGGGGGCGGGTAGACATAAGTTGTGTCCGTGTGGGGCATCGGCTGTAGCTGGCCGGGTGATCGCCCCCACATAGGGCGCATTTTGCCGGGGTTGCACGGCTCTTTTTGCAGGTGTTAGTCAAGTGTGGGCCGGCACACTTGCTGCACTTTGGTAGGTGATGGCACTCTTCTGCTGAGTGATACAGCTGTTGGCACTGATGGCACTGAACAGGGTCTTCAGGCTGTCTTTTCTATCGTAACCTTACAGTTCATGAAGAGCTCTATTTTCAAGAGCTCTCTATTTCTTTCGTCTGGGTGCAGAATGACCTTGGACGAAGCTCTCTTCTTGCGCCCTTCTCCCGGGTTGCTCGGGTCAGACGCCTTGGTCTCCTGCTTGGCCTCAATAACCTGGAAGTGACGCTCGATGAGAAGCTCCTTTATTTCTGCGGGATCGGTGCCTCTGGGGAGACCTTTGATCACCGCCTTGTATGTGTTTTTCTCGTTGATTGGGTATGTGTGAAAGGGAATCTTTTTCTGGGTGAAGTAATCTGTGAGATATCCGTAATCTGGCAGGGTTGATGCTTGGAATTTGACAGAGGACCCCCTGCATGAAGTGTTTAGTCCTCCTTTTAGGTGTGGGCCGACCTCCTTTATGATTTTCATGGTGCCATTTACAATTGTAGCAAAGATTGGGGCCACCTTTTCCCATTTTGGCCACAGTTGCGCCTGCGCGCCTGAGGTCGAGGGACGGGTGGGCAGTGCTTCGCCCTTTTCCGCACCGTCGGTAGCGGTCAGTGCGAAGCTGTTTGAGGTCGGGATGTTCGCAACAACAGTTCCCCCCCCCCCTCCCCTCCCCTACTTCCATGTCATCACTGGCTGTTTGTTCTGGTTCCTCAGCGAGCCGGCTTGGGGCCGGATGCTTAGGCGCTGGCATCACGTCCGCGTCTTGAACTCGTGTTTTAGTTTTTGTTATGGCTGAGTTTGGTTATCCGTGGGTACCCAGTGACTGGGTGCCACAACGGACTGAGGCTTTGGGTTTCCCCGAGATGTCTGTCAGCGGCACTTGAAGCCTGACATGCACTGCCCAGGGGCACTGGTTGTTCGTTCGTTGGCACCGTTAGGTCTCCCCGAACAGCACCAGCCCTACCATTGACTACGCGCGGGTAACCGGGTAGCACCACGGGAATTTCCCTACCCTGGGAGGAGCAGGGAGGATGGCCTGCGGCAGTGTCTGAACGGTTCACGTCTGACGTTATCAGACGACCGGTGAACTAGAAAGCCACGGCCCTCGCCGCCACTGCGCTGCCAATAGACCCCGCAGCAACTGCACGACAAAGGGACCACGTAAGAGTCCACCCACGACAAATTTGCTGTCCATTCGCGAAGCGTGCGCACCCACACACGACAATTTTGCCTGCGTTGTGCACGCACAACGCACACGATGAATTTTGCTATGCTACGGCTAGCGTAGCGCTCCCAGAGGATCTCCCAGCAGCGCGCGGCAGTATAGGGTCCGCTCACTGCCGGTCCACCACTCGAATGTAGCGGCACGCACGGCATCTTGGTCTTCAGAGGGCTGCTTCTTTCCTCTGGTGGCGTGGCAGTACTAGCTCGTGGAGCTTCACCTGCAGACTTATCTGAAAAGTACGGTAACCTAACAGCTATTTGTGGGTTTCTTTTCTTTGATACCTTTTTTTTTTTCTAAATTGGCTGTTATTCTTTGTAGCGGATTTTTTTCACATTTACTCATCCATTCACACACCAGGAGTTAGGGAGTTAGGAGGGGAGTTATTCGTGGAGGGATGATCTTCTTCTAGCGGGAAGGGAGTAACTTCTGGATTTGAGAGTTGCTGGGGGGCAATTTGCAGGGGAGGGAATGATTGCATGTTTCTTCCTAAGAAGGAAGGTTGGTTTTCTTGCGGTACTACTTCTTGTTTGTTGGGTGTTTCTTCTGGTGCTGTTTGGCTGCAACGGTTTTTTAACACATTCACTCGTCCATTCATGCTCCAGGGGCTCTTTTGTTCATTCATTCGTACTTGTGTCCATTCGTGCTTCCTTTCATGCAGGAGTAGGGTTTGGGTTTCACGGTTGCTCTGTTCGGAGCAAGTCCGGCCAGCGCGTGTGCTGGGAGTGGTGTTCCCTGTGTCCCAGGGCTGAGATTAGTCTGTTGTTGGATTGCCCTGCCTTTTCATAGAAGGCGTCGGCCAGTTGACGGTACCTTTCCCGCAGTCTGGGCACTCCAGCCAGGAGGTGGACTTCCTCTGTTGGAAACCATATGGGGAGGTGGAGGGCTCTTTTCAGGGCACAGTTCTGTACCCTCTGCAGGCTGTCAATGTGTAGGTTGGCAGCGTTACCCCAGACTATTGCTGCATATTCGGGCAGTGGTCTTACGAGCATTATTTATAGGGTGATCCCAAGATCTTCGGGGAGAGTGGAGGTGGGGTTCAGGAGGGGATATAACGTGCGGAGTCTCCCGTGCAGTTCCTTGACGTGTTGCTTCCAGGTAGGCCGTCTGTCCAGGGTGACCCCTAGGTATCTTGCAGTACTGCCCCATGGGACTGGGGTTCCTCCGACTGTGATAGGTTCCAGTTCGGCTTGGAATTTCTTTCTGCAGATTACTAACACTTGGGTTTTTGCTCTGTTGAACGACAGGTGCCACTTTGTGCCCCAGTCTGTTAGGTCTTTGATGGCGTTCTGCAAGCGATGTCTGACGTACCTGGGGGTCCCGATTTTTGTGTACAGGGCTGTGTCGTCTGCATATAAAGCAGATTTCACTCTTGGCGTCGAGGGGAGGTCGCTTCTATACAGTATGTACAGAATGGGGCCCAGTACGCTTCCCTGGGGCACCCCTGCCAGTATTGGCCTTCTTGTCAATTCGCTGTCTTATGTTCTTACCGTGAACATTCGTCCTCGCAGGTAGGACTGTATTAGGCTCATGTGTGACACGGGGATCCCCCTGTACAGTAGTTTGTGCCACACAGTCAAAGGCTCGGGAGACACCTAAGAAGACCGCTCCCAGATATTATCTCCGCTCTGTGGCTTCTAGTGCCTCTTCTACTAATCTTAGCAGTTGTTGGGTCATTGAGTGTTCTTGGCGGAAGCCAAATTGTTCGTCTGGTAGTAACTATTCGGCCTGGACGTGTTGGAGTAGTTTCTTTAAGGAGATACGTTCGAACACTTTGGAGATCACTGGGAGAAGGCTTATAGGTCTGTAGCCGTTGGGTTGCCTTGCGTCCTTCCCTGGCTTTGGTATCGGGATGATGGTTGCGTGTTTCCAGGTGCGTGGGTATATCCCAGTGCGCAGTATGTTGTTGAAGGCTTTGGTAAGGTGGGTGGCAGCTATTGGTGGCATCTTTTTGATCATGTGGTTTGTGAGTTGGTCCGGGCCTCCTGCCTTTTTGTGGTTCAGTTGAGCCATCTGGCAGGCGACCTCCTCTGTGGTATCTCTTCTATCCTGTCATTTTCGTCATGTCTGTTCAGGAATAGCGGGGGGTGGGTGTTTACCATGCCAATATGTGCAGGGTCACTGGGATCATTTATGGGGGTGAAGTTTGCCTGAAAAATGTCTGCTAGGGCGTTAGCTTTGGCGTCGGGTTTGCGCAATATGTCATTCCCGACCTGTACTGGTGGAATCCTTTGGGAGCTGCCCATGAGCCTTTTGGTTAGTCTCCAAGCTGACCCATCTTCTGTTCGAATATTGGCTATCTTGTCAGCCCAAACCTGATTCCTGTTTTCCTCTGCTGCTGCTGCTTTAATCTGCCTCTGCAGCTTGTTGAGCAGGCGTTTGGTGGCGGGGTTTCCCGTTAGTTGACATTCCCTGAGGACTCTGTTTTTCTCTGTTATTGCCTCTTTTATATGGAGAGAGAGCTGGTAGGAGGTATCGTTGGCTTGTCTTCTGGCCGGGGTGGCTGCAACTGCAGCGTCTACAGCTTTTTCTGTAAGGTATCGCAGGGTCTCTTCTGCTCCTACCGTGTCTGGGTCTGGAGAGTTTTCAAGGTCTGCTTCTAGTTGTTCCTGATACTGCTCCCATCTGATCCCCTAATGTTGATTCCACGAGGTTGTGGGAGGGTCGATGTGGTATATGACCGCGATATGGTCTGATGCCAGTGTGTTTCTTGTGGTTACGCCTATTGTTAGGGGGACACCTTTGATAATGGCGATGTCCAGGACATCTGGACGGCCTCTTTGTGGGTATATTGTGGGACCTAGAACTATGGCGTCGTGTTTCTCGGCGGAGCAGAGCAGCCTTCTGCCGCTTATGGTGGTTACCCGCGAATTCCAGTTCACGTGCGTGGGGTTCATATCGCCGCCAATGAATACATTACCTCTAAAGGTCAGAAGGTGGTCGATGTCTGTGGTGTCTATATTGCCTGTAGGCGGATGGTAGGCTGCAATGCATTGAATGCGGCCTCGCGATGTATCTGTGGCGACACCATTAGCTTCCAGGTTTGTTGTTCTGGTGGGCAGCTGTAGTGTGTGGTGTTTCAGTAAGCGTCGCAGATATACTGCGGTGCCACCGCCAGCTGTAGGGCGATGTGCCCTGTAGCAGTTATAGTTTGGGACGCCAACTGTGATTCCTGGTTTCAAGTGTGTTTCTGAGACTAAGCACACTTCTCTTCCTTCTTCATTGAGGAACATTCTAAATTCACCTGCCTTTAGGCGGAGTCCGTTTGCGTTCCATACGCATATGCTTATTCCACGTTGTCTGACTGCCATTCTATTCTGTTGTGGTTCGCGTGGTGGGTGCCTTGACGGCCGCTCGGATAGCCGCTGTGATTTCTTGCGGCAGGGCTTGTGCTAGTCGTTTGAGGGTGGCAACTGTGTCTCGCATTGCCGCTAACATGTTGGTGACTTCGCTTTGTGGTGGCGGGTGTCGGTTGTTCCACTTGTGTTTGTCCTGCCTGTGTTCCTTCCGGTTGACCTGTGGGCGCGGTTCTCCCTTGCAGTGTGTCTACGGTTTGGGTGGAGTTTCTGCATCCTGGGGCCGGTCGAGGGGGTTCCTGTCTTGTCAAGTGTGTTGGTTCATTCTGGTGCTGTGGGTTACCCCTCTGCGATCCTTGTAAGTGATGGTCCCTGTTGTTTTTTGTGGTTGTTTGCACGGTCTCGCGGTTGCTGCAGCGTACGATCTACATCTACATGATTACTCTGCAATTCACATTTAAGTGCTTGGCAGAGGGTTCATCGAACCACAATCATACTATCTCTCTACCATTCCACTCCGAACAGTGCGCGGGAAAAACGAACACCTAAACCTTTCTGTTCGAGCTCTGATTTCTCTTATTTTATTTTGATGATCATTCCTACCTATGTAGGTTGGGCTCAACAAAATATTTTCGCATTCGGAAGAGAAAGTTGGTGACTGAAATTTCGTAAGTAGATCTCGCCGCGACGAAAAACGTCTTTGCTTTAATGACTTCCATCCCAATTCGCGTATCATATCTGCCGCTCTCTCCCCTGTTACGTGATAATACAAAACGAGCTGCCCTTTTTTTGCACCCTTTCGATCTGGCCTATGTGTTGGTGCATTGGCGGCTTAGTGCTTCCTCGAGTTCTATACAACCGCCATAGCTGGCCGCGGGTGTTTCTCGCCACAGTTGAAGCCCTCGGCTTCCTCTGTCCCAGGTTTGGGGCAGTCACTGGTGGGGTGATCGCCTGCGCGCTTGGCGGGCCTGTCGCAGGATCTTGCTACGTGCCCTCGCTGCAGGCAGCGGTAGCGCTGGGCTGGTGGGCATCGTGTTTTGGGGTCCTCTATGGTGACCTCTATGGCCGTGATATGCTTCACGTTCCATATTGTTTTGTGTTTTGCGTCGTTAGGGAGGACGACTTCGAACAGTAGCATGGGTCTTTTAGTCTTAGGTGACCTCATTTTTGTCACTGGTTGGGGTGTGAACCCTAGGTTATTCAAGGCTCTTCTGAGTTTACCTGTTGTGTATTGATATGGTAGTCTTCTAATCACTACCCTAATTGGTTTCTCGTTGCCAGACGAGTGTGTATGGAAGGGGAGGTTCATAGCCTTTATCTCGCGCAAGACTTTCACATAGTCCTCAGCGTTCCTCGTGGTAATTTTCATGGTGTTGTTCCCTGCAGTGCGGACTTCGAACTGGCTTCCAGAGCTTCATACAGTTCCGTATAGGGGCCATCATAGCACTCATCATAGACACACATCTTTCTGGCACCCTGCGTGGTGCGGACGCTTTCCGTTGCTGCCTCTACCGCGTTAGCGGGTTTGGGGGCGAGCAGGGAGAGAGTTGTTTGTGGCTACTGGGGCAGCCGCTTGTGTGATGGTGGCAGCTCTGGCTGTCTTCCTCGGGTAAGTGAAGCCCTGTTCGGGGGCGGGGGGGGGGGGGGGGGGGGGCTGTTCGTTGCAGAGTCTTTTGTCTGCGGCGTTAGGCTCTTCGTCTGAGCCATCACCTGTGTTGCTCTTAAGGCACATCCTCTCTTGGTCCATGGGCTCCGGTGCAAGGACCGGAGTGGGATCTTCTGCTGGTGCATCGTCTGTGAAGGATGTGGTATGCAGGTTCAGATACAGCCCCTGTTCAAACCGGGAGCTGTTCGGCGTGGTCGTTTGTTCTGCTGCATCTGTAATGGCAATGTAGAATTCGTTGCAGTCCGCCATGTAGTCAGAGGGCGACGGAGCGGGGGGAGGGGGTGAACATCTGGGGTCCACAGTGTTTGGTTCCCTATTCACTGACACTAGGCAAGTGGGGGGGGGGGGGGGGTCCTTACGAGCTACAGCGCTTAGTGCAATGCGCGGCGCCACAGTCAGTGCGAGAGAAGAGAAGTTTCCTACAGCACGCAGAGTGGTCCAACGAGAATGGGCCCCTGGTGCTGGTCGTGCCCTAACAGAACGAGTGAGTCTCGTTGGGGAGGTACAGCAAGCTGCGGGCACTATGAGTCTTGCAACTCTTCACGACTTTTTGCTTTGATTTCTCGAAAGTCTCGTGTTTACGCGGTAGTTCTTCGTCTTCGCAGGGTGGTCTTCGTACGGCGAGATTCTTCCTTCTCGGCGTCTTCTTTCCCTTGTGCAGCTCAACCTTTCTCCTTGGCTGGCTCTATTCGTGACGCAAGCGTCCTCTGTGGAGCGACCCCTGGAGAAAGGTGAGAAGGGCGGCGAGATGGCTTCAGCCACCGAAGTGGCTGCAGTGGGTTCCCGCTGGCTTCTGGCACTGGTGACTCCGGCTCCGAGACTGTCGTGCCTTCTTGAGGCGCGTGTAAGGGAGGGTAAGCACTTGAGTGCTGTGCCTGCAGAACCTGGAAAAAAGTTTAAAAAGACGTCCTATCTGTTTTTGGGGTCCTCGCTATTGATATGGGGTTTGTCCTGGTGCTGCTGGGGAATGGGTTATTCCCGCAACAGGTCCGGCCAACGGGTAGTTGGTCGGTGGTGTGGCTGCTGGCCGATTGCGGGATTGCCCTGCTTTTTGGTAGAACTGACGTGCTAAGACTCGGAATCGGTCTCTCAACGTCAGGATACCAGTATCTTCATGTAGGAAGGTGGTGGGGGTAGAACATGGGAAGGCGCAGCGCACTGGCTTCTTGGGTAGCCAGGTCCGGTGGCGCAATGGTGCTCCGCCGGAGCAGCAACATCTTGAGTTGCTGCCACCGGTAGGGCTCCCGGAGGAACAATCTCCTCTCCTGTGGCCGAGCGCGGCAGTTCACGCGGCAACATGGACATCTCGCTTTGCAGCTGTTGAGCCTTTACGGCGACAAGTTCATAGCGCACGAACATTTCGTACGCTTTTTCTGCTGCCTCTCTTTCTGGAACTGTGGTGGCTTTTGCCATGCGATTCATTATCGCGAACAGTTCGTTCCCAGAGAGTGGGCGATAGCCTGGGGGGGGGGGCAGTAGAAGTGTCGACCAAGGACATGGTGTCGATAGGAGCGGGTTGTGGAGCTGAAGTTACCGCCGCCAGAGCGCGCTCTGACGGGGCAGAATCCGCCATGGCGGTTAGGTCGCAGTTACTCGGGTCCGTAGGGCAGCTGAAAAGAGATGGAATGATGGTATTTCCTAACTAAAGTGACCGCGGACTGGTCCCACGTGAAGGGGGTTCTGGATCACGGCGTGCCCTAACGTTCCCTAGGCGTGACGCAAATAGATTCCTGAATCGATTTGTGCCACAGCCGGTAGCAGTTTACACGACAATTCTGCCGCCAACTAACTCGCAGACGAGTGGTCAGCAGGAGAGACACGCTTTTGCTTCTGCCACGCAGACGCCGTTGACCAACGCACCTTGATAAAGACGCGCGAGAACAATAGCGCGAGCGGAACAATAGCAGCTGCGTTGAGCCAGAGCGTCCTCTCGCTACGGCGGCTCAGCGCAGACTGGTGCGGTCTGGCACTGGTGCTTTTTTTCTTTTTTTTTTTTATAGCACTTTTCATTCGTTCTCCTGAGGGGAGAAGGCGGGCTGTTCTAGGGCTTATCTGTTTGCCCTTTATCAGTCATAGGTTACAATTTTTATTTTATTTATTTCCATTTTCTTTATATATTTGATTTAATGCTATTATTTTATTTTGGGTATCTTAATTTTACGTTACTTTTCGGTGAATAGAATGTGAAAGAATATTGAGTTAATTATGCAAAAACTTAAATAAGTTAACAATATAACTAACTTAACGAGACTAATTGTTTACTTAATTGAATCTAGGATGCGATTAGTGTATTGACTTTATAAGGTATGTAGGGGTGATATGACATTATAACTGGAAGTGACACATTAACCTAATGGGGGATTCTTATAGTGTTCACTTTTATTTTTCCCTATGTAATAATCCTACGAAATGTAAAATGTTGTGGGACAGTGTTGTTGTTGTGGTTGATATACTCTAGCTTAGAATAATCTTAATACTAGTGTTTACAAGTTCTCCTTTCCTGCTTTGCAGTACTTGGAGCTGGTTGCTACAATTTTTTTTTTTTTCGCCTTATATCTAGTTTTACATTTTCTCCTTTCCCTTTGGTGGTACTTGGAGCTGGTTTTTACAATAGCTCTTATCTATGATTTCCTTGATGCTGTTGTGCTTTGTGTTATGGGGTGTGTTGTGTGTTGAATGTGGGGGGGCTGTCATGGTGCACTAGGTCATTTGTTGCTGTATTATTGTCTTTCGTCTAGGTGGTGTGGGATGGTTTCTCCTTCTGTCAGTTGTCATTGTGGGTGCTAAGTCGGGTAACTCAGTTGATGTATTTTGTGCTACTGTACGCGCCTGGTAAATGTATTTATTTTTCGGGCGTCTTGCTGTGCGTGGCTTGGTCGTCAATATGTCTTCCATATCGGGTCGTTTGTGTTGGATGTGAGAGCCGTATCTCGCCCTAAGTTTTGCCAGTCTTGTTTGCAGTGGAGTTATTTCTGTCGTCTCGTATGCTTCGTCGCTACGAGTGCGGTATGGTAGTTTTGCTATGCTGCGTAGTAGTCGGCGTTCTGTCGAGCACTGTCTGTTTGCTACTGTCTTTGGTATTCCGCCCAGAGGTGCAGCGGCGTATTCGTATATTGGTCGTGTGTATGTCTTGTATGCGTGTATGGCTGTCCTGGTTGAGCAGCCATACAGTCGTCCTTGCACTTGTCGGATTAACTGTTGTAGTTTCCTCGTTTTGTTGAGCAGGTATTGCAGGTGGGCTTGGTAGTTGAGGTTCTTGTCTAGGTAGACACCGAGGTATCTCGCGTTGTCAGTCAGTTGTAGGGGCTCGTTCCATAGTCGGAGTGTTATGTCTTCTTGTTTCTGCTGTCGTTTTCTCGTCAGGTTGCGGTGTTGGAATAGGACTAGTTGTGTTTTGGTTAGGTCGAATTCTCCATTTGGTCATCCATGTCTCTAGTTTGGTCAGATATTTTGCAGCTTTTCTTTGTATTACGTCAGTTCTGAGTCCTGTGCACCAATATGCAGTGTTATCTGCATATAGGGCGTTTTTTTTTTTTTGGGGGTGGGGTCGGTATGTTGCATGTGTATAGTAGCGGGGATGATATGGCAACTTGCGGGACTCCTGCCTCTGGGGTGAATCTTTTGGAGGTGGCGTCTTGCACATGTACTCTGCTGTGTCGTCCGGTGATTTATGTTTCTATGAGGTGTACGAATTTCGGTGGAAGGCCGAGTTTGAGCAATCTGAACAGGAGCCCATTGTGCCATAGACGGTCGAAGGCGCGCTCGATGTCCAGGAATATGGCTAGTGCACAGTGCGATGTGTTGAAGCCCTGAGTGATGTCACATGTCAGTTTGAGAAGTGGGTCTGTGGTGGAGTGGTTGGGGCGAAAGCCGGCTTGGAGTAGGGGCAGTAGTTGTTTGCTGTCCACATATTTTCGCAGTCTGTTGGTCAGTATACGTTCATAAGTCCAGTAGTGAGATAGGTCGGTAGGAGGGGGGTCCGTTCGTGGTTTGTCGGGTTTGGGGATCATTATGGTCTTGCTTGTCTTCCACGCAGTCGGGATTGTTCCTGTCGTTAGGCAGTAGTTGAACATCAGGGAGAGGATTGGGGTTAAGGCGGCGGGGGGGAGGGGGGCAGCGTTCTGCAGGTGGATAGATATGACGTTGTTTTGTATTGGGGCTGAGTTTCGTCCGGTCCGTATTGCGTTGGTGATTTCAGTGTCTGTTGTAGGTTGGTCAGTTCGGAGGTGTCTTCCGTTTCTGCTGTTGGACTTGTTAGTAGGTCAGGGAGTTGGTTCTCTACGTGTCGGTAGAAGTCGTTGTCGAATTTGCCGTCTGTTGGGAAGGAGTGGATGATTTGGAGGGCGTTCTGGAATGTCTGCTTGTGTTTTAGGGTCTGTGATTGGTTCGTTGTCTACTATTAGTGTCTGGTTGTGGGGTTTCTTTTGTCCAGTCACTGTTTTGAATTTGTTCCAGAACTTTCTGCCTTCCTTGTAGTTGAGTTGGCGGCAGGTGTCCTCCCACTCTTTTTGTTTGTGCTTGGAGATTATACGTTTCGCTTGTGCGTTTAGTCGGTTCCACTGCCGTCTTAAGTCTGGGATATTGGTACCGTCTAATTTTGCGCCTGCAGTTGCCTTTTCCGCTTAGGATCGCTAGCGCCTCCGCCGGAATGGTGTGCCTCCAGGTCTCCTATGGGTCTTTTGTGGATTGCCTCGTCTATTGCTGTTGTGAAGGTGGTTTCTAGTCGTTCGTTCAGGTATTCCAGGTTGGCGTTGTCTGTCAGGGTAGTTGGCATTGCTAGTTTGTCTTGTATGATGGTTTTGAATTTCCTCCGGTCGGCTTTTGCATATAGGCGGATGTTGTGTTGTGTGGGGTGAGGCGGTGGTGGGTTTATGGTGGTTGTGGTGAATATGATAGGGAGGTGGTTGCTGGTTATGGGGTCTCCTAGGAAGGATTTGAGAGGTTATTGGCTAGGATCGGGCTATGGAGGATATGGTCTGAGGTGGAGTAGCTGCAGTGTCCGATGAACGTTGGTTGGTCGAGTGCAAGTCTGGATATTGGGTCGGTTGTTAGTCTGTCAAAGAGTGCTCGTCCATTGTCGTTCGTTGCTGTGCAACCTAGTTGCATGTGGCGTGCGTTCAGGTCGGTCAGCAGGATGAATTTGTTGTAGGTCGTCGTCATGTACTGCAAGAAGTCATGTGGGATGGGGTGTCCGGGTGGGTTGTACAAACATGCGACTGTCAGCTTGCATCTTTGTTGTGTCCTAATTTGCAACACAACAGCTTCCGTATCCTGTAATTGTTGCGGGAGGGGCACCTCTATAACTGGGATGTTGATATCTGAGTATATTGCTAGCCCCCCCCCCCCCCCCCCCCCCCCCCCCCCCCCCCCCCCCCACTCTGCCGTCAGGTCTGCTTTTGGAACGGCAGGTGTATCTGTTTAGTTTAGTTTTGTTGTGGGCTTAGCCATGTTTCGGCTACGCCAAGGATGTGTACCTTGTGTTGGTGCATGCTGTGCATTAGTGCGTGTTTTCTGTTTCGCAGCCCTTGGACATTCACAAACATGATGTTGGCGCTGTCGTTCTCTATCCGTCCTGCCATCATGCTTCTGACCGTTGTAGAGGGGTGGGCGGGGGAAGGAGTGAGTTGTTTACGTTGTGTCTGTAATTGTTACGTGGACCCTGTTGTTGCCTTGCCACTTCCAGATCTTTGTTTAGTAGTTGTCTAACAGTTTGGCGTAGGACAGTCGTAATTTCATGTTTTCTGTCCTGGAAGACGTTCAGCAGGACGGTGGTAAGTGTACGGATGAAGTCTTCCTTCATGACTACCTCTTCTTTAGTTCTGCGTTTGTTTTGGGGCGTGGGGCAGGTTCGTCAATTGTTTTGATGGCGGCCTGTCCCCCCCTGCGGGTCCGGGGATTAGAATAGGCCCGAGGTATTCCTGCCTGTCGTACGAGGCGACTTAAAGGAGTCCATCCCCCTCAACGGGGGTAGTTAGCGCCTGCGTCCGGAGACGGACGGTTCCACGACCTATAATCGTGGTCTTTTTGGTTTTTCACTTCTCGTTTCTTCGTTCCTTTTGTTGGTTCCTTTCTTTGCTCTTCTCCACCTCACTGTCTTCCTTACTCTTTCCCTTGACTTCTCCTTGCCTTCTCATTGCCTTTTTCTCCTTGCCTTCTCATTGCCTTTTTCTCCTTGCCTTCTCATTGCTTTTTTCTCCTTGCCTTCTCATTTCCTTCTTCTCCTTGCCTTCTCATTTCTTCTTCTCCTTGCCTTCTCATTGCCTTCTTCTCCTTGCTTTCTCATTGCCTTCTTCTCCTTGCCTTCTCTGGTCTCCGCCTCGGCGTTTGAGACAGTCTGTCCTCTTTCTCCCTCTCTCTCTCTTCTTTTTCCTCTTCTTCCTTCCTCCCTGTGCGTGCCTGAAGGCCGACCCACGCGTTCGCACGCGTAGCCGGTCACGGGGTAACGCGTAAGTCCCCGCCCTGGGTAGACATGTAAGGCACGCGCGTACGCCCTGGTAAAGGCCAGGCCCGGGGAGGGGTGATTGCCTGAGCTGATACCTTCTGACCATGCCGATTGGTCCCTCTGTCTGTTTCTCGGGAGGTGTGACCTGAGGTGTAAACATTCACCTAAGGCAGGAGTGCCCTCTGAGAGGTTCCCCACAAGGAAGGAGCGCGCCATCAGAGACGCTGGCAATCATGGGGGATTCCTCCGCAATGGATTCTACTCCATCTCTCTCGACTTCAACCCAAAAACGGAAACGTGACCAGCCAACAGTGACAAAAGTACTACCGCCTGCCCCACAGTTCCTCGTAGTTTCTCGATCTGAGGACGGAAAGGATTTTTCCTCTGTCAACCCTTTCGTTACTCAGAAGGGCGTAGATGCCATAGCCGGATCTGTCAAATCTTGTACCAGGTTGCGTAACGGCACCTTATTACTAGAAACTGAGAGTGCCTTTCAGGCACAAAAACTGCTTCGGGCCACCCTCCTGTACATGTTCCCTGTCCGGGTGGAGGCCCACCGAACTTTGAATTCGTCTCGTGGTGTAGTCTATACTAGCTCCCTCGACGGATTGACTGACGAGGAGCTTCAATCTTTCCTCGCTGAGCAGGGCGTGACGGCTGTCCATAGCGTCATGAAAAAGGTCAACAATGACCTTGTACCGACCCGGACACTTTTCTTGACCTTTGATAGTGTTAAGCTGCCATCGCGCATCAAGGCGGGCTACGAGGTTATTTCTGTTCGCCCCTATGTTCCGACACCTAAGCGCTGCTACCAGTGTCAGCGTTTCAGTCACACTCGACAGTCTTGTTCCAATGCGGCTAAATGTGTCACTTGTGGCAGGGATGCCCATGAGGGTGACTGTCCACCTCCGTCTCCTCGTTGTGTGAACTGTCAGGGTGACCATGACGCATCCTCCCGCGACTGTCCTGTCTATAAGGACGAACGCTGTATCCAAGAAATTCGGGTCAAAGAGAAAGTGTCCACCTCGGCTGCTCGCATGCTATTGGCTAGTAGGAAGCCCGCGCTGCTCCCAGCGGGGAAATACAGTACTGTCCTCGCCTCTCCTCGGACTACCCGGGAGGTAGCAACCCAGACATGCGATCTGACCTTCAGCACCACGGTCGTCCGTTCGGCCAGTGCTAAGATCGCGCGGTCGACGTCTCCTCTTCCTCCCATCACCCCACAGACACCAGCCCCTTCCTCAGCCTCTGCTAAGACGAAGACCCCGAAGTCAGATGCACGGGCCTTCAAGAAGGAACCATCCCGTGCAGACTTCCTCCGTACCTCGACCTCCCAGCCTTTGACCGGTACTTCCACCAAACGTCCTTCCAAAAAGGCGCATAGGAAGCACAGTTCTCCTTCTCCGCCATGGCGCATTTCTTCTCCTGCACCACCCAGCGGTTGCCGCCCCAGGCCGTCATCCGTTTCGCCTGGCCGCACCGCTGGTAGCCGTACATCTGGCCGTTCACCGGCGGAGGAAGCTCCCCCTCCCGGCCATCCTCCCGAGATGGCCGATGACCCTATAGACCCAATGGACGATGACTGTCCGCCTACTGATAGCGGCAGCAGTGCTCGCTCGAAGCCAGGCCCTAAGCGGCCTTCGAGGTGACCCCTTTTTTCATCTTCCTTTTCTTACGATGGCACTTATTCACTGGAATATTCACAGCATTCGCTCCAACCGAGAGGACTTGAAGTTGCTGCTCCGCTTGCACCGTCCGCTCGTCGTAGCCCTCCAGGAAACGAAGCTACGCCCATGCGATCAAATTGCCTTGGCACACTACACCTCTGTGCGTTTTGACCTACCCCTGTGGTAGGTATCCCAGCTCATGGAGGGGTTATGTTGCTGGTCCGGGATGATATTTACTACGATCCCATCACGTTGCACACTGGCCTGCAGGCAGTTGCCATCCGCATTACTCTCCCCACTTTTACGTTTTCCTTTTGTACCGTTTACACTCCATCGTCATCTGCCGTTACCAGGGCAGACGTAATGCAACTTATTGCTCAGCTACCTGCACCATTTTTGTTAACTGGAGACTTCAATGCCCATCATCCCCTTTGGGGCTCTCCAGCATCCTGCCCAAGGGGCTCCTTGTTAGCAGACCTTTTCAACCAGCTTGATCTTGTCTGCCTCAATACTGGCGCCCCTACTTTTCTTTCGGACACATCTCACACCTATTCCCATTTAGACCTCTCTATATGTACTCCCCAACTTGCACGCCGGTTTGTGTGGTATGCACTTTCTGATACATATTCGAGCGACCACTTCCCGTGTGTTATCCATCTCCTGCAGCATACCCCCTCTCCGTGCTTCTCCAATTGGACCATCTCCAAGGCAGACTGGGGGCTCTTCTCTTCCAGGGCGACCTTTCAGGATCAAACCTTCACAAGCTGCGATCGTCAGGTCGCACACCTCACGGAAGTCATTCTCGCTGCTGCTGAATATTCCATCCCTCACCCTCCTTCTTCTCCACGTCGCGTACCGGTCCCCTGGTGGACCGCAGCATGTAGAGACGCTTCACGTGCTCGTCGACGTGCTTTACGCACATTTAAACGCCACCCTACAGTGGCGAATTGTATCAATTATAAACGATTACGTGCTCAGTGTCGTCGTATTATCAAAGACAGCAAGAAAGCCAGCTGGGCTGCTTTCACAAGCACCTTCAACAGTTTTACTCCTTCTTCTGTTGTCTGGGGTAGCCTGCGCCGGCTATCTGGCACTAAGGTCCACTCACCAGTTTCTGGCTTGAAGGTCGCGAATGACGTCCTTGTGGCCCCTGAGGCTGTCTCCAATGCCTTCGGCCGCTTTTTCGCAGAGGTTTCGAGCTCCGCTCATTACCACCCTGCCTTCCTCCCCCGAAAACAGGCAGAGGAGGCTAGGCCACCTGACTTCCGCTCCTCGAATTGTGAAAGTTATAATGCCCCATTCACCATGTGGGAACTCGAAAACGCACTTGGCCGATCACGGTCCTCCGCTCCAGGGCCTGATTCTATTCATATTCAGATGCTGAAGAACCTTTCTCCTGCGGGTAAAGGTTTTCTTCTTCGTACATACAATCGCATCTGGATTGAGGGACATGTTCCCGCATGCTGGCGCGAGTCTATTGTTGTCCCGATTCCTAAGCCGGGGGAGGACAAGCACTTGCCTTCCAGTTATCGACCTATCTCGCTTACCAGCTGTGTCTGTAAAGTGATGGAGCGAATGGTTAACTCTCGATTGGTTTGGCTGCTCGAGTCTCGACGCCTACTTACCAATGTACAATGTGGATTTCGTAGGCGCCGCTCTGCTGTTGACCATCTGGTTACGTTGTCGACCTTCATTATGAATAACTTCTTGCGGAAGCGCCCGACCGCGGCTGTGTTCTTTGATTTGGAGAAGGCTTACGACACCTGTTGGAGGGCGGGCATTCTCCGCACCATGCATACATGGGGCCTTCGCGGTCGCCTCCCTCTTTTTATTCGTTCCTTTTTAATGGATCGGCAGTTCAGGGTACGTGTGGGTTCTGTCCTGTCCGACACTTTTCGCCAGGAGAATGGGGTGCCACAGGGCTCAGTTTTGAGCGTCGCTCTCTTCGCCATCGCGATCAATCCAATAATGGATTGCCTCCCAGCTGTTGTATCAGGCTCCCTTTTCGTGGACGATTTTACCATCTATTGCAGCGCGCAGTGTACACGTGTCCTGGAGCGCTGTCTTCAGCGTTCTCTTGACCGTCTTTACTCCTGGAGTGTCGCCAATGGCTTCCGTTTTTCTGCCGAGAAGACGGTCTGTATTAACTTCTGGCGCTACAAAGAGTTTCTCCCACCGTCCTTACGACTCGGTCCCGTTGCTCTCCCAATCGTGGAGACAACCAAATTTTTAGGCCTTACCTTTGACAGGAAACTTAGCTGGTCTCCACATGTGTCATATTTGGCCGCCCGTTGTACCCGTTCTTTAAATGTCCTCCGTGTTCTCAGTGGTATGTCGTGGGGAGCGGATCGAACCGTCCTACTTCGTCTATATCGGTCGATCGTCCGCTCCAAGCTGGGTTATGGGAGCTTCGTATACTCCTCTGCACAGCCATCCATCTTACGCCGCCTCAACTCCATAAAACATCGGGGTTTACGACTTGCGATCGGAGCATTTTATACTAGTCCCGTAGAGAGTCTTCATGCTGACGCTGGCGAATTGCCACTCACCTACCGGCGCGATATACTGCTTTGTCGGTATGCCTGTCGGCTACTGTCAATGCCCGACCATCCGTCTTATCGTTCCTTTTTTGACGACTCTCTTGACCGTCAATACGGGTTGTATGTCTCTGCCCTGCTACCCACTGGAGTTCGCTTTCGTCGACTCCTTCAACACCTTAAATTTTCACTCCCTGCAACCTTTCGAGTGGGCGAGAGCCGCACGCCACCTTGGCTCCAGGCTCAGGTCCGCGTTCACCTTGACCTCAGCTCGCTCCCAAAAGAGGTCACCCCCGGTTCGGTCTACCACTCCCGTTTTTTGGAACTTCGTTCGAAGTTCATCAACATGACTTTCATTTATACAGATGGCTCTAAGACCAATGACGGGGTCGGGTGTTCCTTTATTGTCGGGGCACAAAGTTTCAAATACCGGCTCCATGGCCATTGTTCGGTCTTCACAGCTGAGCTCTTCGCCCTCTACCAGGCTGTTCTTTACATCTGCCGCCACCGACATTCTGCTTATGTCATCTGCTCTGATTCCCTGAGCTCCATCCAGAGCCTCAGTGATCCGTACCCGGTTCACCCTTTCGTACACCGGATCCAACGCTCTCTTCAGCAGCTGGTGGACGTCGGTTCTCCGGTTAGCTTTATGTGGGTTCCTGGCCATGTCGGTATCCCTGGGAACGAAGCTGCAGATGCCGCGGCCAAGGCTGCGGTCCTCCAGCCTCGGACAGCTTCTTGTTGTGTCCCTTTGTCCGATTTTAGCAGGGTCATTTGTCGGCGCATCTTATCTCTGTGGCATGCCGATTGGGCTGCACTTACCGACAACAAGCTTCGGGCCTTAAAACCTCTTCCCGTGGCTTGGACTTCCTCCTCACGCCCTTCTCGGCGGGAGGAGGTCGTTTTGGCCCGTTTAAGAATTGGACACTGCCGGTTCAGCCATCGCCATCTGCTGACGGCTGCGCCGGCGCCGTTCTGCCCATGTGGGCACTTGCTGACGGTTAGACACATTTTAATGTCCTGTCCAGATCTTAACACACTGCGCCTCGATCTTAACCTGCCAAATACTTTCGATGCCATTTTAGCGGATGACCCACGAGCAGCTGCTCGTGTTCTTCGTTTTATCAATTTGACAAACCTCGCTAAGGACATTTGATGATGTTGTTTTTTTAATCCTATGCCTGTCAGTCTGTCTTTTATCGTGTTTTACCTTTTAGTTATTGTTGTCAACTTGTGCCTCGCGGTGCATTCTTAGAGTAGTCAGGGCGCTAATGACGATTGAAGTTGTGCGCCCTAAAACCACAAAAAAAAATGGCGGCCTGTGCGTTGGTGTTTGCTGCTCCTTTGGGCCGACTCTGGCATTTTAGTGACAGTGCAGAGTGGCTTTCTCTGCAGTTTGCCCATTTCGTGTTGTGTGGGGGGTGCTTTGCACCTTGACAGCCTGTGTTCTCCGCTACACTGTGGGCATTTTGGTTTGGCCATGCAGCCGTGCGTCTTGTGGTCGAATGACAGGCATCGACCGCATTGCGCCGCCTGAGGGCAAAAGGTTCGATGGTTCTACTGCTCGCACTTTGTAGTCGATCTGGACACCATCGTTCAACATTCTGTCGATGGTGTCAGGATCGTGAGTCAGTACGCGGAATTTCAGGGTTGGTCCGCCAGTTTCACGGAATGTGATTGGCCAGGTTTTGTGGACCTTCAATCCCTGCTCGATCAGCTGTTGCTTTATTTCTTCCTCATCCACCTCTTGCTCTACACCCTTGATCACTGCGCTAAGGGAGGGCTTGTCTGCGTTGTAGTGGTTCCCTGGGTGGGAGCAGTTGCGCTTTAATTGCTGGGGAGACGTGGTTGTGGAAGGTGGTCTGCTGGATTGGCGCAGCTTCCTCGGGCGCGTATTTTATAATTGTTGAGAGGTCTCTCCTGACATTGATGTTTATAATGTTTGCCTTCATGTTTGAGCTGGCGAAATGCTTGAATGTTGTTGCAATGGAGTTTTGTGTCATTTCTCGCGGCAAGTTGAGTATTTCGTAGGTGGATACTCTGGGTCTTCGTGGCGGCGTGCGGCAGTAGGAGCTCTGAGAGGTACCTCTCGATGATGGTGTCCGGCTTCTCTGATCACGTTGTGCAGATGGTATGTCATCTGGGGATACTGGTCTGATGGTAGTGGGGTTGGGGGGGGGGCTCACCTGTCGGTCATCCAGTCATCTCGGATCGGTTTTGTTGGTGCGCTGGCGCGTTGTCAGCTCGGTAATCAAAATATTTAGGCATGTGTGGCCGCACTTGGGCGGCTGAGTTCCCGCTTGGTTGGCATCTTGCTTTTACACCTGAAGGTATCCACGGGAGTGATCAGCCCTATCTACTCGTGCGCGCATTACGGAGCAGTGCTGCCGGCCCTGGCACGGATTTGTCCCTATAGAGGGGGCAGAGCTGCTCTGCCGTGCGGCACTATGTGGTGGATGGAGCTGTGGCTTTATGGCCTTATATTCGTTTCGCTGCCATGGCGAAACAGTATTCGACACTTCTGCTTTTTTTGAAGTCCGCGACACTTGCTTTTCTGGATGCGGCAACAGCTGTCGTTGCTTCCCGGCCTATCTCCTTTGGCTGGACACTTCGACTCGTCCACTGGCCGCTGCTGCCTTTGTTCGGTGGTGGGGGCTAACTGTGGCTGGCGACCCCCTCAGCGCTCTCTAAGATGACCTGCTCGCTCAGGCTGCCACGGCTTGAATGGGCACTGGTGCACTGACGCTGCACAGGCGAGGGTGGACCCTCGACGTGAGTAGGAAGTTCTAGCACTTTGCCTTCCTCGTGGTGGTGTGGCAAGTGGAGTCGTGGCGGTATGGAATGGCATGACGGTGTGCGTATGCATTTTTTTTTTTACTAATACCCAAAGACCACAGGGAGAACTGAATAAGGGGGAGGGGAGTGGTCCTGGGGGGAGAGTCTATGGAGGGAGTGGAGGACTAGAACAAGGAGGGAAAGGAGGACAAGAGAACATGGAAGAGGCGTGGAGCAGCCGGCAGGGAGGGGGGGGGGGGAGAAAGAGAAGAAAAGAAAGGAAAGGAACATGGGGAGGGGAGAAGGGGTGAATAGGGATCAGTGGGCAAGAATCAGGCCATCGGGTGGTGGCCAGGCGATGGAGGCAGGTGCCAAGGGAAAGGATGAGAGGATTGGCAGATTGGCGGGAGTGGTGGTAAATGGAAATGGCAGAGGAGCATACACAGTCGTGAAGGAGAGGGACAGCAGCAAGCAAGTGAAGTTCGCAGGTGGGGAAATGGTACGGGAGGTGGAGGGCAAGCCGGAGAGCATGGTTCTGCACCATCTGGAGACGGTGGAGATGTGTAGGGGCGGCATTGCCCCACACAACCAAAGCATATTCGAGAATGGGGCGGATCAGGGACGTGTAGAGGAGGACGCCAAGATGCTGGGGAAGGGAGGAAGTCGGGGCGCCTCGGTCAGCTCTATCCTTTCATCAATCCAAGGCCTTGTGCCGTATGTCCTCAATTTGGGGACGCCAGGTGACAGCCCTGTCCAGGGTGACCCCCAGATATTTGGCAGTCCCTGCCCACGGGGCAGGGGTTTTGAGGACAGTGACGCGGGGGTTATTGATGGGCCACCAGCGCCGACACATGATCGCCTGTGATTTGACAGGGTTAAAGGCGAGGCGCTATTTTGTGGCATACTCCACGAGAGCGTCAATGGCAGATTCAAGCTTAAGATGGAGGAGGGCCTTGCTCCGGGAGCGAGCATAGACTGCTGTATCATCGGCATACAGAGTGAGATGAACCTGCAGAACAGTGGGCGTGTCGGCCGTGAAAAGGCTGTAGAGGACAGGGCCGAGCACACTCCCCTGTGTAACACCTGCCCTGATGCGCCTCCTGGTGGAGTTACCTCCTGGGATCTGGACATGGAAAGTACGGCCTTCAAGGTAGGTGGCGATGAGACGGACATGGGAGGTGGAGAAGCCGTGGTCAAAAAGCTTATAAAGTATATCCTCATGCCAGACAGAGTCAAAGGCCCAGGAGATGTCGAGGAAGATTGCCCCGAAGTACTCCCGATGCTCGATGGCGTCCAGTGCCACCTCGACAAAGCGAAGGAGCTGGTGCGTGGTGGCATGGCCACGGCAGAAGCCAAATTGAACGTCGTGGAGCACGCGCTCCTGGGCGAAATGGACAAGGACTCGCTTTAGATACAGCTGCTCAAAAAGCTTGGAGGGGGCGGGAAGGAGGCTAATGGGACGATAACTGGAAGGGGAGCGAGGGTCTTTCACAGGTTTAGGGATGGTGATCACCTCGGCATGTTTCCAAGTGGAAGGGAATTGCCCGGTGGAGAGGATGGAATTGAAAGCGGAGGTAAGGACGGGAATGGTGGGCGGGGGAAGGTGTTTGAGAAGCTGCTTGGTCATGGTGTTGGGGCCACCAGCTTTCCGAGGATGGAGGTACTGAAGCTCCCGGTGACCACCTCATCCGTGACAGGGGTGATGAGGTCCTCAGGGTCATGAGTGCCAAGGAACTGGTGGACTTAGGTCGTGACCATGCGGACATGGGCGGGGTCAATGGGATCATCGACCGGTGTAAAGCTGTGCGCAAAAGCATCAGCCAAGGCGTTGGCATCAGCCATGGCATCGACCAGGAGGGGGGGGGGGGGAATACGGGGATGCTTACGGAGGAAGTGGGAGACCAGGCGCCAGGCAGATGCATCGCGGAGGTTGAGGGCGGAGAGCTATGTCTCCCTGGCTTTGTTGCGATGGGCTTGAATAGCGGCCCGTATCTCGCGTTGCATGCGGTTCGTGCGGCACTTGGTGGCAGGGTTGCGCGTGCGTTGCTGGTCATGGATGACCCGGTTCTTATCAGTGATGGGGGCACGGATAGCCGGGGGTAGCGGGCGCAAGTGGGATGGCGGGTAGGGGGATGGGGAGGGGTGGCAGCAGCAACAGCAGCAGCTATGGCAGCATCCGTGAATTGGGCGAGGGTGAGGTCAGCCCCCACCCTGGCGGCGTCGGGGATGGTGGGCAGAGCCGCCTCGACGCATCGCCAATAGGAGTCCCAGTTGATGCCACTAAGTTCAAGGAGGCACGGGGTGGCTACAAGGTCGATGGAGTAAATGACGGGGACATGATCAGAGGCAAGGGCGGCACGAGTGGCGGCGGCGGTAGGGAGGGGGAGACCATTCACAAGGGCGATGTCAAGGACAGCTGGAGGGCCACGATGGGGGAAGATGGTGGGGTCGAACGGGCTGACGACGCGGGCAGTGTGCGCTTCGACCACATGAAGGAGTCGATTGCCATGGGTGTTCGTGAGGCGGCTGTGCCAGGCAGGATGCTTAGTATTGCAGTTGCCCCCAACGAAGAGGTCGCCGCCTAAAAACAGGACCGTGGCAAAGTCAGGGGCATGGAGTAGGCCGCGGGGCCGATGGTAGAGGGCCACAAAGGTTATAGGACCTCGCACAGTGTGCACGACGACGCCAGTGGCCTCAAGGGTGGCAAGGGCAGGGAGGGTGATGGGGTGGTGGCGGAGGGAGGTGCGTACATACACAGCGGTGCCATCGAATGCGGTGGGCCGAACGGTCCGGTAGCAGCAGAAGTTGGGGACCCGGACACTGACCCCCGGCTTAAGATGGGATTCGGTAAGGAGGCAGATATGTACCCCTTCGTCAAGAAGAAACTGCCGAAATTCCTCTTGTTGGTGATGGATGCCATTGGCATTCCAGACGAGGACGGTGAGGCCATGGAGTCTAACAGCCATGACGGAGGTTGGGGAGGGTGGCGGTGATGGGGGAGAGGGAGTGGGAAAGGGCGGCTACAATTTGTTTGGGAATGGAATGGAGGAGGGCGTCAAGGCCCCCAGTGATCGCAGAGGTCAAAGCGTCCACGACACTGGAGATAGATCTCCAAAGACTGGGGGGATGGGTGAGGAGGGGAGAGGGTGGGGGTAAGGACCAGGATGGGCATAGGGAAGGAGGGGAGGGGGTGGGGGTAGCTGGGGTGAATGAGGCTTGCTGGGGACAGGTGGAGGTGGTCAGGAGGGGGAATGGGGGCGCGAGGAGAGGGGGTGGGGAGGGGTGGGAAGATTTCAAGAGATGGGGGGCGGGAGGGAAAATTGGCCGGGTGGACTGGACCATGCAGGTGGACCTCCAGAACCAACCCCGTGGCGCTCCACAGTGGCAGGGGCCGCGGAACGGCGCGAAACGCCTTAATTTTGGGACAGCCCTGGTAGTTGCATGTGTGGGCGCAACCACAGCGAGCACCGGTGGGGGGGACATCGCGAGGTTTTGAACAGGAGGTGGATTCATGGCCACCGGCACACTTGCCACAACGCACCACTAGAGTGCAATCACTCGCATAGTGCGCCAGGCCCTGTCACGGGAAGCAAATGAGGATGAGGCGCCGGGAACGGGGTTTTTCCATGGTGACCGAACAATGGTCGATGGTGGTTAGAGACAGAAGGACTCTATTTGCTGGTGTGTCGTCAGCTGACACTAAGTAAAGGGGGGTGGGGAGTTTGGTGCGGGGGGGAAACGACACGGGAGATGATTGCAGGGGTAATATTGAGGGCAAGCAACACCTCCCGAAGGTCATCGGCAGCATATTTGAAAGGGAGGCCGCGAACGACAACCTGGAGCTGCCTCGACCTCTGTGGGGAGGTGGAGCAGCCGATGTTCTGGGCACACATGGAGGACCTTAGCGAGGTCGGAGGAGGATTGGAGGTAAAGACGGTAGAGGTCCTCTTGCCAGCCTGCTTCACGCGGAAGTCTGATTCAGTGATACAGGTGAGGAGGTTACGAGGATTGGTGTAGGGTTCAGAATATTCTACCAGAATGGGAGGGGCGGCGGAGGTTTGGGGTGGGAGGGCTGGGAGGGGGGGGTGAGGAGTGCCTGCCGCGCCGTCGGAAATAGGCGCAAACTGGTTTTGCACCGGGACGGTCGGCGGCGCGGTAATGCGATGGCGGGGCGCCATCTTCCAGGGGACGGTGAATCCTTCCACGTCAGATGCTGCCTTCTGCTTCTTGCCCCGTGCAGCGGCGGTGGGGGCGGCTTCGGAGTCGGAAGAGGCCGCAGCAGGCTTCCTCTTGCGGGACTCCTGCTCGACCTGCATGATGTCCAGAGTGGGGTCAAACGGGTACTCTCCCTCCTCCGTAGCGTCACAGAGGGCGGTGAGATGTTCCTCCAGGCCCTCCGCGTTGTCACTGTCGTCCAGGAAGCCATCAAGGGAGTCGCAGTCCGTCTGTTCGGAATCATTGACGGCGTCGGAAATGTCCGGCATGTCTAGGGCGTACGAAGGACGGGGGAAAGACGCGGAATCCTGCCTTTGCCTCGGCGCGCGGGCTGGTCCCACGTGAAGGGGGCCCTGACGCGCCATGTGCCCTAGCTACTCGCCTAAGGGCGGTGGCATCGATTCCTGAATCGATGCCACATCGCCCAGAAGTGTCAGCAGGAGAGGACGTCGACGGCGGCAAGCCGCCAACGGAAGAGGCAGCACTCTCAGGCGAAGGTTGAGAGTCCAAGGGGGGCGAGCCCTCTCAGAATCCGGTTGAATAGGCCGGATTGTCGTTGGTGGGGGGCCGGATGGGGCCGCTGACGAAGCTAGCTCTGCCAGGCGGCGATCCGCCACACCCTCAGCTCCAGAACACGCATCAGTCGTACTTGACATCACAGCTCGGAATGGGCACTGGTGCTTCTTTTATTTATTTATTTATTTATTTATTTATTTTGAATCTTTTCATTCCCTTCCCTGCGGGGGATAGGGCGGGCTGCTAGACAGCTTCTTTTTGCTCTATCCAGCCTTAGGATTACACATTTATTTTATTGACTTTATTTTCTTATAATTTTGGGGGTTGTTATTTATTTAATTGAATATAATGCTAAGTTGGTTGCTTAAAACTAGTTTGTTATGTATATTTAATTATTCTACTCTTATGCTTAAGTACAGATCCCACTGCTCTGTGCAGTGACTGGTTACTACAATGGTTGCTTTGTTTGTAGAGTTTTCGTCTTCTTCCTGTTTGCCGTGATCTTGTTGACTGCGTCTGCAGTTCTATTCTTGGTCTTGTCTCTCATCTAGGTGTGGTGGTGTTTCTTTCGCCTTCGACGAGGGGCGCCATTGTTGGCGCTAGTTCAGGGAATGTTTTGGTAGTATTTTGTGCCACTGTCCTGTTTGGATGAATGTATTTATATTTTCGTTTTGTTGTTTTGTTGGTTTTGGTGGTTATGATGTGTTCTATGTCGGGACGGTTCTGTAGTATTTTTTTGCCGTATTTCGCTCTTAGTTTGGCTAAGCGTGTTTGCAGCGGCGTGATCTTGGCTGTTCTGTATACTTCGGTGCTTGGTGTGGTGTTTTGCAATTTGAGGAAGCTCCGTAGGAGTCGTCTTTCTGTCGTGTTCATTTTGTTGGCTGTTGTTGCCGTCATTCCTCCTAGTGCTGGGGCCCCATACTCTAGTAGTGGTTTTATAAGTGTGTATTGCTGTGTGTGTGCTACAACCGTCGAATCGTCCTTGTACCTGCCTGATGAGTCCCTGCCTTTTCTTTTTCCTTATCCTATTGAGTACATCTTGTTGATGGGTATGCCAGTTCAGGTATTTATCGTAATAGATGCCTAGATATTTGGCGGCGTTTCCTAGCTGAAGTGGCGTACCCCATAGTGTTAGTCTTATGTCTCTTTCGTCTTGGTTTCGGTGCCGACAAAATACCATTTGAGTCTTGTTGGGGTTGGGTTTGATCCTGTTTTTTGCTATCCATTTTTCTAGTTTGTATAAATACGCACTTGCCTTTCTCTGTATTGTCTGTGTTTGTCGGTCTGTGGCCCAGTACGCCGTATCATCAGCATATAAGGCTACTGCTTCTCTATTGCCATCTGTGGTCGGAATGTTCGCCGTGCAAAGGGTATATAACAATGGGGATATGATGGCTCCCTGCGGTACGCCAGCCTGTGGTGTGAAGTAGTCCGACGTTTCGTTTCCTACATGTACCCGACTTTGCCTTTCGGTTATTTGTCCTTTTATTACCCTGACCATTTTTGTGGGGATTCCTAGATCGGTTAGCTGTGTTAGCAGGCCGCTGTGCCATATTTTATCGAAGGCTCGTTCGATGTTTCCGTGGTTAAACAGTAGTTAAATACCTTTGTTAGTATTGGTGCTACTGTTCCTATGGGGGCTTTCCTGAGGTGTAATCTGCGAATTCCGTCTTCTCCCGGTGCCGAGTCCCTGCCTGTCATTATTGCTTCTATTACTTAGTTTTCGGTGATTTGTGATGTGAACTTTTCTTCTTCCTCCCCGTCTATTGTGAGTGCGTTTAGTATTCCGTGTATGGTCTGTTCCGTCGCTAGTCGATGGTTTTCGTCGATTCTCGGGTCTTGTGGACATGAATGTATTACTTCTAGATTGTTTTTGAACTCCTGCGCTATTTTCCTGGCATCAGTGGTTGCCTCGTTGTCGATTAACGGGCATGGTGCGTTGGGCTGTTTCTGGCCTGTGAGTGTTTTAAACCTGTGCCAAAATTTGCTACCGTCCCTGTAGTCTAGTTCTTTGCATGTCTCAGTCCATTTTTCTTGCCTGTATTCGGATATTGTTCGTTTTATCCTTGCGTTTAGTGTGTTCCAGATTGGTTTCAGTGTGGGGTTATTGGTTCTTTGGATTTCCCTGTACACCCTTTTCTTTTCTCTTATGAGCGCTAGTGATGTCTGTGGATTGTGGGCTTCCATCTTTGTATTACTTTTTTGGGGATGTTTTCTTCGATTGCGGTTTGGATTGTCGATTCTGTTTTGCTAGTGACCGTTTCTAGATCCTGGTTGTTTGTAATCGTTCTTGGGTCGGATAGTTCATTCCGTATTTTTTGCTGGTACCCCTCCCAGTCTGCTGCTCTGTAGTTTCTGATTGTTCGTGTTTCGGGTCTTGGAGGGGGGGGGGGGGGCTGCGGTGGTTGTGAACAGTATTGGCAGGTGGTCGCTTGTTATTGTTGGGCCTGTTTCATGGTGTATTATGGCTTCTTGTAAGCATGGGCTGTATATGATGTGGTCTGGAGTGGAGTGGCCTGCGTATCCTATATACGTCGGCTGATGATTGGAAGTCTGCTCCACGGTTCGGTTGTCAGTAGACCGAATAAGAGTTGTCCGTTGTTATTTTCGGTGGTATCTCGTAAATTTCTGTCTCTTGCGCTGGCGTCCGCCATTATGATTACTTTTCGGAAAGTCTGTAGGTATCGAAAGAAGTCTGTTCGGAGGGGTACCTGGGGGGTGTGTAGAGGCGCGCCACTGTTAGTTTTTCCTTCCCCCGATTGGTACTTGTATTACTATTACTTCTAGATCCTGGTGTTGTTGTGGCAAGCTTAGTTCTGTGGCTGGTAATTCCTTGTCTGTGTATATGGCCACTCCACCTCCACCTCTGCCGCTATCGTCTGCCCTGTGTTTTATATGGCAGTTATATCCTGGGGATTCTATTTTGTCATTTTTCTTTGTCCAGGTCTCTGCTACCCCCATTATGTGAATTTTGTTATGGTGAAGTGTGTAGTTGACTATGGCCTTTTTGTTTTTTAATGCATTTGCGTTTGCGTATAGGAAGTTTAGTTGTGGGGCTCTTCTGTCTACTTCTGCTATGATCGGTTTGCTTGGGTTCGCTGTGTTTCGTTCTTAGGTGCTGGTTCCACAGAACAGTTGTTGTGAACCTAATGACGTCTTCTTTTAGCGTGACTTTTTGTTTCAGTTCTGCTTCGTTTTGTGGAATCTGGGTAGGGCTATCGAGAGACCTCACTGATGCTTTCGTGTCGCCTGGCCCGGCTTCCTTTGGTCTTTCTGCGCATTTTGCTGAAAAGGGCATATGTCTGCCATTGCAGTTGGTATATTTCGGGGCTGTTGTGTCGCTTTTGCAGTTTTTCGTGTCGTGATTTTCACTGCATTTGCCGCATTTTACTGTTTTCTCCCCGCAGCTCTCGGTCGTATGCCCAAATTTTAGGCACTTCCTGCATTGTATTGCTTGCGGGTGCGGGGGGTTCGATGGTTCGGTGCCACTTGTTATAGATGTACGCCCCCTTGGACAGCAGTTTATCTAGTGTTTCAGTGCAGTGTGTGATTACCCTGAATTTCATGGTGGGCGCTTTTCTGTCCATATCTATGATGCGTCGCGCCGTTGTAATGTCGGAATTTTGTGCCTTCAGCTCTTCTATGACCTCCTCATCGCTTATTTCGTGGTCAATACCTTTAATTGCGCAGCTGTAGCTTGGACGCTGCCTGTCCAGTGGGCGAGCGTTCGTTTGCGACCTCTGTTCTTGTACCTGTACTGTGCGGTGTAGGCCTTGGCTTAACCTGTCTCCTATCAGTTTCGCGACATTTTCTTCGGTTGTCCTGACATATGCGACTTTCTTGTGCATGTTTAAGTTGATTGACAGTACCTTGAGCAAAGCTATGGATATGCTTCGCTGTGTCGTATCTTTAGGCACGTTGTTAATTACGTACGTCCGTTCGGGGTATCCTTTGGATTCGGCATTATTTCTCGTTCCATGTGATCTCGCGCCCTTACAGGGGATCGTCCTAAACCCTTCTTCGTCCTGAGTGGGGTGGGGGTCAGGGGTTGGTTCCTGGCTGTATGTCATTTTGGTTCAGTGTAGTGTAGTGTAGTGTCGTGTCGTGTGGCCACAGAGGTGACTGGTGTTCCGCTTCGTTGCCACCTGTATTCGCAAACCTTACGGTATGCAGAGGTATCCACGGAATTAACCAGCCTGTATACACGCACGCGGGTTACGGTGCAGTGCAACCGGCCCTGGTACGGAATTATCCCTACTCTCTGCTCTGCCTTGTGGCTCTGATGTGTCGACAATTTTGCTTTTGTTCCTTCGCGCAGTGCGCGGAGCTACACGACAATTCTGCTTCCTCTAGATCTCTCACTACATTGTAGCGAGGTGACACGACAACTCTGCTTCACTTGCTTCTGGCGTCGCGGCTCGTTGTGGTGTCACTTCGCTCGGCCAGTCTTCTCCGCCAATTCCTTCTCCTTCTCCGTCTTCTTCTTGTCAGGCGGCTGCCGCTCTCTCTCGACTTCTGCACGCTTCGGAAACTGCGGCGGGAATTTTTTTTTTTAAGGATTGCCATACCCTTTCGGGTAGTGGCGGCTGCTGAGGACTCGGGTCCTTCTCAGCCTGGGGGTGTTTGATGCTGTTGGGACACCGTTTATTAGTTTCATTGGGGAAACCTGCCCACTTGGATATTATGTTTGTGTTGGCTCATGCCATTTTGTAGTCAAATTTTCTTATGTTTAAGTGGTGGAATTCCACATCCCGCCATTCGCCTTACAACTGGGGGAAACCACCAAAACCCCAGTCGGGATGGCACTGGATTGTCGTCTGTTGAATTGTGAGAGTTTATTACGCTAGGTTTTTACCTAGTGGTAGATTGCTTCAACTCTGTTTAGAGTTTTTGTTCTAGAATTATTTATAATGCCTATCTTACTGCTCTAATTTAGTGTGTGACTAACTAATAGCTTAATTGGTAGATTCTGTTCCTAACTTAATGAGTTCGAGGGCTTGTGGAGGGTCGTCGCACTTCACTTCACTGGGGTGGTTGGAGAGAGTTGGAGGGAGATAATGGGCCACTTCACTTCACTGTATTCACTGCACTCTTCTTTTTCTAATTTTTTCTATGAGTTCCTTTTTGTTCGGGTATGTTCGTTGTATTGCAAGGGGCAATGAAGTCGGGAGGGGGGGGGGGGGCTGGTAAGGGTATCTAAATAGGATGATCCTATATTCGTGAATTGGGTTGCATATTACGTCTTTCATTATCCCATCCATTCTCACTCTGTTCCGGCCGTAATTGGCTACCTCAGGGGTGATCTTGTCTAATATAGGGCGGGTGTTAGTGCCCGCATAGACTAGGTCATTAGTGGTTGTATAGTGCAGCTTTCCCGCTAGTCTCAAGTTGGGGCGGTCAAATGCAGAAATTGTTTCATACTGCGCCCTGGAGACCGTCCACAGGCAAGCACCGTACTCTAGGATAGGTCGGGCAAATGTTCTGTAAGTGTGTAGCACTGCATCTGGGCTGGCGCCCCCGAATTTTGAGCTGATTAACTTTACAACGTTCATTCTTTGCTTACATTTGCTGATGACGTTTTCTGTGTGGTGCTTCCATGATAAAGTAGTCATCCCTAGGTATTTTGCACTCTGGACAGGGTTGACTCTCTTTTGCCATAGGGTTATGTGGAGGTCGTCTTGTTTTAGTCTGAAACTTTGCGTTAGGTTACGGTGTCTGAAAAGTAGCAGCTGGCTCTTTGTTGGATTAGGTTTAATGCGCCATTTGGCCATCCACTGTTCTAGCTGGGGTGTGTCGGATGCTATTACATTCTTCGCTTCGCATTCTTCTTCGAGTGCGCCGTGCACCAGTAGGCGGTGTCGTCCGCATAGAGGGCGAAGTGTTCTTTCTACTTGATGGGGCGAGGGCTGTCGGCGGTACATGAGCTGTAGAGCGTGGGTGAGAGGACAGCGCCTTGCGCTACTCCAGCAACAGGAGAGAAATTTTTGGAGAGTTGGTTTCCGACCGATACTGTTGCTGTTCTATTGGTTATTATGGCGAGAATGAGGCGTACGAAGTGAGGTGGGAAGTTTTGCTTGGCCATTTTATACGCCAACCCGCAGTGCCACACTTCATCGAAAGCTCGCTCGATGTCTAGGAACAGTGCCAATACGCAGTCACCTCTGTTTAGGGCTTCTGATATTGTGCTGATTAGTCTGATGATGGGGTCCATGGTTGAATGGTCCTGTCTGAAGCCCGCTTGTTCTGGATGGAGGATCTTTAATTTGTTGATGAATTTGTGCGTCCTGTTATTTAAAATAGATTCAAATGTTTTGCCTATTACTGGCAGAAGCGAGATTGGGCGATATGAAGTAGGTTTATTAATCGGCTTTCCAGGCTTGTGTAACATGATATTGTTTGCGTTTTTCCATTACTTTGGCACTACCCCTAGACAGAGCGCAGCATTGTCAAGGCGGCTTAGAGGTGGAAGGAGCATGTGGTGAGGCGTGGCCGAGAGCATTTTTCTGGTAATTTTGTCCCTGCCAGGTGCAGTATTTTGTTTGCCAGATAAGAGGGCTAGTGCAATTTCCTCTTCGGAAATTGGCGCCAGAAGTTTTGCCTGTTCCTCTGTGAGGGCAGTCTGGGTGTTGAGCAAGTCCTCCAGACCTTCTTCGATTTCTTTTGCGAATGTGTCGTCAAATAGAGGGTGGATATCTTTTAGGACCTCACTAAACACTTGCGCTTTTTGGTGGCCGTCAGCGGTGATGCCTTGTGGAGTGACGAGAGCAGCACTGGGAGAGTTGTTACCAGGAGCTCCTGTTATTTGTTTAAACGTCTTCCAAAATTTAGCCGGTTCCCTGGGGTTGAGCTTGTTGCATTCCTTTTGCAAGCATTCCGCCCTCCATCGTTTTAGATTCTCTTTGACTGTGGTGTTCAGTCTATTCCACTCCGTTTTTAAGGTGGGGTCGCCTGTCCTCTTGTATTATCTTAATAATTGTCTTTTTAGTTTTATTGTGGAGAGGATGTTTTGTGGAATTGTCTCCGTTCTATTACGAATTGTTCTGGTGGGGACGGCTTCTTCGACGGCCAGTTCGTATGCTGCGACTATTTGCTCATTGTAGTTGTCTAATTCGGCCGCTGAGCTGATGTTTGCGGTTGGGAGTTTTTCGTGCAGGATGCTGGCGAATTTTTCCTAGTTTGTTTTCTTATAGAGTTTGATGCTCTTTGGGGGTCCGGGACTGTATTTTTTGGAGCCAAGAGCCGTGGTGTCGAAGAGAAGGGGGATGTGGTCACTCCCTACACTTGGGCCAAGTCTGCAGGCTGTGCAGTGTATCGCCAGGGTGTCACTGCAGAAGATGTGGTCCGGAATGGAAGAGCCAACACGGTTAATAAGGGTAGGGGTGTCGTTTTGTAGCCAGATTAGGGGTGAATCGTCTATGAGGTCTTCCAGAGCTCTGCCTTTTGTTGTTGTAAGTGTGTCTCCAAAGGCTCGCCTTCTGGCGTTGAAGTCGCCCATTATGACGCAATTACGGTGTGATATTAGATGTCTTATGAGGTCTTCGGGGAGGTGATCGTGAGGGGGGCAGTATATGGTTGCTACAGTTATTGTGTCCATTTTTTGGAGAGTCTACTTCTATTGCCACCACGTGCAGGTGCTGGAAGATCTGCGGAAGTTCCAGACGCACTGCTGGGACGTCCTTGTGGTGAAAGATTGCGGCTCCTCCAATGCTCGGATCGGTTTGCTGCGACCTGTGGCAGATCATGTTCTTTAACTGTTGGATCTGCTGGCCTGCTCTGACCTCTGTGATTCCTAATATATCCATCCTTTCTTCGTCAACCAGGCTTTGTATAAGGGGTTGCTTCCTGTTAAACCCACAGGCATTCACGAGAGCCACAGTGGCTGGTGCGGATCTTGTGCTAGTCGCCATCTTGTTGAACCGATCCTAGGCTTGGGGGGGGGGGGGGGGGGGGGGCTAGGGCCGTCGCATTTCGGTTGATTTTGGTGAAGAGTATATGCGACTTGTTTTTTGTGATGCTTACGACCATTTTTCTGCCAAAGAATTGTTCAGTGACTGTGGCCATGGCTTTCGTTAATGATCTCCCGTCTATCTGGGAGGATATTGTGGAGAGCAGATGTTATCGCTCACACCACATCCTCCACATGGATTGGTTCTCCACCAGAGGTTTCTGGGCCGTTGGTCACTGGCTCTTCTATTTTGGGGGCATCTACGCATTTGATCGGCTCAGTTGTTTCAAGGGACAGCGGCTGCTTTGGCCACAGGGACATGAGTGGGAGACTGAGGGGTGATTGTCCCCACAGTTGGCACATTTAGTTTCCTCCGCTATGCAATCTTTAGCTAGGTGGGGACCGGAGCATTTACTGCATTTAGGTGGTTCCTTGCAGGCGTTCGTGGTGTGGTCAAACTCTTAACAGCGATTGCACTGGGTCGGCCGAAGCGACAACAAACCCACAAGTATGATCCGTGTGTTCACACCCATGACGATCTGCTCCTCCACCACTTCCGCTTCAACTACTACGTATATACGGTTGAACCATCAAGGCCAAGAGCAGCTCAACCCTGTCCAGAGTGCAAAATACCTAGGGATGACTACTTTATCATGGAAGCACCACACAGAAAACGTCATCAGCAAATGTAAGCAAAGAATGAACCTTGTAAAGTTAATCAGCTCAAAATTCGGGGGCGCCAGCCCATATGCAGTGCTACACACTTACAGAACATTTGTCCGACCTATCCTAGAGTACGGTGCCTGCCTGTGGACGCTGGCTGGCGGTTAGAGATGGTTTTGACCTGAGTGGTGTAGGTGGGCTGTTATTGGAGTTCTCTGGTTGTGGGGGTGCGGTTGGATTTCTCATGGAAGACAATGGAGGCATGTCTTCCAGTGAGTGGGATGCGCCACTGCTGGCAACTTCTGCGAAAGATGCTCTTCTTACGCCTGGTATGGGTGAAAGAATGGGTGGGGCTGCATCGTCATCGGCTTCGTCCCTTCCATTAGGGCGGACGTTCGTATCGCCGATGATTTCGGCTTGGGTGGTTGGCGCCGGAAGTTTTGCGCCCTTGGCTTTGAGTTTTTGGAAGACATGTCGTTAGTGTAGAGACATGTAGCTGGATGAAGGGGGGATTGCTCACCTAACTGTACCTGATCGCGGGGAAATAGGCCTGCACCCTATTCTGCGCCTTTGCCTCGACGAACGCGGGCTTGTGTAACCGCAGTCAGGGCCCTGGCTCGCCAGATTCCCTATCTAACAGATCCTAAATCTCGCTGTCCAGATGTCTCGCCTATATCCTACGTTCGTCCTAACTTCAACAATTTCGCTTTTCCGAGTGTGTAGCCGGAGCTAACACGTGGACAATTTGCTTTTCTCGAGTTAACGCATTGCGTCTGGCGGCCCAGGAGCTACCGGGGCGGCGGCAGCGGGGCAGTGCGCACCCTCTCGCAGTACTGCGGCGACTGGCTGCGTAGAGCGGCCGGCAGCAGCAAGACTCAAAGAGAAAGAGATGGGGCCCCTCCACGCCCGCACCAACGTGGTGACCAAACCAAAAGTTCTACTGTCACCTCCGTAAACATGTTAGTTATCTAGTGGGTGGATCACAGGATGCTGGGCTGTGATGTTGTCCGTGCGTCTGGGTAAGGCTACGCATTAACACGGTCCATCAGGTGATAGATAGTGGACGAAACGCGAGTGAGGGTAGCGATTTGAAGAGCAGAGGGAAAAAAGTGCCATGGCTCGTGCTGTGGGAAAAAAACCTCTACGACAGTGGGATGGGTAGTAAGAGCAGTAGTGGTTTACTAGCTGCGATAGTTCATGCAAGGTTGGATTTGTTAGTATGGGTATCATGCATCATTACCGTGGCAGGCGATGGCGATGTGTCCCAGTTGCTGCGGCTGCTACTTTCCTGGAACAATCAAGATCGTTATACAGTAGTGGGAGATCGGCCATAGATCATCTCACTGTGTGGGGGATGTGTGGAGCTTGTTTGCATGCAGTGTACGGTACGGCTTCCCTGTATGGTGCCAGTTATTCGGCAGTGTATTTGAGCTGGATATCCAGTAAATGCGTCTGATTAACAGGGGCTCGCCTGTGCCGTTATGTTTGCGTAAGCTTGGCCATAGATGTTATGTCCTTGGAAGTATGTCTTTTGGTCTTTTATGTTTCCATCTATGGTTGTGGTCGTAGTTCCCCAGATTCAGAATAAACGGGTTCTGCGAATGTCTGGAGTTTCTGTATAGTCTTGTGGTGAGTTTGTGGATTACCTCCGTGAGAGTCTCAAGTCGGTATTCCCGGTGAAGGTCCGCGATGCGTGTGTATCGTGGAGCATTGCTTATGATTTTGAGTACCTTGTTTTGCATGAGCTGCAGACGGCGCAGGCGTGTAGGCGCAGCGTATCCCCAGACGGGAGCTGCGTACGTCATCAGGGGTCGGATAAGTGTCATGTACATGGACCTCTACACCCTTCTGTTCAGTGTGCTACGCCTGTTGAGCATAGGATAGAGCTGTTGGAGCCTCGCGCTAGCTCGGTTGGTCATGTGTTGTATGTGGTCCCCCCAGAGTAATTTCCGGTCCAGCCAGACACCGAGGTATTTGACTTTCTCGCGGAAACGTATTGGACGTGCATGTAGAGTTATTGGTCTGCAGTAGCGGTGTTTGCGCAGTTGCTTCGGTCTTCTCGTGAACAGAACGGCTTCGCACTTGTCGACGTTTACTCTAACACGCCATTTCTCCAACCAAGGCTCGGCCACTCTGAGTGCAGTCTGTAGGCGTGACGTAATGTTTGATGGTTTCCAATCTTGCGCAAGGATGGCTGTGTCATCCGCGTAGATTGCCATCATTGTGTTGTGTGTGGTTGGGAGATCGTTTATGTAGAGGTTAAACAGTAGGGGCCCTAGGATGCTTCCCTGGGGTACTCCCGCGTGTATACCGTGTCGTGTTGACTGTTTTCCCTGCACGTCAGTGTTGAAACTCCTGTCTGTGAGGTATGAGTGTATTAGACGCAGCAGCCCGTCGGGGAATCCCGCGTCGCTGAGTTTGCGGATGAGGCCGTTGTGCCATAGACGGTCGAAAGCCTTTTCGATGTCCAGGAACACTGCCCCTGTAGCTTTGTTTATGTTGAAGCCATGTGTTATGTGTTCAACGACCCGTAGGAGTTGTTGTGTTGTGGAGTGGTAATTTCTGAAGCCGAATTGCTCCGGTCTCAGGATGTCATTTGTTATGCAGTGCCTAGTGATGCGTTTGAGAATCACCTTCTCAACAATCTTACTGAGCGAGCTCAGAAGGCTGATGGGTCGGTAATTTTGTGGGAGGCTGTGGTCTTTCCCCGGCTTCCTGAACATCAGGACCTTGGCCGTCTTCCAAAAGGCGGGGAAGTGTTGGTGTTTTAGTATGGCATTCGTTATGTGTGTTAGGTACTCAGTTGCTTTATCCGTGAACTCCTGGAGGACACGGTTTTGAATGCCATCATGACCAGGGGCTTTCCTAGCAGCGGAATGCATTATGGCCCAGGAGACTTCGGCTGTGCTAGCATGTCGAATGTCGTCGCGCGATGGTTGGGCTAGAATGCGTGTAACCTCTTGGTCAGTAGCAAGTGTGAACGCTGGATCTGATGGTACCAGGTTCGGTGTGAATGACGCTGCGAGTGTTCGGGCCATTAGTTCTGCTTTCTCTTCCGCTGAGTATGCAGGTCCGTCGGGCCCTTGAAGTGATGGCGTGTATATTTTCTCCCTGGTGAAGTGTCGGGCTAGTTGCCACACGCCAGGTCGTGTGGTGTCCAGCCCTTCGAGTTTGTGGTTCCACTGTTGTGTTCTGTGTGTTTGTATTTTATCGTGTATGATGCCCTGTAGTCTGTTAATGTGCCGTTTGAAGTACGGACGCCTGGTGCGCTGCCATTGTCTCCTGAGGCGATTCCTCATCGAGATTAGGCCCAGGATTTCCTGGGGCAGGGCCGCACTGCGTTGTTGTGAGGTGCGATCAGGTATGGTGCCTGCCATTGCGTCCTGGACGACGTTAGTGAGGGTTTCTACTACCTCGTCAATTTGTGCTGTTTCATTAATTTCGTGTATAGGTGGGCTGTGGCTATCGAGCGTTTGCTTGAACCTTGTCCAATCCGCACGCCCGTAGTCCAACATCTTACGTTGTTCCATGTGCTGCAGTGTTTCCTCAATGTATAGTATTACAGGTTGGTGGTTTGAGGGCAGATCGTTTTCAACGGAAACGTTGAGTGTCGATGTAATGCCCTTGATGAGGGCCATGTCTATCACGTCTGGCCTGTGTCCCCTCTGATAGGGAATGTGCGTCGGTTCAGTCGGCGCTAGTATGGTGTAGTTTCTGCCAAGTGAATGTTCGTACAGTTTTTTGCCGTTGGGATTTCGTATGCGTGAATTCCATTCTGGGTGTTTTGCGTTCAGATCTCCAGCGACTATTACTCGCGGTGAAATGTTGAGTAGTGTGCTGATATCGCGTGTTGAAGTGCCTACAGGGCTGTTGTATACCGATATCAGTGTGGTGTAGGCTCCGTTGAACTTGACTCTGACGGCCGCAGCCTCGATTTTTTCCAGTTCAGGGAGCTCTATGTTTGTGTGCTCAATGTCTTTGTGTATGACGATTGCAGTTCCACCTGCCACAGCGCCGCCCGGTCGGTCGGTACGATAGACACAGTAGCCAGGAAAGTTTGTTTGTGCGGTTTAAGTTTAGTCTCGCTCAGTAGCGCGACAAGGATTCCCTTGCGCTCCATGAACGCGGCAAATTCTGCCCTTTTGTTGTGGATCGAGTCTGCATTCCAGAACAGGATCCGTGATAGTGTGTGCGGGTCTGCGTTATGGGCCGGGTGTGGCGTATTATTCATGTAAGAGTGTGAAAGAGTGTTGTGATGGCAGTGTGTATGACAGCCCAGTATTGCACGGGTTCGGCGCTCATGAGCTGGGTGATGAGTGTAGAGACGGCCATCAGCACCTTGGTAAGGATTTCAATGGTCGTGTGTCGGGGGAATAGTGTTTCCAGTATTCCCCCAGATGATGTGTTGGTGTTAGGTGTGGCAGCCTGAGGTGCTGTTGTGGTGTTAGCGGCCGCTTGTGCAGGTATTGGTGTGTTGTTTGGGGCGGCATTTGTGTTTCGTGCTAGAGGTTGTGGCGCCTGAGTTACTTCTGTGGTGAGGGGGATGGTAGTGTGAGTTACAGTCTCGGTGTCTTGTTGACTGTTTTCCTGTGTGTTGCTGTTCTGTTGTTGTTGCGTGGCCTGTTGTGGTGATTTCGTGTTCCCCGCCCTGTGTTTGCGTGTACGTCTATTCCTCCTCTGGGCTTGGGGTTCGGGGGGTTCTTGTGTGGATGTGTTTTCTTGTATATGGTGCGTTTCTTCGCAGCTCGTGATTTCCGGGAGTGGGGTCGTGTTGTTTGGGGGCATAGGTGTTGGTACCGATGCTTGTTGGGTTTCAGGTGTTGTCTGTGGCTGTTGTGTGGCTGTTGCAGCGGTTGTTTCACGTGTGTGTGTAGGGCGCTGAGGTTCCGCAGCCTGTGCCGTTCCGCCAGGGCGTGTAACCGTGGCAAACGTTACGCCGTTCCTTACTGGGTTCGGCGCTGGCCTTGGGCGTGGTATGTCGTACAGTACCCTACTTCTGTCTTGTTTTCGCTTCAGCGCCTGTTTGTATGAGTTGCACTGTCTGAAGTTTGCCGCATGGGACCCACCGCAGTTGGCACAACGTCGCTGGTTTGGCTGTGTTTGTGTGCAGGTGTTGGATCTGTGGTTGCCAGCGCATCCGCGGCAGCGAGTTGCCAGGCCGCAGCGGAGGGCCGAGTGGCCGAACCGCTGGCAGTTGTTGCATTGTTGGGGGACGTTGGGTGGTTCGTAGAGTTCTACACGCACGTCCATCCGCAGAAAGCTCTTTATCTGCAGGATGGCGCGGGAATCAGCCGTGTCGGCTAACTCAACCATGTAGTGTGGTAACGGTGCGTGTGTACGGAACCCTGTCATCTGTGAGGCACTTTTACAGTCAAATCCCAAATAACAAAGGGCCGCATGTACTGTCTCGTTGGGGGTGCTGGGATCCACTCCCTTGATCACGTACTGCTGGGTTCTCTCGTCCAGCGTCCTGTACGTATAGTGTTCGATCTTCCGATCTTTGAGGAAGGTCAGAAGATCTTTATATTCGGTGTCTGTGGCAACGTACAGTGAGGCCCTATCCCCCGAGTACTTTGCATGTAATGTGCTGTTTATGTGCCTTTCCGCGAATGCAGTGTTAAGGGCACTAAGGTTCCCATAGTTTTGTATAACAACTGGGGGGAAACCAGTCTTGTGTTGTGTGGGCACTGTTGTGGCTTTGTGTGCTTTGTTGTTGTTCGCCACAACTGTGTTTGCGTTTGGTTGTGTGTTAATGTTGCTAGCCTGAGGTGTGCTAGTGGGTGTAGGCAACAGCGCCTTTCGGTTGCCTAGCGAGTTTGGTTGCTCGCTTGTTTGTGCCGGTGTTTTTTTTTTTTTGTCTGCGTTTTGGGCCCTCCACCTGCCAGGGCTCTGTGTAGTAGTTTTCTGTGTCCTCATCCGCCGTCGCAGCCTCGATTTCTTGAGGCTGCGGCGTCGGTGGGAGAATGGTACATGACTGTCCAGTGACAGGTGAGTGTAACGTGATGTTCAGTGTACTTGTTTTTGTGGGAGAGACGTCCGCCCCGAAAAGTTCGGTGATTAGCCGGCGCGACTCAAGCTGTTTTTGCGCTTTCGCGCCAAGCTGTCGAGCGCTCCCAGCCGCTCCCTTGCCTTCGGTAGCGGGCGGGGCGCGTGTTTCGGCGGGTGCAGTCGATCCTCGCGCCTCTTGTGTTGCAGTCTTGCTGCGGGTGATAGCAGGGGAAGTGCTAGTAGCGTCCGCCATTTCACACTTAGGATTGTTTATTGGGTGGGAAGGAGGGAAACGACAATTTTACTTTTCTCGAAAGACAAGAGAAGTGTTACTTGTTCCCTATGGAAGTGGGTGGTCCCTACTTTACGCTAACATGCGCTGTTTGTGTAAGCGCGGCACCTAAAGGAGGTGCGGGAGAAGAATGGCCTGCAGCACGCGGGCTTGGTCCCGTGAAGGAGCCCTGGTACTGCCTCAGAGTCCCTAAAAGAACGTGAGAATCACGTTGGGTAACCGGAGGCTACCGGGAGCTGTGAGCCGAAGCTCTTTCGCGGCAGTCCGCGACTGGTTGCGCGGCTCTGCGTCGAAGGGGAGCAGGCTCAACCCTTCGGCACTCGGCCGGTTGCCGCTGGGCGGCTGCGCCGGGAGCGGCTGATGCGCACTCCCCGGGCGCTGCCGGGCGACTGGCTGCGGAGCGCTGGTAGCGGCCGGCTGGAGGGGGTAGCGGGCGAGCTACGGCTGCTGGCGGTCGGCGGCTGCGCTGCTAGGTCCTCTCCGCTCGGCGAAGACTCAAGTTTCACACGGAATTTGCAGTCTCCCCTCCACAACGGCCACACGCCGGTCACGTGATTCCACCTCCACGAGGCGGGGCGTGACTGCCAGCGCTCCTGGTTTTACTTGCGTGTACTATGTTACCTTTTCCGCCAGAAAACAAACACTTTCGCCTGCTTTGTGTCCGTAAGCAAAACCAGCAAAGTGCACTACAGCCAGATTGCACAGATTCTTTTCAGGTTTTTACTAAGAGTTGTTTAAAAACGTACAGCCCAAAAAGAGCCTAGAAGATTAAGTGACTTAACAAAAGTTTGCACTCTTTTTCCATTTTGTTTCTCAAAATAAATATTTTTCTTATTAACTTTCGTGTGTAGCGAACATGAGTTTCTACTGTGATGTTTTTATTGATCAAAATAAAATGTCTGTGACAAAATTGCCAAAGGAGTCGGCTTTAATTTCGTGTACGGCAATTAAAAACGCTTAAGTTCGTGAAATTTCCACTTTAACGTGCTGTTAAGAGTTGGCTATTTCTTTGTACATTAGCAGATGCAAACAGTTCATTGTTCGTTTCGTTTCCTTATTAAAGTTGCTGTCTGCTGTTGTTCTTGTGAGATTTTATTCCGCATACTTCAAACATTATGTTCATAATATATCCATGACTTCGGCTGATATAACATTTATTGCATAGTTTGGCAATACATGGGATATGACTTTTCAGAGTTTTACAGTCGGCTGAAGAATAAGTTTCCAACATTTTGTCCATTTGCTGCTCAAATAGGATACAATAATTATTAAACTGTCAATATTTTCCATACAGACGTCCTCAGCAAACTGCTGAATGGTTTTAAAGCATTGTACAATAACCACATATATTTGCTGCTATGACAAACTCTGTTGCCATTATTATGAATTACCTTATGTGTCTATTGCATATCCAAAATATGTGTGTTATTAGTTTCTGAAACTTGTTCTTTTGAATAACATTGCACAGAAGTATGTTTCTAGTACACACTTATATTTATCTAAAGAAACGAAAAATATTGGTGGACACTACGTGAATTCAAATAGCGAAATACGGAAATGCGCTTTAATAACTAATTTCTTCTGGACGGGTTACATTTAACAAAGCAACTAGCCCAAAAGAATGTGGACTTTGAAGCACGAATTCTTGCCACTGCTCTTCAACAATACATTTTCAAAGTTTAGTAAACGCCTATACAAGTTAGTACAACCGTCTGCACTAACAGTTCGACGACGTTACCCTTGGCGCTGCATCACAGGCAGGAACATCCTGCGATGGTGTGCTCAACGTAGTACACTCAAGTAAAACCAGGAGTGCTGGCAGTGCGCCCCGCCTCGTGGAGGTGGAATCACGTGACCGGCCTTTGGCCGTTGTGGAGGGGAGACTGCAAATTCCGTGTGAAACTTGAGTCTTGCGCCTAGCGCGCAGTCTGTATCCTCTCCCTAACACGACAACTTCGCTACTACGCACCTGGCAATCTGTGCAATGTCGTGGGACGCAGTGCTCTGCGTCTCCATGCTGTTATAGAAGTCTGTAGCGCCATTGGCGCTGTTCCTTCTAACGTCTATATCGTACATCTAGGAAAGTCTTTACTTATTGTCTGTATCCTGTTCGGCACATTCAACACTGTTTTGAGAAAGTCTTTACTTCGGCTCAATCTTGCTGATGGCGAAGTAAGTCTGGCCAGCGCAGTGTTGCCCGCCAGTGTGGTCGTTGGCAGAGTTCTCGCACCAATAGGTTGCGCGAGTTCGCGGTCTCTTCATAAAAAGTTTGCGCGGCTCTCTGGAACCGCTGTCTGAGTGTAGGGACGTCCGCGATGACGTGGAGTTCCTCCGTGTTGAAGTCCGGTGGGAGGTGTAGTACCGCCCTCAAGGCTCTATTTTGCACTCTTTGAAGGCGGCGGATGTTACTCAGCTGCGTTGTCCCATACGACCGCTGCGTAGTCAAACAGCGGCCTGACGGTTGCCTTATAGAGCGTGAAACCTAGCTCTTCCGGTAAGGTTGAGGTGGGGTTGATGACTGGGTATAGGAGGCGTAGCCGTCCCAGTACCTTTCTCCTCACCTCTTTTGTGTGTTGGCGCCACGTGAGACGACTGTCGAACGTGACGCCAAGATATTTGGCGCTGTTGCTCCACGGTACTGCCCTTCCACGGACTGTCAGCTGCGGCGCGCCTTGAGGAACTGGGCGCAGCGCGACGATTAGTGCCTGGCCCTTTTCCGGGTTGTAGGCCAGGCGCCATGTTGTGGCCCGCTCCTCGAGGGCCGTTGTTGCCGTCTGTAGACGCCGCTGCAGGGTGTGAACTTGGTTGCTGCGGCTGTATACAGCGGTATCGTCAGCGTAGAGAGCCAGTTTGACAGGCTCTACTCGCGGAAGGTCCGACGTGTACAGCGAATAGAGGTTCGGGTCGACGACCGAGCCTTGTGGTACACCCGCGAGTATCCGGCGCTCTGTGGAAATTCCACTGTCTGCCCGAACGTGAAACGTCCTGTCCTGTAGATAGCTCTGCAGGAGACTCACATGTGACACGGGAACCCCCAGTGTAAGTAACTTATACAGGAGGCCATCGTGCCACACTGAGTCAAAGGCATGTGACACGTCGAGCATAAGAGCGCCGAAGTACTCGCGTCGGTCGACGGCTGCGAATGCCTCTTCCGCAAGTCTTAACACTTGTTGAGTCGTCGAGTGCTCACTCCTGAACTCAAATTGTTCGTCTGGTGGGAGCCACTCTGCGTTGACGTGGCGTAGCAGCCGTGTCAGATACAGTTTTTCGAAGAGTTTTGAGAGCGTCGGCAGCAGGCTTATGGGTCTGTAGTTTTTCGCCAGCCGGATGTCCTTGCCGGGCTTGGGCAGCGCGACGACTTCGGCATGCTTCCAGGCGCTCGGGAACTCTTCAGACTTTAGCACCGCGTTGAAGATTTCCGTGATTTTCTCGACAGCCATGTCTGGGAGTTGCTTCAGGAGGGCGTTGGTGATGCGGTCGTGGCCGGCGGCTTTGCGGCCCTGAAGTTGGCGCAGCACTACTTTCACCTGGTTGGGAGCGATGGGAGTGATGTTGTCCTCGGGGTCCCTTTCTCTAAGGAAACGCGGTCGGCGTTCCCTGACGAGTTGTACGTGTGCTGCGTCGATGGGGTCGTTGACCGGCGTAAAGTTAGCGGCGAACGCGTCGGCTAGGGCAATGGCCTTCGCGTTCGGCTCGCTAACGAAGTCGTCGCCGACTTGGAGGGGTGGGATTTTCATCGTCCGACGGAGAAAGCACTTGACTGTCTGCCAGGCCGAACCATCTTCGATGTTTAATGAAGAAATTCTCGCCGCCCACTCCTGGATCCGGTGCTCTTCGGCCGCGGCTTTGATTTCGCGGCGCATCCTGTTCAGCGACCGTTTGATTGCCGGATTGCGCGTTCTTTGCCATTCCCTGGCGAGTCTGTTTTTCGCGCTGATCGCTTCTTCCAGGTGACGGGGCAATCTACTCGGTTTGAAGCTCTGCTGGTCTGCTTCTCGCCTGGCCGGTGTGGCTTCCTCCGCAGCGTCCACTACGCTGCGTGTCAGGTGTTCTAAGGCGGCGCTTGCTCCGTGTTCGGCCGTGCTTGGGAGTCGTTCCAGTGCGCCCACGATGTTTTCATGGAAACGCTCCCAGTTTATGCTGCGCAGGTCTAGTCCACGCAGAGTTTGAGGTGCAAGCTCAGATTCTATTTCGAAGATCCTCGGTGCATGGTCAGAGTTTAATAAGGTCCTTGTACTGGCGGTGATATTTTGTCGGACGCCTTTGTTTATCATGACGTCGATAATGTCCGGCGCGCCTCTCGACGGAAAAATTGTAGGCTCGTGCCCGGCGCTGTGCCGCTCGACGAGTCGTTGGAGGCGTCTTCCGTTCGGAGATGTCACCCTCGAGTGCCATACTTGGTTTTTGGAGTTGTACTCGCCTCCAAGCAGGAGTCTGCCTGGGAGCGATAGCAACTTATTTAGGTCTTGCACGAGTTGTTTCTTCGGCGGCTTGTAGGTAGCACTGAGGGTGATTTTGCGGTGCGCGGTCTCGACAGCTACGACTGTTGCTTCGATGTCCTCCAGCAGCGGAATGTGGACCTGGTGGTGTTTGAGGGAGCGGCGAATGTAAATTGCCGTGCCCCCACCTCTTGTGAGCCGATCGTTGCGGCGGCAGGTGTAGTTTGCAACGCCTACTCTGACGCCTGGCTTGAGGAAAGTTTGCGTTAGGAGGCAGACGTCTATGTTTTCGCGTCTCAAGAGTTCGCGAAGTTCGGCGGCCTGTTCGCGGAGGCCGTGGGCATTCCATAGGCACAGTTTAATTTGTCGGGCCATGTTGCTGGGATGTGTTCAGCTGGATTGCCTGCTGTAGTGCGGCCGTCATCTTGGCTGGGAACTCGCCGATCATGTTCGCGACTACTGATATGAACTTCTCCATCATCGCGAACATGCGCTGCTCCATCGACGCCAGCGCTCATAGGCGCTCAAGCTGACGACGGCGTCGTGGCGGTCGACTTGTGTTGTGCAGCAGCAGCCGCTTCCGTCATGGCGGTCGGCGTGCAGTCCGCCATTGCTGCTGTCGACAAAATGGCGGCTTCCGGTCCCGCCGAAACAGTCACTTTGTTTTTCGCCTGTGCTGTGCGGAGACGGGCTTGAAACTCCTTGTGTCGTGGGCAGCCGCGATATGTAGCAACATGCGGTCCACCACACAGCTTACACTTCACTGGAAAGTCTTCATACGGTTCGCCGGCCTTGTCACACGCATTCGTGGCATGAGGCTCCGCACATCGTATGCAATCATACCGCAGTGTCGTTCCATGTTTCATGTCTGAAGGCACCTGAAGCACTGCGCATGTCCTCCGCTACTGCGTAAGTTCTCGACGGTGATTTCACACGCGCCTAGCATTTTTAAGGTGTATAACTCACGGGTTTTCTCCGTGTTGTCCGCTGTGATTAGCACTAGAGGGCCGCGACAATTTGTTTTCAGGTCCCTCATTTTCACGACCGAGTGAACAACATAATCTAGCTCCTCGAGGTCTTCTTTAATGTGGTCGGAAGAGTATTTCATGGGTACTCTCTTGAATACGACCTTCGAAGGCCGCTTCCTGGTGGCTGCAAAAGTATAGAATCGCAGTCCTTGGCTTCTTGCAGCGTTGTGTAGCTTGTTGTACAGTTCGGTTGCCTGCACACACACTTTATACACTGAATCGCCGCCTACATACACACACACACACACACACACACACACACACACACACACACACACACACACACACAAGATAATTGTTTCTTCCGAGCACTGCGTTCAGTGTGATTTGCAGGCTGCGGTAATCTTTATCGTACTCCAACACTATTGGCGGTGGAGCACGACCTTGTCTTACACTGCTGGTCTGTTCTTCTTCCTCCTCGCTGTTTGAGAGCCGTAGGTGATTGCTGGTTCAATGATGGTTCTGAAAATTTTCTTTTTGGCTTTCATGTCAATTCTGTTTCCTTTTATGATTGGGTAAAGTCTGAAGATCGTTCCCATGGCCTTTTTGCATATGTCTGTAACGTGGTCACGAAATGTCATTCTTTTTTCCAGTTTGATGCCGAGATATTTTACTGAGTCTGCCCATGGTAGGTTCTTGTCGTTGAATCTGATGTGCAGATTGGGTGGAATTATTTTATAAGTAAAAAGTGTGGCCTGAGTCTTCTCAGTATTGATTGTGATTTTCCATTTGTTTGCCCATTGCTGGATGGTTTGGAGATGCTGCTCTATTTTTCTGACTATGTACTGGAGATATCGGGTAAGGCAGCCTGCAAGGCATCAGTCATAATCCTCAACACAGATATCCACCCGGTTAAGATCACGGAATTATGCACAGAACACATTGCTACAGTGGAGATTACGCACAGGGGCGACACATGGGTCGTTGCATCGATTTATGCTCAATACAGCCATTGCATCAATCCGTATGCAAATGCCATTAGACAAATTGCACCCATTAGACAAATTGCACAATACGCTGGCAACAAAAAATTATTAATCTGTGCAGACATCAATGCAAAATCCACTCTGTGGCACTCCAACTGAACAAATGACAGAGGACGAATAATCAATGACATAATACACGAAAACGGATTGAATGTAATTAACGAGGAAGGACACCATCCAACATTCACAGGCATGACGGCTCCTCATCCAACATAGACATCACCCTTGCAACTAACGCTGCGATCACCTACATACAAGACTGGATGGTGCACGACCACATCACCATGAGTGACCATAATGTTATCACACTAACTCTACAGAAGACAGTACACAACAACACTGCAACACAACCCCGAAGACTGCTCTTCCATAAGACAGACTGGGACACAGTAAGACACAAGACACAAGATACAGGAACAATCACTGCAGAACATCATAGGCTGTGTTGACTATAGAGCACACAAGCTAACAGAAATCATCACACACATACAGAACACCTGCATCCCTACATCATGCAAAACAAAACAGCAGACCATCCCTTGGACCGCATACCTAACACAACTCGAGCAGGACACCAGACGCAGACACAGACTCTACCAAAGGGCAATCTCGGACAGAGAAAGACAAGTAAGACTACATGAATACCGGCTTGCCGAGGACAGATACAAACAAGAACTAAATAAGACTAGAAAGGACCAATGGAATGACTACATAGCAAGACAAACACAACTTAACATGTGGGGGGAACCTTACAAGATCGCGACTGAAAAAATCAAGAGCCCACTGGTTCTGGGAACGCTACGACAGGATGACGAGGTGATGACAAAAGGATGGAGAAGCACAGAGGAGTACCTGCTGGGCAAACTCCTTCCTGACGACATCGCCACCACAGACACACCAGAACAAGCTGCATTGGGACGTGAACTTACCACAGCCTACACCACACCTAGCGTCACCTGTCCGTTTGCGCAGGAAGAGGTGGCGATAGCGATCTCAGAACTTAAAAACAAGAAAGCGCGTGGACCAGATGGTATCCACTCTGAGGTACTAAAACAGATAGCACCGCAGATCACCCCATACCTTACAACACTGCTGAACGACGCATTCAGGCTAGGCCATGTGCCTGCAGTGTGGAAAGCCTCTAGGGCAGTCATCATCAAGAAAGCACCAGACAAAGACCCCTCAGAACCCAAATCATACAGACCCATATCCTCATCAATACACTCGCCAAAACACAGGAAAAACTCCTTTGTAAAAGACTCCAAACACATCGCACACTTCGGGGACTGACACCACACCAATATGGCTTTCGGGACGGAAAGTCTATTGACGATACAATCAACAAAGCACTTCAAATCGTACACAATACACCTGCAAAGTACACACTAGCCATCATGATAGACATCTCGGGTGCATTTGACAATCTATGGTGGCCGGCCCTCTTCAAGAGGCTCTCAGACACCTGCAGGTACCGGAATCTCTGTACAACAGTCTTGTAGACTACTGCAGGGACAGAACAGTCGCTTGGCATATGGACGACAAGAAAGTAATCAAACGCATTACCAAAGGTTGTCCACAAGGATCGATCTGCGGCCCCATCTTCTGGGACATAATGTTACAACCGCTCCTAGACTTACTTGAGGAGCACAATACGACAGATGGAGTTGTCGCTTATGCTGACGACCTGCTTGTGGCAGTGTCAGCAAACAACTGTGCCCAGCTAGAAGACAGAGCCAATGATACACTCAAAACAATAACACAATGGTGCACAGACAACAAGCTCAAGGTAGCAGAAAACAAAACAACATACACACTACTAAAGGGCATCCTGCATAGGAACCCACAACAGTCAAAATCGGGGACACGAACATTAAAAGATCAAAAGTAACACGCTACCTTGGAGTCTACATAGACGAACGGTTGAACTTCCACGAACACATACGAATATCCACGGACAAAGCAGAAAAAATACTGCACAAACTGGCAAGGCTAAACTCGGAACAATACAGACTACCACTGTCAGTCACACGAACATATCACTGCGCTCTCTTCGAGTCAGTACTATGCTTTGCTGCCAGCACGTGGGCCCATTGACTCAGCCTCTCCACTAACAGAACCGCCTTATGGCGGGGGCAAAGAAGCATTCTGCTTCGACTAACAGGGGCCTTCAACACAACCTCAATCGATGCACTTTGCGTCGTGATGGGAATCTTGCCAATAGACATAACCATAAGATACCGTGTGGCAAGGTACTGGCTTAAGATGGGGAAACTAGACCAGGTTCGGCAGATCACTGGTGTACCATGTGCTACATCACGTAAACTCAAAACATGGCGAGTGGATACCTGGCAGAGCGAGTGGGCTAACAGCGATAAGGGCCGACCAGTCTATAGCATTTTCCCTGACATCAAAGAACGATTAAGACTAAAGCATATCGATCCTAGTCGCGGTATGGTACACTTTCTGACAGGTCACGGCCCTTATCCCACGCACCTGGGCCGCATGAGTCTGCAACAGACTACCAGATGCACATGCGGGGAAAAAGGCTCCCCAGAACACACTGTCCTATTCTGCGGGCAACGCAGAAACACTAGACACACACTACACATTACCCGACAGGATACCCAAGATGAAATATACACTATCTTACGTGACCCAGACCTATGCGACAAACTCAATACACTAACTGACGAAATATCCAAGACCCTGTATACAGAATATCTGAACAACAGACCATTCAGAACGCAAGGCCGGGGACATAGACCACAGAGTGTCCATGGGACGGATAGCAGTACTAACACCTCGGGTGAAGACACAGATGTTGAGATGAGTCATGTCGGCGACCCATTGTGGCAACCTGCGTATGAGTAGTCTAGGTACCTGAACAGCATCTAACACAAAAGATCACACACATGCACACAAAAGTCACAAAATTGAGAAATAGCCAAAAGCCAGGCACCTACCCCAGGGACCTACGCATCCTGGCGAGAAGCAACACCCAGCTTGGATGGAAGGATCTTAATTGTGGTTCCCCTTAGCTGGGCCCAACCCGACGGATACTTAACGTAGATCGGGGAAAACCACCGTCCAGGCTGAGTTGCCACTTAACCGGGAGGCGGGAACTGGTCTGACATGCACACGTGTACACACACACACACACACACACACACACACACACACACACACACACACACACGCACATAGCACCTACATACAAGAACACACATATCAGGATACGCACTCAAAAAGGTGACACCACACCTGTAAACAAGGGTTAGCTCCAAAATAGGCACCTACCTTAGGAACCTACGCCTCCCGACGAGAGGCGACACATCTACATCTACATTTATACTCCGCAAGCCACCCAACGGTGTGTGGCGGAGGGCACTTTACGTGCCACTGCCATTACCTCCCGTTCCTGTTAGTCGCGTATGGTTCGCGGGAAGAACGACTGTCTGAAAGCCTCTGTGCGCACTCTAATCTCTCTAATTATACATTCGTGATCTCCTCGTGAGGTATAAGTAGGGGGAAGCAATATATTCGATACCTCATCCAGAAACACACCCTCTCGAAACCTGGCGAGCAAGCTACACCGCGATGCAGAGCGCCTCTCTTGCAGAGTCTGCCACTTGAGTTTGTTAAACATCTCCGTAACGCTATCACGGTTACCAAATAACCCTGTGACGAAACGCGCCGCTCTTCTTTGGATCTTCTCTATCTCCTCCGTCAACCCGATCTGGTACGGATCCCACACTGATGAGCAATACTCAAGTATAGGTCGAACGAGTGTTTTGTAAGCCACCTCCTTTGTCGATGGACTACATTTTCTAAGGACTCTCCCAATGAATCTCAACCTGGTACCCGCCTTACCAACAATTAATTTTATATGATCATTCCATTCAAATCGTTCCGCACGCATACTCCCAGATATTTTACAGAAGTAACTGCTACCAGTGTTTGTTCCGCTATCATATAATCATACAATAAAGGATCCTTCTTTCTATGTATTCGCAATACATTACATTTGTCTATGTTAAGGGTCAGTTGCCACTCCCTGCACCAAGTGCCTATCCGCTGCAGATCTTCCTGCATTTTGCTACAATTTTCTAACGCTGCAACTTCTCTGTATACTACAGCATCATCCGCGAAAAGCCGCATGGAACTTCCGACACTGTCTACTAGGTCATTTATATATTTTGTGAAAAGCAGTGGTCCCATAACACTCCCCTGTGGCACGCCAGAGGTTACTTTAACGTCTGTAGACGTCTCTCCTTTGATAACAACATGCTGTGTTCTGTTTGCTAAAAACTCTTCAATCCAGCCACACAGCTGGTCTGATATTCCGTAGGCTCTTACTTTATCAGGCGACAGTGCGGAACTGTATCGAACGCCTTCCGGAAGTCAAGAAAAATAGCATCTACCTGGGAGTCTGTACCTAATATTTTCTAGGTATCATGAACAAATAAAGCGAGTTGGGTCTCTCACAATCGCTGTTTCCGGAATCCATGTTGATTCCTACATAGTAGATTCTGAGTTTCCAAAAACGACATGATACTCGAGCAAAAAACATGTTCTAAAATTCTACAACAGATCGACGTCAGAGATATAGGTCTATAGTTTTGCGCATCTGCTCGACGACCCTTCTTGAAGACTGGGACTACCTGTGCTCTTTTCCAATCATTTGGAACCTTCCGTTCCTCTAGGGACTTGCGGTACACGGCTGTTAGAAGGGGGCAAGTTATTTCGTGTACTCTGTGTAGAATCGAATTGGTATCCCGTCAGGCCCAGTGGACTTTCCTCTGTTGAGTGATTCCAGTTGCTTTTCTATTCCTTGGACACTTATTTTGATGTCAGCCATTTTTTCGTTTGTGCGAGGATTTAGAGAAGGAACTGCAGTGCGGTCTTCCTCTGTGAAACAGCTTTGGAAAAAGGTGTTTAGTATTTCAGCTTTACGCTTGTCATCCTGTGTTTCAATGCCATCATCATCCCGGAGTGTCTGGGCATGCTGTTTCGAGCCACTTACTGATTTAACGTAAGACCAGAACTTCCTAGGATTTTCTGTCAAGTCGGTACCTAGTATCTTACTTTCGAATTCACTGAACGCTTCACGCATAGCCCTCCTTACGCTAACTTTGACATAGTTTAGTTTCTGTTTGTCTGAGAGGTTTTGGCTGCGTTTAAACTTGGAGTGAAGCTCTCTTTGCTTTCGCAGTAGTTTCCTAACTTTGAGGGACGGGAAAAACCCACCGTGGTACAACAACACAGTTTTACTCGGCACGTACCTGTCTAAAACGCATTTTACGATTGCCTTGAACTTTTTCCATAAACGCTCAACATTGTCAGTGTCGGAACAGAAATTTTCGTTTTGATCTGTTAGGTAGTCTGAAATCTGCCTTCTATTACTCTTGCTAAACAGATAAATCTTCCTCCCTTTTTTTTATATTCCTATTAACTTCCATATTCAGGGATGCTGCAACGGCCTTATGATCACTGATTCCCTGTTCTGCACTTACAGAGTCGAAAAGTTCGGGTCTGTTTATCAGTAGGTCCAAGATGTTATCTCCACGAGTCGGTTCTCTGTTTAATTGCTCGAGGTAATTTTCGGATAGTGCACTTAGTATAATGTCACTCGATGCTCTGTCCCTACCACCCGTCCTAAACATCTGAGTGTCCCAGTCTATATCTGGTAAATTGAAATCTCCACCTAAGACTATAACATGCTGAGAAAATTTATGTGAAATGTATTCCAAATTTTCTCTCAGTTGTTCTGCCACTAATGCTGCTGAGTCGGGGGGTCGGTAAAAGGAGCCAATTATTAACCTAGCTCGGTTGTTCAGTGTAACCTCCACCCATAATAATTCACAGGAATTATCCACTTCTACTTCACTACAGGATAAACTACTACTAACAGCAACGAACACTCCACCACCGGTTGCATGCAATCTATCCTTTCTAAACACCGTCTGTACCTTTGTAAAAATTTCGGCAGAATTTATCTCTGTCTTCAGCCAGCTTTCTGTACCTATAACGATTTCAGCTTCGGTGCTTTCTATCAGCGCTTGAAGTTCCGGTACTTTACCAACGCAGCTTCGACAGTTTACAATTACAATACTGATTGCTGCTTGGTCCCCGCATGTCCTGACTTTGCCCCGCACCCGTTGAGGCTGTTGCCCTTTCTGTACTTGCCCGAGGCCATCTAACCTAAAAAACCGCCCAGCCCTCGCCACACAACCCCTGCTACCCATGTAGCCGCTTGTTGCGTGTAGTGGACTCCTGACCTATCCAGCGGAACCCAAAACCCCACCACCCTATGGCTTAAGTCGAGGAAGCTGCAGCCCACACGGTCGCAGAACCGTCTCAGCCTCTGATTCAGACCCTCCACTCGGCTCTGTACCAAAGGTCCGCAGTCAGTCCTGTCGACGATGCTGCAGATGGTGAGCTCTGCTTTCATCCCGCTAGCGAGACTGGCAGTCTTCACCAAATCAGATAGCCGCCAGAAGCCAGAGAGGATTTCCTCCGATCCATAGCGACACACGTCATTGGTGCCGACATGAGCGACCACCTGCAGATGGGTGCACCCTGTACCCTTCATGGCATCCGGAAGGACCCTTTCCACATCTGGAATGACTCCCCCCCGGTATGCACACGGAGTGCACTTTGGTTTTCTTCCCCTCCCTTGCTGCCATATCCCTAAGGGGCCCCATTACGCGCCTGACGTTGGAGCTCCAAACTACCAGTAAGCCCACCCTCTGCGACCGCCCAGATCTTGCAGACTGAGGGGCAACCTTTGGAACAGGACAAGCAGCCATGTCAGGCCGAATATCAGTATCAGCCTGAGACAGAGCCTGAAACCGGTTCGTCAGACAAACTGGAGAGGCCTTCCGTTCAACCCTCCGGAATGTCTTTCGCCCCCTGCCACACCTTGAGACGACCTCCCACTCTATCACAGGTGAGGGATCAGCCTCAATGCGGGCAGTATCCCGGGCAACCACAGTCGTAGTCCGATCGGGGGATGCGTGGGATGAGCTGGCCGTCCCTGACATACCCCCATCCGGACCCCCACAGTGATGCCCATTGGCAACAGCCTCAAGCTGTATGACCGAAGCCAACACTGCCTGAAGCTGGGAGCGAAGGGATGCCAACTCAGCCTGCATCCGAACACAGCAGTTGCAGTCCCTATCCATGCTAAAAACTGTTGTGCAAAGAACGTCTGAACTAATCTACAGAGAGCGCAAACAAATCGACACAAAATTTAAACCGTTATTAAAATACAAGATTGCCTAGTAAATGCAGTAATGCTGCCACTTGTGCACTGCTGACACACTGCTCGGCGGCGGAAGGAGACTACGCGATTTTACACTATTCAGGTACTAACACGCGATGCTACAACTCTCAAATACTATAATTCATAAATTTCGGGCGTATTAAACAATGCAAGTACCAAAAACACGCAAAGAAATTAAGAATTAAACTATGTAACAAATGAGTGAGCTAGGAGTATACGACTTGCTGCTGCAGCTGCTTATCCAACGGCGGCAGGGAGCACACACCCGGCCTGGATGGAAGGATCTTAATTGTGGTTCCCCTTAGCTGGGCCCAACCCGACGGATACATAATGTAGGGGAAAACCACCGTCCAGGCTGAGTTGCCATGTAGCCGGGAGGTGCCAACCATTCATCAAGCAAGAACTGGTCTGACACGCACACATACACACCCACAACCACACATAATGACACACATACACAGACCTAAACAAAATATAATAAAAATCACTCCATCACATCTAGACTAGTTGACATTTAATTCAGTACCATGCAAGTAGTAATAAGTAAATTAAGTATGCAAGCATATGTGTGAAATGTGAGTGGCGGCCAGCGTCTTGAAGGTCATTCCAAGACCCTGACCGCAACCCACACACAGGTGGTGGTAATTTCTCTATCCTTTTCTTTCCTATCTTTCTATTTACTTCTTCTTAAATACAAAATGAAATTGTTTTCCATTTTCGTATTATTTATATTATTTGTAAATGTATCTAAAAGCTGCACAACGAGTAAAAATGAACAAATAGCGCAAAAGCCCGCCTCCACGAGGCGGAACACGGGCAACAGTGTGAGTGGGATCGAGAACAGGGGAGGTGACACACAAACCACTCCTGGGCCCGAGCCCAGTCACAGTGGCCAAGAGGCTTAATACGACCCACCATGAGCAATTAGAAGGTGGGTCAATAAATAATGAGCAGCAAGTGAAAAAAAAATGTACTGGAGATTTGAACTGCTGCGGTATACTGTGGTATCATCTGCAAATAGGGATAGTTGTCTTCTTAGCTGTTTTGGGATATCGTTTGTATATAAATTGAGTAGAGAATTGGCCCCAGGACTGATCCTTGCGGCACCCCAGCCTCTAATGGTCTGGTGTTGCTAGACGCTTATGAGACGTGAACATAGAACGTCCTGTTTCGGAGGAATGATGCTACTGTGTGGATGAGGTGGGTTGGGCAGTTGTGTTGATGAAGTTTGAAGATGACTCCATAGTGCCAAACTCTGTCGAACGCCTTTTCTATGTCGAGCAGGACCGCTCCAGTGCTGTGTCTTACGTTTCTGGCTTGACATATATGTTCGGCAAGTCTGGTCACCTGATGGATTGTGCTATGTTGGTCGCGGAATCCGAATTGTTCTGCGATGATTATGCTGTTGTCCTTGAGGAATTTCTTTAGTTCTGCTTGGATTAGTTTTTCTAATATCTTTCCTAAGAAGTTTAACAGTGAGATTGGCCTGTAATTTTGCGCAAATAATAGGTCCTTGTTTGGTTTGGGAAGCGTGATTATGCGAGCCTGCTTCCATGGTTTCGGAAAGTAGTGAAGTCTCAAACAGGCATTGTATATGGAAGTCAAATAGTAGATTGTTGCTAGGGGTAGGTGATGTAATAGTTGCGGTTGTATGGAGTCTGGGCCTGCTGCTTTCTTATGATGTATGTTCTTGATGTGGTGGCATATGGTTTCTGGTTGTACTGGAGTGAAGGATGTTCTGATCGGGGCGCCCAGGATGCGGTTCACCCTCCTGAGTACCATTTCCTGGTGGTCATCGCTTTCGTCGTCCATAGCTTCTGTTGCCTGGAATTGCCTTTCCAGGGAGTCCGCCAGTGTTTCCGCTCGTTCTGTGGAGTCATAGACTATCCCGCGTTCCCCATGAAGGGGCTGTATTTATGTTTCATTCAGTTTTCGCGTTTTGAGAATTTTCCAAAATTTTTCCTCATTTCTTCCCGCTTCACTTAGGGTTGCCTCCCATGCCTCATTGCGGTATTTTTGAAGTTCCCTTTTAACCCTTTTAGCTAATTTCTCGATTTTGCGGCGATCGGCTGGGTCTCTGTAGTTTTGCCACCTCTTCCTGCTGTTTCTTTTTTCTGCTATTAGGTTGCAGATGTGCGGTGGTAGTCTCTCTCTTCCTGTTGTGTGTTTTATCGTTATGGTTGATTTTTTCTTGCAGTTTTTTTATTATTGTGGTGATTTCATCTATTGCTCTACTGATTTGGGCTTTTGATTGAAGGGGGGATAGTTCTAGGGTGTTTGCTTCGAGTAGCCGGTTGTACTTAATCCAGTTTGTGGTGTGGTCGTTAATGGTACGATTGTCGTGAAAGTTTGCCAGACTCCCGTTTATTTCAAGCACTACCGGGTTGTGGTCCGAGTCCAAGTCATTGACCACTTCCGTTGTTGTGTTCCACGTTAGATTTTTAGATAGGAAGATATCCAGTATGTCTGGGCGGCATCTTGAATCGTGATGGTAATGTGTTGGCCTGTCTGGGGCTATGATCGAGATGTTGGGTTTGTTGTCGAGGAATCTGCGCAGCGTCCTGCCATTTGTGTTGGTGGCATTGCAGTTCCAGGATCTGTGTTTCGCATTTAGGTCGCCACCGATGAGAACATATTGGTGTATTTCGGTTAGGAGTTCCAGATCTTGTTCTGCCATGCTCCATGGATTGTAGGCAGCAGCTATGGTGACGGTTTTGTTGAGGATATTTGTTTCTATTACTGTTGTCTCCATCCGAGTGAGATGAGGTGAGGTGATTTGCCTGTGTACTATTTTGGTTTTGACCAGGATGGCTGTTCCTCCACCTGGTGTTTGGGATGAAGGTGTGTTTCTGTGATGAGCGCAATGTGTATCTTGTGCTCATCCAGGAATTCTGCTAAGGTGTTCTCTTGAGTTAGTATGCCATTGGCATTCCAATTCATGTTTACTGCTCTATATGCCGCCGAGAAAGCTAACAGCAGCTTGAAATAATATTGTGATCTTTGTAAAGGTGTCTGGTGGTTGTCTTAGCTGCTCTGCGGTTGTTCTAATTGTATTCATGATTTTTCGGAATGTCGAATTGTGTGACGAACCCTAGGAGTTCTCCTATGTCTGCTCCTATCCCTGTTTTTGGTTGTGGGGATGATTCTGAGGTGTTGGCGTTGTTTTCTGTTGTGGGCGCCGTTGGAGTTTGTGCCCATCCTCTCGTTTTACGAAGTGCTGGGAAGTTGATGGGATTCAGCTTTTGTTTGTTCGTTTCTTTCTTTCTTTCTTTCTTTCTCCAGCCTGTCCTGTGCTGGGGTTTTCGGTGTCCTTTCCTCTTGTTGTGTTTGGAAGAGTTTCAGATATACTGGGCATTTTTCGAAGCTGCTCGTGTGTTCTCCTTTGCAGTGATAACATGTGGGCAGCAACACAAAACTGCCGACTGCGAAAAGAAACCCGTAACGAAACCCACATTTTACGCAGTTTGGGCGAAGGGTGCAGTTGCGTGATCCGTGTCCAAACCCCTGGCAGTTGTGACATTGGGTTAGGCCCTGTGGGGCTCTGTAGGTTTCGACTGTCACCTGCATGTGGAACATGGCCTTAAGATCGTATATTCGCTTTGCCTCTTCAGTATTCTCGAGTGTGACCTGGATGTGGCGTAGCGTAGCGTTGCTTTTTTCTGAGTATTTTCATCAATTGATGTCATGTGTGCAACTTCAGTGACTGGTAAGTTATGGTCTAGGAGGGCCTCTTGGATGACTTCGGGGTCCATGGTTGGTAACAGTCGTTTAATTACTACCTTCAATGGTTTGAAGACGTGCATGTCGTGAGTGTGGTATTGTACATTGTTTTCTTTCAGATATTCCTTGAAGACTAGGAAGTCATCTGGGTGTGAGAAATGGTAAGTGATTGTGTCACTTTGACTTTTGGATTTGAGATCCCCTTTGAGTTTGTTTCGGAGTGCTTTTACTATGTCCATGTAGTGGGAAGTGTCCTTGACTACGATTGGCGGGATGCGCAAACGCTTTGTCTGTGTGGATTGTTGCTTGTTGCCTGCGCGGGAGTTACCCTCGTCGTTGTCGGGAAGGGCTTCAAATTTGTTGGAGACTGGAACTTCGTACTCCATTCGTTCGTCGTTTTCAACTTCAGTGTTAGGAGTGATGTCTTCTGTTTTGTCCTGAGTTTTCTTTTTGTTGGTGGAGGACCGAGTCATCGACTGGTTTTCATTGGTAGCCTTCCGCTTTCCTGATACTGAGTTGGTAGCCGGTACCATGTTTGTGTTGTGAGTGTCTTTTCTGGGTTTTGCTCATGTTGTGTGGATGATGTGGATGGTAGCGATATGAGTGATTGGGGGGTTGTTTCCCCATCGGCCATGGGAGTCCCGTGGGACTCCATGGCGGAAGTGCTGGGTTTGCCCTATTAACTAAGGTTTTTTTCTTCTAACAGAAGTAAAGAAAATCTGCCTTTGCCTCGGAGTGCGCAGGTTTACCTAACGTGAATGAGGCCCTGGTACTCCAAATTCCCTAACTAACGCCCTAGTGTCCGGCTAGCCCGGAGGCATAATCTTGATTTAGCGGCGACCACGTAAACGAGCTCCAAGCCAGAAAGAAGCCTGCTCGAGAGAGAGTGGCAATCTGAAATCTTCCCAGTCGTAACACACTTAGCATGCGAGCGCTGTAACAACAACCTCCGCTCACCTCGCGCGCACGACTCGGAATGGCGACGCGCCCGGCGCACGCGCCGCCCCCCTATATAGACTCTGGCCCGCCCTCCCCCCACCACGCGCACCGAGTGCATATAAGCGCAGCACGGGGCGCGAGGGAAGCTTGTGAAGCTAATCAGCTCAAAATTCGGGGGCGCCAGCCCAGATGCAGTGCTACACACCTACAGAACATTTGTCCGTCCTATCATAGAGTACGGTGCCTGTCTGTGGACGGCCTCCAGAGCGCAGTATGAAAGAGTTGCCGCATTTGACCGCCACAACTTGAGACGAGCGGGAAAGCTGCATTACACAACCGCCAACGACCTAGTCTATGCGGGCACCAACACCCGCCCTATATTAGACAAGATCACCCCTGAGGTAGCCAATTACGGTCGGAACAGAGTGAGAACAGATGGGTTAATGAAAGACGTGTTATGCAACCCAATTCACGAATACAGGATCACCCTATTTAGATACCCTTACCCCCCAGACTTCATTGCCCATGCAATTCAACGAACATTCCCGAACTACAAAGAACTCATAGATAAAATTAGAAAAAGAAGAGTGTAGCAAACACAGTGAAGTGAAGTGGCCCATTATCTCCCTCCAACTCTCTCCAACCACCCCAGTGAAGTGAAGTGCAACGTCCCTCCACAAGCCATCGAACCAATAGCTCAGAACAAGGTAGAATAAGTTAGGAATAGAACCCACCAATTAAACTATTAGTCAGACACACTCTAAACTAGAGCAGTAGGTTAGATGATATAAATAACTTTAGAACAAACTCTAAACAGAGATGAAACAATCTACCAATAGAACATTACTCAGTATAAAAACCTAGCATAATAAACACATTTCAACAGTCGATTACCCAGTGCCATCCCGACTGGGGTTTTGGTGGTTTCCCCCAGTTGTAAGGCGAATGCCGGGATGTGGAATTCCACCACTTAGACATAAGAAAACTGACTATAAATGGCATGAGCCAAATCAAATAGAAAATCCAAGTAGGCAGGTTTCCCCACTGAAACTAATAAACAGTGCCCCAACAGCATCAAACCACCCCAGGCTGAGAAGGACCTGAGTCCTCAACAGCCGCCACTACCCGAAAGGGTATGGCAATCCCTTAAAAAAAAAAAAAAAAAAATCCGAGCTGGGATGCCGCGGGAGACAGACGTGCATTCTGATGCGACGGGTGTGGCGGATCGCCGTCCGGCGGAGCTTGCTCCGTCGGCGGCCCCATCCGTCCCCCACATACAACGACCACGCTCACGACTACGGTGACGATTGGGCATATGAAGAGGACCAAGACAGCTGCTGCTGGCGGCGTTATTGCGCTGCCTTTGACCGCCATGAACTACACCTCCACCACCACAACCACCACATCCACTGTCACCTGCCCTTCCCCTGCCATTCCCGGTTGCAGTTTCATTGATGCAGGCATCAATGAAACGGCACCTAGGGTGATGAGGGAAATCTACGCATCAGGGCCCCCTTCATGTGGGACAAGCCCGCGTGCGCCGCGTTCTAGATCCCGCTCCCCCCTCCCCCCCCCCCCAACCAGCCGGCCACTCGATATGCCGGACATACAGGATGCCGTATGTGCCCCCCAACCGATACCGGCACACGATGAGCACATTGCGTCGTCTTTGATGTCAGACGCAGATGTCCAGGAGGGACTACAGGAACATATGATTGCCCTCCAAGACGCTGCAGAGGAAGTAGGCCACCTGGTCGACCCAGTGCAGCGCCAGGCCATCTTCTACCCGAACATGGCTGCCGCGCCCGACGACAGCGACGACGGGAGCGTGATGGAGTTTGATGACGACCATCGGCGCCCGGTCACTGAACGTCGGAAGCAGCAGTTTGTCTCCTCATCAGACTCTGAGGCCACTCAGCCCGCTGAACGCGGACTCACCAAGAAAAAGAAGGCCATTGTTGACGCAGAGGGCTTCCAGGTGCCGCGCAAAACAGCACCTCGTCGCCAGTTCACCACGTCATTGTCGGACGTGCCTGTCAGAAATACCTATGTGGCTATTGATGGTGCCGCAGACACCCCACCAACCCCTCCAACCCCCGCACCCTCAGCCACCCCTCCCGCCCCCCCACCCATCCAAATACAACACAAGGGACCCTTTCAGGAGCTTCTAGATATCCTAACTACCCACACAGAACACCCCTACTGCATAAAATGGTCCGGCAACGATAATTACCACCTGAATCTCCAGTCCCCCACAGACCTTACTAAGACACTAATTATCCTCAGCAAGCTCAACATAGGTTTCTCCACTCCCCCTAAAAAGACCCGCCGCCTACGGGTTGTTGTCAGAGGGTTCCTCATGGAGTACTCTGATGATGACCTGAGGAAGGCACTTTCGTCACTGAACATCACCACAACAGTTATATCCAGGATCATTTCCCCTAGAACCCGACTCCCCACCCCACTCTTCTTTGTCTCCGCCCCTGACACGCTGGAGAACCGTAACCTCCTTACCCTCTCGCTCATCGATCACGTTAGCGTGACGATGGAGAAACTGCGCTCCAGGAGGATGACCCTGGTATGCTATCGATGCCAGGGACTGGCGCACTTCGCGGGTGATTGCACCTGCGAGGTGCGTTGCGTGAAGTGTGCTGGTGGTCACGCCTCCTCAGAGTGCTCTAAACCCCGAGACGCCCCCCCCCCACCTGCGCCCGATGCGGTGGAAGTCACACGGGCAGCTACATGGGCTGCCCAAAAATCAAGTCATTCAAGGCAAGCCAGAAACGATTTGCAGGACCATCGGCGACGGCCCGCCCGGGCGCCAGCTACTCCGGTGCCCTGGTGGGTCCGGCGCCACAGCCCCCCCCCTCTTTGCGTCTCGCTCCCATCCCGCTCCTTTGGGCTCCTATCCACCCCCCGTCCTCTCCATCCCTATCCAACCCCCCACAACATCCTTCCCTCACCTCCCTACCCAGCAGGCGTTAAGCACTGCTTCCCCCTCCCCACAGCGGGTGTCACGCTCCGCTGTTCCTTCCCCATCCCACCGGCAGGCGTTAAGCACTGCTTCCCCCTCTTCCACCCCGGTACAGTCGCAGCAACGCCCTCTCCCCACCCCATCCACTGATCCCACCCACCTAGGCGACATCATCACTGATATCGTCGAGGCACTGACCTCCGCAATCTCCACCACATTTACCTCCCTCCTCCAAACCATCCCACAACAGCTTGCCACCGCCCTCTCCCAATCCATGTCCCACATCACCATTCCCATCCCAACCAGTCATGGCTGTTAGACATCACGGTTTGACAGCCATGATCTGGAACAGACATCACGGTTTGACAGCCATGATCTGGAACAGACATCACGGTTTGACAGCCATGATCTGGAACGTCAATGGTCTCCCCAAACAACAGGGCGAGTTCCGACAGTTCCTCCTTGATGAGGGGGTTGACATTTGCCTTGTTGCTGAGACGCACCTCAAACCCGGTGTTCTCGTTCATGTAACAAACTACTCCTGCTACAGGACAGACAGGCCCACCGCCTACGGTAGCACGGCGGTGTACGTGCGTAATTCCCTCCGCCACCACCCCATACCCCTTCCCCCACTTAACACTGTGGAAGCCACTGGCGTTGTTGTCCACACAGTGAGGGGCCCCATCACGTTCGTGGCTCTATATAGACCACCACGAGGCCTTCTTGAAACACCGGACTATGAAGCATTACTGTCGCTCGGCAACGACGTCTTCGTTGGCGGCGACTTCAATGCCAAACATGCTGCCTGGAACAGTAGACTGACAAACACACCTGGTCGTCGACTCCTTCGGGTCGCTGAGCGGCATCTTGCCCGCACCATCGGCCCGCACGAACCCACCATTTACCCCTCTGGAGGACGTCCCCCAGATGTCTTGGACATCGCAGTGGTGAAAGGTCTACCCCACCTCATCACTGCTGCCACCCGCATTGCTCTAGCCTCGGACCACCAGCCGGTCATCTGTTCCATCGACCTCGTTGGAACCCCGAACGCGCCGAGTGAAGGCCTGAACATCCGCGGTATTGACTGGCAGTCCTACCAGAGACGGGTCGAAGCAGCCCTACCCACAATCCCTGCTGCCGATCAAACGGACGCAGATAACACCCTCATACACCTTACCACCATTGCCCTAGACGCCCAACAGCAGCGACCCCTCACCGTCCACACAGACCCCCAGACCATCTACGTCCACTCTCCCCCCCCCCCCCCCGCATCCTTGCTCTCATCACAGAGAAAAACCGGATCATTCGAGAATGGCAGCTCACTCGAAACCCGGCAACCAAGCGCCTCATCAATAGACTACAGCGCCATATCAAGGCTGCGGTGCAAGACCACCGAATCAGGCATGGGAGAACAAAATCTCTGCCATTGACCTGAGTGACCCGTCTGCTTGGCGGCTCACAAAAAGCCTTCTGAGACGAGGGCAACGGATCCCCCCCACTCCAGGTTGGCAATGACTTTGTGTCCGAACCAGACGCCAAGGCCAACGCCTTGGCTGATGTTTTCGTGCACAACTTCACTCTGGTCAATGACCCCGTTGACCCCAACCATATCCGCCTGGTAACGGCACGCCTCCCACAACTCCTTGCCGTCCAGGACCCTGAGGATGAAATCACCCCCATCAATGAAGAGGAGGTTGAACTGCAATTGCGGTACCTCAAATCCAAGAAAGCTGGTGGCCCCGATAAGCTGACGAATGCCCTACTCAAACAGCTTCCCCCAGCTACTATTCCCATCCTGACGGCCACCTTCAACAACATCCTCACAACCAGGCAATATCCCTCTGCCTGGAAACATGCTGAAGTGGTCGCCATACCCAAGGCTGGGAAGGATCTTCGTTCCCCTGCCAGCTACCGCCCCATCAGCCTCTTGCCCGCCATCTCCAAGGTGTTCGAGAGGCTGTACCTTAAACGACTGCTCATCCACATTGCCCGAGAACGAGTCCTCCCTGATGAGCAGTTTGGCTTCAGGCAGGGACATGCAACTACCCACCAACTCCTGCGCCTTGTAGAAGAGGCACTGGACGCCATAGAACGTAGGGAGTACTTCGGGGCCATACTCCTCGACGTGTCCAGAGCGTTTGACTCGGTCTGGCACGAGGGGCTGCTCTACAAATTATTTTCCCTTGGCTTTCCAGTGTCTCATGTCCGGCTAATAGCCACATACCTGGAAGGTCGCACCTTCCATGTTAGGATCCCAGACGGGAAATCTACACGACGACGAATCAGGGCAGGAGTACCACAAGGCAGCGTACTTGGACCGCTACTCTACTCCCTCTTTACAGCCGATCTGCCCTCTGCGCCGAGGGTACATTTAGCTCTGTACGCAGATGACACTGCACTCTTCTCTCGTTCTCGGAGTGCGGCAGTTCAACAGCGGCTCCAGGGGGCTACAGATTCCCTAACCGATTGGGCTAGGACCTGGCGTCTGGCATTTAATCCCACCAAAACCCAAGCCCTCATCATCTGTAGACGCCATATACCCATTCGGCTCCCTCAGGTGACGGTCCTTGGTACCCCAGTCCCTTGGACTCGTACTGCGAAGTACTTAGGGGTTACCCTGGACCAACGCCTCACCTGGCGCCCCCACATCGATGACGTGCGTCGAAAGCCAATAGGGAGGCTATGCCTGCTCTACCCTTTCATCAACCCAACCTCCTCACTCCCCACACACATTGCTGTTAGACTGTACACCTCCCTTGTTCGCCCCATCCTTGAATACGCGGTGGTGGTGTGGGGCAATGGTGCCCCCACCCACCTCCGTCGACTTCAAACCGTCCAGAACCGGGCTCTCCGGCGTGCCCTCCGCCACCCCTTCGACTTTCCAACTCAAGAGCTCCATAACCTGGCCGAAGTGCCGCTCCTTCGCACCCGCATCCTCTCCGCAGCCAACTCCTTTTACAAACAACCCCGTCACTCCCCTAATCCCTTAATCCTATCCCTGGGTACCCGTGTTCACCGACTAGCCACCACCCGATGGCCTGACCTTTTATTTCGCCCCCCATGACTTCACATGCAATAGCCATCTCACCTCATGACAATTATTCTCCCTCACACCATAGAACATTCCCCCCAACATGTCAAGTCATTCACTCCCCAACACGCCTCCCCACCACACCCACACTATCCCAAATGCTGGCCTAATCATGACAGGCCCTTCCTTTTTCCCTTCTCCGTCTACCACTCTCTGACTTCTTTCTCTTTCCCCGACCCCCCAACCCGCCACATCAAGACCGACTACCACCACCATCAAGACGCCGCTATCCCCCCCTGCGGGTCCGGGGATTAGAATAGGCCCGAGGTATTCCTGCCTGTCGTAAGAGGCGACTAAAAGGAGTCCATCCCCCTCACGGGGGTAGTTAGCACCTGCGTCCGGAGACGGACGGTTCCACGACCTCTATTTGCGGTCATTTTGCTTTTTCACTGCTCGTTTCTTCCTACCTTTGGTTAGTTCTTTTCTTTGCTCTTCTCCACCTCACTGTCTTCCTTCCACTTTCCCCTGCCAAATCTCCTTGCCTTCTCATTGCCTTCTTCTCCTTGCCTTCTCATTGCCTTCTTCTCCTTGCCTTCTCTGGTCTCTGCCTCGGCGTTTGAGACAGTCTGTCCTCTCTCTCTCCTTTTTCCTCTTCTTCCTTCCTCCCTGTGCGTGCCTGAAGGCCGACCCACGCGTTCGCACGCGTAGCCTGTGACGGGGTAACGCGTAATTCCCCGCCCTGGGTAGACATGTAAGGCACGCGCGTACCCCCTGGTAAAGGCCAGGCCCGGGGAGGGGTGATTGCCTGAGTTGATACCTTCTGACCATGCCGATTGGTCCCTCCGTCTGTTTCTCGGGAGGTGTGACCTGAGACGTAAACATTCACCTAAGGCGGGAGTGCCCTCTGAGAGGGTCCCCACAAGGAAGGAGCGTGCCATCGGAGACGCTGGCAATCATGGGGGATTCCTCCGCAATGGATTTCACTCCATCTCTCTCGACTTCTGCCCAAAAACGGAAACGTGACCAGCCACCAGTGACAAAAGTACTACCGCCTGCCCCACAGTTCCTCGTCGTTTCTCGATCTGAGGACGGAAAGGATTTTTCCTCTGTCAACCCTTTTGTTATCCAGAAGGGCGTAGATGCCATAGCCGGATCTGTCAAATCTTGTACCAGGTTGCGTAACGGTACCTTATTACTCGAAACTGAGAGTGCCTTTCAGGCACAAAAATTGCTTCAGGCCACACTCCTGTACACGTTCCCTGTCCGGGTGGAGGCCCACCGAACTTTGAGCTAGTATAGACTACACCACGAGACGAATTCAATCTTTCCTCGCTGAGCAGGGCGTGACGGCTGTCCATAGGGTCATGAAAAAGGTCAACAATGACCTTGTACCGACCCGGACACTTTTCTTGACCTTCGATAGTGTTAAGCTGCCATCGCGTATCAAGGCAGGCTACGAGGTTATTTCTGTTCGCCCCTATGTCCCGACACCTACGCACTGCTACCAGTGTCAGCGTTTCAATCACACTCGACAGTCTTGTTCGAATGCGGCTAAATGTGTCACTTGTGGCAGGGATGCCCATGAGGGTGACAGTTCACACAACGAGGAGACGGAGGTGGACAGTCAGGGTGACCATGCCGCGTCCTCCCGCGACTGTCCTTTCTATAAGGAAGAACGCTGTATCCAAGAAATTCGGGTCAAAGAGAAAGTGTCCACCTCGGCTGCTCGCAAGCTATTGGCTAGTAGGAAGCCCACGCTGCTCCCAGCGGGGAAATACAGTACTGTCCTCGCCTCTCCTCGGACTACCAGGGAGGTAGCAACCCAGACATGCGATCAGCACCACGGTCGTCCGTTCGGCCAGTGCTAAGCTCGCGCGGTCGACGTCTCCTCTTCCTCCCATCACCCCACAGACACCAGCCCCTTCATCAGCTTCTGCTAAGACGAAGACCCCGAAGTCAGATGCACGGGCCTTCAAGAAGGAACCATCCCGTGCAGACTTCCTCCGTCCCTCGACCTCCCAGCCTTCGACCGGTACTTCCACCAAACGTCCTTCCAAAAAGGCTCATAGGAAGCACAGTTCTCCTTCTCTGCCATGGCGCATTTCTTCTCCTGCGCCACCCAGCGGTTGCCGCCCCAGGCCGTTATCCGTTTCGCCTGGCCGCACCGCTGGTAGCCGTACATCTGGCCGTTCACCGGCGGAGGAAGCTCCCCCTCCCGGCCATCCTCCCGAGATGGCCGATGAACCTATGGACCCAATGGACGATGACTGTCCGCCTACTGATAGCGGCGGCGGTGCTCGCTCGAAGCCATGCCCTCAGCGGCCTTCGAGGTGACCCCTTTTTTCATCTTCCTTTTCTTACGATGGCACTTATTCACTGGAATATTAGCAACATTCGCTCCAACCGAGAGGACTTGAAGTTGCTGCTCCGCTTGCACCGTCCGCTCGTCGTAGCCCTCCAGGAAACGAAGCTACGCCCATGCGATCAAATTGCCTTGGTACACTACACCTCTGTGCGTTTTGACCTACCCCCTGTGGTAGGTGTCCCAGCTCATGGAGGGGTTATGTTGCTGGTCCGGGATGATATTTACTACGATCGCATCACGTTGCACACCGGCCTGCAGGCAGTTGCCATCCGCATTACTCTCCCCACTTTTACGTTTTCCTTTTGTACCGTTTACACTCCATCGTCATCTGCCGTTACCAGGGCAGACATGATGCAACTTATTGCTCAGCTACCTGCACCATTTTTGTTAACTGGAGACTTCAATGCCCACCATCCCCTTTGGGGCTCTACAGCATCCTGCCCAAGGGGCTCCTTGTTAGCAGACCTTTTCAACCAGCTCAATCTTGTCTGCCTCAATACTGGCGCCCCTACTTTTCTTTCGGACACATCTCACACCTATTCCCATTTAGACCTCTCTATATGTACTCCCCAACTTGCACGCCGGTTTGAGTGGTATGCACTTGCTGATACATATTCGAGCGACCACTTCCCGTGTGTTATCCATCTCCTGCAGCATACTCCCTCTCCGTGCTCCTCTAGTTGGACCATCTCCAAGGCAGACTGGGGGCTCTTCTCTTCCAGGGCGACCTTTCAGGATCACACCTTCACAAGCTGCGATCGTCAGGTCGCACACCTCACGGAAGTCTTTCTCGCTGCTGCTGAATATTCCATCCCTCACCCTACTTCTTCTCCACATCGCGTACCGGTCCCCTGGTGGACCGCAGCATGTAGAGACGCTTTACGTGCTCGTCGACGTGCTTTACGCACATTTAAACGCCACCGTACAGTGGCGAATTGTATTAATTATAAACGATTACGTGCTCAGTGTCGTCGTATTATTAAAGAAAGCAAGAAAGCCAGCTGGGCTGCTTTCACAAGCACCTTCAACAGTTTTACTCCTTCTTCTGTTGTCTGGGGTAGCCTGCGCCGGCTATCTGGCACTAAGGTCCACTCACCAGTTTCTGGCTTGACGGTCGCGAATGACGTCCTTGTGGCCCCTGAGGCTGTCTCCAATGCCTTCGGCCGCTTTTTCGCAGAGGTTTCGAGCTCCGCTCATTACCACCCTGCCTTCCTCCCCCGCAAACAGGCAGAGGAGGCTAGGCCACCTGACTTCCGCTCCTCGAATTGTGAAAGTTATAATGCCCCATTCACCATGTGGGAACTCGAAAACGCACTTGGCCGATCACAGTCCTCCGCTCCAGGGCCTGATTCTATTCATATTCAGATGCTGAAGAACCTTTCTCCTGCGGGTAAAGGTTTTCTTCTTCGTACATACAATCGCATCTGGATTGAGGGACATGTTCCCGCATGCTGGCGCGAGTCTATTGTTGTCCCGATTCCTAAGCCGGGGAAGGACAAGCACTTGCCTTCCAGTTATCGACCTATCTCGCTTACCAGCTGTGTCTGTAAAGTGATGGAGCGAATGGTTAACTCTCGATTGGTTTGGCTGCTCGAGTCTCGACGCCTACTTACCAATGTACAATGTGGATTTCGTAGGCGCCGCTCTGCTGTTGACCATCTGGTTACCTTGTCGACCTTCATTATGAATAACTTCTTGCGGAAGCGCCCGACCGCGGCTGTGTTCTTTGATTTGGAGAAGGCTTACGACACCTGTTGGAGGGCGGGCATTCTCCGCACCATGCATACATGGGGCCTTCGCGGTCGCCTCCCTCTTTTTATTCGTTCCTTTTTAATGGCTCGACAATTCAGGGTACGTGTGGGTTCTGTCCTGTCCGACACCTTTCGCCAGGAGAATGGGGTGCCACAGGGCTCAGTTTTGAGCGTCGCTCTCTCCGCCATCGCGATCAATCCAATAATGGATTGCCTCCCAGCTGATGTATCAGGCTCCCTTTTTGTGGACGATTTTACCATCTATTGCAGCGCGCAGTGTACACGTGTCCTGGAGCGCTGTCTTCAGCGCTCTCTTGACAGTCTTTACTCCTGGAGTGTCGCCAATGGCTTCCGTTTTTCTGCCGAGAAGACGGTCTGTATTAACTTCTGGCGCTACAAAGAGTTTCTCCCACCGTCCTTACGACTCGGTCCCGTTGCTCTCCCAATCGAGGAGACAACCAAATTTTTAGGCCTTACATTTGACAGGAAACTTAGCTGGTCTCCACATGTGTCATATTTGGCCGCCCGTTGTACCCGTTCTTTAAATGTCCTCCGTGTTCTCAGTGGTATGTCGTGGGGAGTGGATCGAACTGTCTTACTTCGTCTATATCGGTCGATCGTCCGCTCCAAGCTGGATTATGGGAGCTTCGTATACTCCTCTGCGATTATGGGAGCTTCGTATACTCCTCTGCACGGCCATCCATCTTACGCTGCCTCAACTCCATACAACATCGGGGTTTACGACTTGCGATTGGAGCATTTTATACTAGTCCCATAGAGAGTCTTCATGCTGACGCTGGCGAATTGCCACTCACCTACCGGCGCGATATACTGCTTTGTCGGTAGGCCTGTCGGCTACTGTCAATGCCCGACCTTCCGTCTTATCGTTCCTTTTTTGACGACTCTCTCGACCGTCAATACGGGTTGTATGTCTCTGCCCTGCTACCCCCTGGAGTTCGCTTTCGTCGCCTCCTTCAACACCTTAATTTTTCACTCCCTGCAACCTTTCAAGTGGGCGAGAGCCACACGCCACCTTGGCTCCAGGCTCAGGTCCGCGTTCACCTTGACCTCAGCTCGCTCCCAAAAGAGGTTACCCCCGGTTCGGTCTACCACTCCCGTTTTGTGGAACTTCGTTCGAAGTTCATCAATATGGCTTTCATTTATACAGATGGCTCTAAGACCAATGACGGGGTCGGGTGTTCCTTTATTGTCGGGGCACAAAGTTTCAAATACCGGCTCCATGGCCATTGTTCGGTCTTCACAGCTGAGCTCTTTGCCCTCTACCAGGCTGTTCTTTACATCTGCCGCCACCGACATTCTGCTTATGTCATCTGCTCCAATTCCCTGAGTGCCATCCAGAGCCTCAGTGATCCATATCCGGTTCACCCTTTCGTGCACCGGATCCAACGCTCTCTTCGGCAGCTGATGGACGTAGATTCTCCGGTTAGCTTTATGTGGGTCCCTGGCCATGTCGGTATCCCTGGGAACGAAGCTGCAGATGCCGCGGCCAAGGCTGCGGTCCTCCAGCCTCGGACAGCTTCTTGTTGTCCCTTCGTCAGATTTCAGCAGGGTTATTTGTCGGCGCATTTTCTCGCTGTGGCATGCCGATTGGGCTGCCCTTACAGTCAACAAGCTTCGGGCCTTGAAACCTCTTCCCGTGGCTTGGACGTCCTCCTCACGCCCTTCTCGGCGGGAGGAGGTAGTTTTGGCCCGGTTAAGAATTGGACACTGCCGGTTCAGCCATCGCCATCTGCTGACGGCTGCGCCAGCGCCGTTCTGCCCATGTGGGCAATTGCTGACGGTCCGCCACATTTTAATGTCCTGTCCAGATTTTAACGCACTGCGTCTCGATCTTAACCTGCCATGTACTTTAGATGCCGTTTTAGCGGAAGACCCACGAGCAGCTGCTCGTGTTCTTCGTTTTATCAATTTGACAAACCTCACTAAGGACATTTGATGATGCTGTTTTTTCATCCTATGCCTGTCAGTCTGTCTTTTATCGTGTTTTCCCTTTTAGTTGTTGTTTTAAACTTGTGCCTCGCGGTGCATTCTTAACGTAGTCCGGGCTCTAATGACCATTGAAGTTGAAGTTCTGCGCCCTAAAACCACAAAAAAAAGACGCCGCTATGAAGAAGAAGAAGAGGCCAGGACAATGGCCTTTCGCTTTCATTACCTCTCACTATTCCTCCTCCTCTCCTTTAATCTGTAATTTAGTCGTAATCCACGGCCAGTCAATTGGGCCATTCGTTTTCCCACTTCTTCCACTATCACTCTAACTATCCTTTCTACTTGTGTAAAAAAAAAAAAAAAAAAAAAAAAAAAAAAACCAGCACAAAAGCCAAGACCAAAAACACCCACCATGTAACCTTTTATTACCACCACACCATTTAAGAAGGAGAAGCGCATAAAGCGCTAGAATTTCGTTTACTGAAGAGTGTCCATCCCTCAGCCTGGTGCGAAGTGAAGTGAAGCGCGAGGGCCCATCCCCACTCGAGTTAGCGATGCCGAGCGAGACGGACGCACGCGTCGAGCGCCCCGCTCCCGAGCCCGCTAACATGCATACGACCGCTCCGGCGGACAGGGCCGCGTCCCTGCACGCTACTGGGGTCGAGTCGAGTCGAGTATGTCAGAGACGCTACCGAGCACCTCTGATAGTACTCCTCCCCCAACGAGCGTCGACGCGAGTGTTATTAACCGTGCACATGCTGTTCGCGTCACCCGCGTTAGTGAGACTGCGTTTTCGATCGCGCGCGAGTTTTGTGCATCGATGCAGCAGCCGTTGGAGACGCCTCCGGACGTCCCCACTACGCAGCAGGACAGCGAAGCAGCACTGCAGCTCCTTATAGGGCTGATGCCACATGCAGCCGCTGCTCCTCTTGGCGACGACACCGATAACGAAGAGGAGGAGATGCAGGTGGAAAACGCACAGGTAAACGCCCAAACCAGTTCGTCACGATCCTCGCGAAAGAGGCAGAAATCGGACGACGAAGCCTCAGCCCCGGACGCGCGCAAATTCCGGAAGGAAAACGCGCCAAGCGGCCAAAGAACCGGGTCAACACCGCGCCGCCGCGAGCGCGCCCCAAGGGTTGACAAAGACGGCTTCACGCCAGCGAAGAAGACCGCAAAACCCAGGCAACAGCTGACCGCAGCAACCATAGGCACAAGCAATTCCTTCGACGCCCTCAGTGACTCGGAAGACGAGGACCTGACGCTGCCACCACCACAACAGCGACAGACGCCGCCGCCGCTCGTGATCAAGTTTGAAGGGCACTTTCGCGAGCTTCAGAACGCTCTTAACTTGCTGATCGGCAGGGACAATTATAGTGTTAGTCTGTCAGGCGAGGACCTGCACAGAGTGAAAGTTAAGACCAGTGAACACTTCGTAAAAGTGAGTGAAGAATGCACCAAACGCGGATGGCACTTTTTCACTTACAGCGCCAACAGGAAGAAGCCTATTAAGGTGGTCTTCCGCAAAATACCTCGCAGCATGAAACCTGCAGAGGTTAAAGAAGACCTCGAAGAGATGGGTTATTGCGTTGAGGAGGTGATTAAAATGGGACCTCATCGCACCAAAGGGCGAAACCCTCTATTCCTTGTAATTGCGGCCAACAACGCAGAAAACAGGAAGCTGTTCCAACTGAAACGCATAGGCAACATCAGCGCCGCCCGCCCCGGACCAGGCCAGCATGGCTGACTTTCCCGAGCCGCGATGGTGGCAGCAGCAGCCAACCACGGTTCAGCAGTGACCTCCACGGCAGCAGCGGCCAACCACGGTTCAGCAGTGACCTCCCCGGCAGCAGCGGCCAACCACGGTACAGCAGCAAACTCCCGCAGCCCACGTCGACGCCAGCCAACAAAATGGCGGCAACCGGGAGACTGGAAGCGGCCATGTTGTCGGCCCCCGACAAGATGGCGACCGCATTGACCGTCTCCTCGACACAATGCAGCTCATGATGGCTCGCATGTCCGAGCTAATGGCCGCACTACATCAGGTACTCGCCGTTGCAACATCCTCAGCCCAGCATGCCTGAACACCATAGGAGCATGAGGATCTGCGTGTTCAACGCTAATGGTCTGAGGACGCAAGACGGCGAGTTCCGGCAGTTTCTACGCGACGAAGACATCGACACCTGAAGCCTGGCGTACGAGTCAGCGTGGGCAACTACGCCTGCTACCGATACGACTGACCGACTGCAGGGGGCGGCACGGCTGTTTACGTCCGACGCTCCATTCGACACCACCGTGTTCCTGTGCCGGAGCTCACTGCAATGGAAGCAGCCGCCCTTGCAGTCGACACCGTGCACGGAAGAATCACGTTCTGCGCCGTCTACAGGCCACCACGCGGTGCACTGGATGCAGAAGACGTAAACAAGCTCCTGTCCCTCCCAGGCAACATCATACTGGGAGGCGACTGGAACGCTAAGCACGCTGCCATGAACAGCCGCGTCACCAACACCAGTGGTCGCCGGTTACAACGCGCGGTCGAACGACACGACGCGATAGCCGTGGGACCACACGAACCGACCATCTACCCAGCAAGAGGGCGTGAGGACGTGCTGGATTTCATTATCCTTGAAGGAATTCGGCAATATGTGGCAGCCAGCATCCGGACGGCACTCTCCTCCGACCACCTGCCGGTAATCTTCACGCTCGACTCGGAGATATTGCCGATGCGACGACACGGACTCTACCTCAGGGGCATCAGCTGGGAAGAGTACCGTGAAAACGTCGCAGAAGCACTGGAGGCTATACCCGACGTCGACGCTGAAGGTGCAGAGGTCGCACTGCAACACCTAACACAAGCCATCACGGAGGCAGCAACGGCCGCAACACCCGCAAGGCGCCAGGCGGCGGACGAGCACACGCCGCGCATACTGCCACGTCACATTAGGGACCAGATAGCTGCCAAAAACAGGCTGCAACGGGAATGGCAGCTAACCAAGGACCCGAGGACGAAAAGGCAACTCAACAGGTTGCGCCACCACATCAAGGCAGATGTAGACGCACACAGGAACGCTGAGTGGGCCGCCAAAATTGAAGGGCTGAACACCGACGGCGTGGAAGTCAATGAAAAGCTTCCTCCGCCGCACTCAGCCCATCCCTCCTCTACAAGTGGGCAACAGATTCGTCAGCGAACCAGACACCAAGGCAAACGCACTGGCGGACGCGTTCGCTGCAAATTTCACAGCAATTGAAGAGCCTGTCGACGAAGAACACTTGCGCCTATTAGCGGACCGCCTGCCTGTATTTCTCCGCGAACGCGCCGAGGACGACGAGATACAGCCCGTCTCGCCGGACGAGGTCCAGCTGCAACTTCGCCACCTGCAACGCAAGAAAGCAGGCGGACCAGATAACGTCACCAACATGTTGCTGAAGCAGCTTCCCGACGCCGCAGCACACCATCTTGCGGCAATCTTTAACGGGATACTGCGCACCAGCGTATACCCATCTTGCTGGAAGCATGCGGAGGTAGTTGCTCTTCCCAAGCCAGGGAAGGACACTCGCTTGGCTAAAAACTACCGCCCCATCAGCCTCCTGCCAGCAACATCAAAGGTATTCGAAAGGCTGTACCTGGTCCGCCTGCTGGCGCACGTAAACGCCGAAGGACTTCTCCCCGACGAGCAGTTCGGGTCCGTCGGGAACACGCGACGACACACCAGCTGCTGCGCCTGACGGAGAAAGCGTTCGGAGCCGTTGACCGAAGTAAGTATTTTGGCGCTCTCTTGCTGGACGTGTCTCGTGCCTTTGACTCCGTGTGGCATGACGGCCTCCTGTACAAGCTTCTTGTACAGGGGGTACCTGTGTCGCACGTGAGGCTCCTGCAGAGCTATCTGAAGGAAAGGACGTTTCACGTCCGCGCAGCCAGTGGAATTTCTACAGAGCGCCGAATACTTGCGGGTGTACCTCAAGGCTCGGTCATCGGTCCGACGCTGTACTCCCTCTACACCGCCGACCTGCCACGCACGAACCGCGTCCAGACGGTGCTTTATGCTGACGACACGGCGATCTACAGCAGCAGCTGGAGCGTCGACGTCTTGCAGCCGCGTCTGCAGGCGGCCACCGACGAGCTCACCGAGTGGGCAAAGAAGTGGCGCCTTGCCTACAATGGCGAGAAGAGTCAGGCGATTATTATAGCAAGTCGCCCCTTCCGCCATGACGCGCCAACAGTATCGGTGTGTGGAGTGCCAGTCGAATGGAACGACACAGCGAAATACCTAGGCGTCACATTAGACCGGCGGCTCACCTGGCGGCAACACGTTGAAAATATCAGGGGCAAGGCGCTGGGTAGGTTGAGGCTGCTCTACCCTGTGCTCAACGCCATGTCAACGCTGCCAGAAGACGTCGGTCTTACGCTGTACAAGACCGCCATACGACCTCTGCTGGAATACGCAGCCATCGTGTGGGGAAACACGGCCGATACAAACCTGAAGTGTCTGCAGACGATTCAAAACAGGGCGCTACGACTGGCACTTCACCTGCCCAAGGACTTCCTCACAGAGGAGCTCCACCGTGTCGCTGCCGTCCAGCCCCTACGCCGGAGGTTTAAGGACGTAGCGACAACATTCTACGAGAAAGCTGAGAGGTCGACCAACCAGCTGGTCAGAGGACTCGGCAGCAGACCACACTGGCGGGCGTTATTACGCTGGCCAGACCTGCTGCGCCGGTAAGAGTGATGCAGCAACCATATCAACAATTGTCCCTGTGCAGGACAGCTTAGGAACTCACACGCCTATCCCATAACTTTAACAAACGTAATGTAGGAAAAACAGCGCTAGGCTATTAAAACCTACACCATAACCATGTGGAACACACTCCCATTGTTCCATACATTAGCGCACACGCACGCGGACCCATTCCACGCGGCACTCGAGTCAGCGATGCCGCGTGTGTTGGACGCACGCGCCGAGCACTCCGCAGCACCTCAAGCTGATGCAACTCGCGTTGCTTCTGCGGACAGGGCCGCGTCCCTGCACGCTAACGGAGTTGAGTACGCCATAGGTGCAACCGTGCCCCTCTTGTAGTACTACTCCTCAAAGTGGCGACGCAGTCGGTAGTGACCGGCGTAATAGTGTATCGCTCGACACTCTCGTGCGCGATACGGAATCCGTGTACGATTCGTGTGCTACGACCGACACACAACAGGAGCAGCCACCAGGCGACTCCAATCAACAGCGCAGCAAGGATGCGCTACAATTTCTTGTGGCCTTGATGCCGCAACCCGCCACCTCATCAGATGCAGCACTGGCAGCTGTGGAACCAATGAAAGAAGAAACAGCGGCTCCAGCAGCAGCAGCGTCTACCTCCCGCAAACGTTCTCCATCTAATGAAGGTATGAGTGAAGTGCACAAGTTCAGGAAACTGAAGGGCAGCGCTATAGTACAGACCGCTAAGTCGCGAGGTCGGGTACGTGCAACTCGCGCTAATACGGTCGACGCAGATGGCTTTGTAGCCGCGACAAAGATTGCCAGACCGGCGACCACCCCGTCGCAAAAGCCGGTGGCGACGGCAAATCAATTCAACGCCCTCTCGGAGGACGAGGGTGATGAAGAAATGCCGCCAGTCACCACCTCGCAGCGTGCTCCACCACCTGTGGTGCTGCAGTACAACGACGAGTTTCGTAACCTAGAACTTGTGTTGAACAAAGTGCTGGGGAAAAACAATTACAGTGTGCGTGTGTGCGGGAACGAACTATATAGGATCCGTGTGAAGACCACCGAGCTGTACATTAAATTAACTTATGAAGCGCCTCAGCTACGACTTCTGTACTACACGTACTCTGCTAGCCGTAAGAAGCCCAACTTCCACATTTTCTGGACGAAATTACGTCCAAGAACCGGCTGCAACGGGAGTGGATACAGACGCGAAATCCGGCGATTAAAAGGACGCTAAACAGGATGAGGCGTCATATCAAAGCGGCTGTGAATGCACACAGGCAACAACAGTGGGCAGACAAAATCGCGCAATTAAATATCGAAAATGGCACCACCTGGAGGGTAGTGAAAGGTTCCCTGCGCCGCTCACTGAAGATACCACCCTTGCAGGTCGGCGCGGACTACGTTAGCGAACCGAATGCGAAAGCAAATGCCTTGGCAGACGCTTTCGCCGCTAACTTCGTGCCGATCGAAAACCCAGTGGACGCAGACCACATTCAGCTCGTCAGGAAGCGCCTCCCTGTCTTCATGGCAGCGAGGGATGAGGACCACGACATTACACCGATCAGCGCAGACGAGGTCACCGTGCAACTCCGCGCACTCAACAGCAAGAAGGCAGGAGGCCCTGACCTGGTTACCAACATTCTTCTGATGCAGCTGCCAGACACAGCAGCGGATGTTCCGGCAAACGTCTTCAACCGCATACTGCTGACCGGCACCTACCCAGGCTGCTGGAAACACGCTGAGGTGGTAGCGCTTCCCAAGCCAGGGAAAGACATCCGCTTGGCGAGGAACTACCGCCCCATCAGCTTACTGCCAGCCCTGTCGAAAGTGTTCGAGAGACTGTACATCCAGCGCCTCCACCAGCTCATTGAAGACGAGGGCATCTTGCCCAATGAACAATTCGGCTTCCGGCAGGGTCACTCGACGGTTCACCAACTGTTGCGTTTAACGGAAGAGGCGTTCGGAGCCATTGACCGATGTGAGTACTTCGGCGCACTTCTGCTCGACGTGTCTCGCGCCTCTGACTCCATGTGGCACGAAGGCCTCCTGTACAAACTTTTTGTGCTGGGGGTTCCGACGCCGCACGTGAGTCTCCTGCAGAGTTATCTGCAGGATAGGACGTTTCACGTACGGGCTGCCAGTGGAATTTCCACGGAGCGTCGAATACTCGCAGGTGTACCACAAGGCTCGGTCATAGGCCCGACACTCTATTCGTTATACACAGCGGACCTGCGGAGCGAGTTTGATTGGCTCTGTACGCGGACGACACCGCAGTCTACGGCCGCAGCAGAAGTGCAGCCATCCTCCAAAGGCGACTACAAACGGCCACAGAAGACCTGACGCAGTGGGCAGCCACATGGCGACTCTCGTACAGTGCTGAAAAGTCGCAGGCCATCCTTATCTCAAGACGACACATTCCACCGGGACTGCCACGCTTATCAGTCCGAGGACGCCCAGTAGAGTGGAGTGCCAGTGTCAAATACCTTGGCATCACGATAGACAAGCGTCTAACGTGGCGCCAACATGTAGAAGAGGTGAGGGCGAAAGCACTGGGCAGACTACGTCTGCTATACCCTGTGCTAAACCCGACATCAACGCTTCCTGCCCACTTAGGTCTCACGCTGTACAAGGCTACAATTCGCCCCCTGCTGGAATATGCAGCGGTTGTATGGGGCAACACAGCGGAGACAAATCTACGCCGCTTGCAGACGATCCAAAATAGGTCTCTGAAGCTGGCACTCCACCTACCACGAGATTTTCCCTCGGAGGAATTACACGTTGTCGCCGACATTCTGCCACTTCGAAGGCGATTCAAGGAAACCGCCAAGAAGTTCTATGACAATACCGAGCAAGCAAGCAATCCACTGATTTGCGAGCTCAGACATAGGCCACACTGGTCACACACCATCAGGTGGCCAGACCTGTTGCGGCTTGACTAATCAAGCCTATCCACGAATCATCTCAAGGCTCCAGTGCTGAGCAACATAGCCAATCAAGACTTTTTCTAACAAGGACACACCACATATTAGAAGGAACAATAGTAATAAGCTATTATAGACTTCTCTAAACAAAGGTGTTGCGTGGAAGGAAACCCGCTGCAACTCCAAACTGAAGCACAAAGGCCACGGGCCCTTTCCGCTGCTCGCAAGGTTACTAAATAATAAGGTTGGGCAGTAAGCGCTCTGCTCTGCCATTGGCTGGCCTAGTGACGTCAACGTGGAAGCAAGCGCTCACAAGCAGACGACACGGCATGCGCCTTTACGTCAAGTTTTTGGCGGAAGATTTTGTTTATACCAGAAATGAGATGTCTAAACTGCTTTTCTGCTGCTAAAATATTACAGTTAAAACTGATGAGTTATATTCTTTCGCAGCTTATGCCTCACACATCGGTAAAATGTCAGATCACAACCACACTGACACACACTTGAAATTCGAAACCTCGGCTCAAATAAATCAGAAACTATTCATTTCATCGCATTGAAATGAATTTACTTAAGAGCTCGAAGTTGCACACACTTGTTGTAAGAACAGCATTCCTTCTTTCTAAAGCCGCTGTAGTATTCATCAAAGTAACTTTATCTGTGTCTGGAAAAAAAAAAAAACTGTCATATGTACATGTGCTCTTATTATGATGTTTCTTATTTGGTGACAGCTTTTCCAGAGTTTCCAGAGATTTCTTATGTAGTTCTCGTTTCTTATACCGTTTGGTTCTGTCTTCTGTTGCGGGTGACACATTGACAGTCGCACTACTGCACGGCAAATTGCGCGAAGGAACTGCATCTGGTTTGAGCATTCTTTTTCGGGACAAATTAAGCAATTCAGACTGTAAATCCCTTAAGTAATGTTTCTGCAAAATGGCGAGAACATATTCTTGCATGCGCAACATTTACACTGTCTTTCCTACAACATTTCGTCCGCCGCTCGTGGTCTCGCGGTAGCGTTCTCGCTTCCCGAGCACGGGGTCCCGGGTTCGATTCCCGGCGGGGTCAGGGATTTTCACCTGCCTCGAGATGACTGGGTGTTTGTGTTGTCCTCATCATTTCATCATCATCCAGGACAGTGCCGAAATTGGACTGAGCAAAGATTGGATAATTGTACGGGCGCTGATAACCACGCAGTTTAGCGCCCCACAAACCAAACATCATCATCATCATCATCCTACAACATTTCGACAACCATAGTTTTTGTAATGTTTCATTACACAGAAAACTGTGATACATTACGTCAGTTCCCTTTGTGCTCCAGTTGTAGGAAAAACAGCCCGTTACAGCACAGCCTGGCATTGTAAAAATCAATTTTCTCACTCACTTGTAGATTCTCCAATAAGAATTTCACAGGATGAACCATAAACTATAGAGCTGGCGAACACAATGTTGATTCCGCTGTCCACTATCGCTAACTATTTCAGTTCGGAATCATATATCAATTACAGGAAAAACCGTTAACACTCCCGAATTCCGAATGTTTCCGCTGTTGACTGAGTACCTCAGAAGAAAGAACTCAATCAAAATACTCCTTCAAACACAAACCAACACAAGAAAAACAATCACACAATGTGTACTGTTTGGCACAGCTGCTTCCACCGTGACGTCATGCGCACAACTGAGAAAACACGTTGCTTTCTGTGCATAGCTTTTTGCGCCCCCCTTGCTGCTCGACTCGCTGCGACGCACTTCGCTACTGTCACCGTGCACGCAACGCCATGGCTGGGAAGCAGATTGCCGCCGCACTGGAAGCCCTCATCCATGCGATGGGGATCACCGGCGGCCGCCAACGGCAGCCAAAGCGCTAGCACACGCAGAACAGGAAGAGCCTGCAGTGCTAAAATTGCCAGCAGTTGGGGCATACTGCGCGCGGGTGTAAGAACGCCGTCGCAAGCTTTAAGTGCGCGGCGGCTCACGACACCCGCAGTTGCACGAAGCCTCGTGGGGTGGACAGCAGCTGCGCGAACTGCGGCGGGCCACACGCTGCTAATGTAGCTGCGGCTATCTCATAGAGTCACGCCGTCTGCCCGCCGCACCACGCCCTGCGGCGGCGTCAAGCGCCACGACGGCCGCCCCGCCCCCCTCTCCGGCGAGGGGTGCGAGCCGCGCCGCCTTGAAGCCGCCAACCGACCATGCTATGGCCGGCTTCCAAGCCGCCTTTGCGGCCGAAAGGGCCGCACTGAAGGAGGAGCTCGCAGCTTTGCATCGCCAGCTCCAGCAGCTCCGCGATGAGCTGTGGGCTATCAAGAAGATGCCGCCAGTTCCCGCCGCCGCTCCCCCCCCCCCCCCGTGAGTCGACTGGTGGGGGTCGATGCGGCCACGCAAACAACCGCCGCCCCCCCCTGCAGCACTGCAGGAGGCGGCGCCAATGGAAACTGACTATGTGCCGCCTGGGCTGCCCCCCTCCAACGTGGCAGCCGCAAGCAAGGGCGCTACAGCGCCTCCTGACTCCTCGCGAGCTGAGAAGCCAACGAAGAAGAGGAGGCTGTACTTACCATTCCCTGGAGTGAGTAACATGCAGGTCACCCTCAAGAACATTGCCGCATCACTGAAGAATGGGTCATACCCCTACTCAGATCTACCATACCCCTTTACCCCGCCAGACCAGCCTATACCTCCCCTCCCCCATCGACCGATCCCCCTTCGCACATACAGATACCGTGACACGTTGATCGAAGTGCTCACGAAGAAAGAGTTAGCCTTGATCAATTCACACCCCATCTTCTCGCCATCTCAATGGGACGACCTAGTAGACATTATAGACCTATGGGTGAAGGAAGAGTTCCGGTCTGGTAGGAGGAAGGTGGATCCCGAAGCTCAAGAAGCCATGGAAGCCATTGCACGTCAACAACGCGAAAACAAACGCCCCCAGTTTTAGTAACGAAAACCATGTGAGGCCATCACCACAGTAGCGGAGACTCATGCTGAAACCACCGGCCAGTCACTTAGGCCGTTCGTTTTCCATTTCTCTCACTGTCCCTGTCACTGTCCCTCTCACTATTCTTTAATCTTTATTTTAATATTAAAAAACAAAAATCACAAAAAAGGGAAAAATGCACAAAGTCAAGCAGCACGATAAAGCTATGAAATTTTCTACCCAAACTGTCATGCCAGAAGGTGAAGCGCCTCGCGCGCTAGTACTTCGCCCGCCAGTCGAGGATATCTTCCTCCTTCAAATGTGCAGGCGCGCGTGCGCGGGTCCACAGACGCGCTCCTGCCGTCGCAGCAGAAGCAGCTCTCAGCCGGTGATGGCCGGTGCAACGGTAGCTATTGGGGTTTAGGCCTCGCTGACCGCTCTGCTCTACAGAGTTCCCTTTCGAAGCGCCAGTAGCGCTCGGTGGATCGGCGGAAGGTTGAGCTTGCTCCCTTTCGTCGAAAAGCCGCGTAGCTCGCGGAGCAGCTCAATTGTCGTAAGAGTCACTGACTCACAGTAACCCGTAACTTCGGTTACAAACTTAGCGAGACTCTCTCTATCTGTGTTAGGGTTGATCAGTGCCAGGGGCCCATTCACATCGGACCACCCCGCGTACTGTAGGCCACTTCTTCCTCCGCACCTCCTTTAGGTGCCGCGCCACTGCAACTACGGCGCACGCTAGGCCGTAGGGCATTCCCCCTCTTCTGTAGGACCTACTTGTTAGCCTTTTCTTTTCAGAAAAAGCAGAATTGTCGTGCCTACACACACCAAATAAAGCTCCTGTAAACACTAAGATGGCAGATTCCGCCGGCGTTTCCCCCGCCCTAACCCGCAGCAAGGCTGCAGCTAAAGAGGCGCGAGAGTCGGCTGTTCCCGTCGACGTCAGCGTCCCGCTTGCCGCCGTTGAGGAGGTGTTGGCTGACAAGGACCGGCAGATCGCTGCGCAAGTGCAGGAACTGCTGAGCCAGCGTCAATCGATAACCGACCTCTGCGGCCCTCCCCCACGCAGACAAGTACACTCCACATCACACTACATTCACCTGCAACTGGTGACTCATGCACCACTGTCCCACTGCGGCAGCTGACTCCAACGGCAGAACCAGCAGCTGCAGATGTGGACACAGAACAACACTACACTGGGCCCTGGCAGGTGGAGGGCCCACCACGCAAACAAGCGAGCAACCACACTCGCAAGGTAGCTGAAAGGTGCTGCTACCTACACCAAAACCTGCACTTCCGGTTAGGAACACCAACAAACACGACCCGACCTGTGGTCAGCAACACCACACAAGTACCAACCACAGCTACGCCCGCACAACAGAAGACTGGTTTTCCCCCCAGTCGTAATACAAAACTACGGGGACCTCAGGGTCCTCAACACAACATTCGCGGAAAGGCACTCACCTTGCACGCTACACACAAAGTACTCTGGGGATAGGGCCTCACTGTACGTATCAACTAACAATGAATATAAAGATCTCCTTATCTTCCTCAAAGAAAAGGGGATTGAACATTATACGTACAGAACCGCCGAAGAACGGACACAGCAGTACGTGGTAAAGGGAGTGGACCCCAGTACCCCAAACAGCACAGTACAAGCGGCGCTCAGCTTCCTTGGATTCGACTGCAAAAGTGCTTCCAAGATGACACCACCACCGACTACCACACTACCTGGTCGAGATGGCCGACACGGCCGCCTCCCGCGGCCTTCTGCAGATGAAAAGCCTTCTGCGGATGGATGTAAGGTTAGAGATATACGAACTGCCACAGGTCCCACAACAATGAAACAACTGCCAGTGGTTCGGTCATTCGGCCCTCCGCTGCGGCCTGGCACCCCGTTGCCGCGGATGCGCTGGCAAACACGCATCCAACGCATGTACACTAATACATGAAAACATACGCCGTTGCACCAACTGTGGCCAAGGCCATACAGCCAACTACAGGAGCTGCGACGTATACAGAGAGGCGCAAAAATCAAATGTCGAAGCCACCCAACGTCATAACACATCCAAGGCCCCCACCTAACCCTGTCAGGAACGGAGTGTCGTTCGCCATGGCTACACGCCCTGGAGGAGCGGAGCAGGCCGCGGAACCTCTGCGCCCAGCACACGCACATAACACAACCGCTGCAACAACAACACAGTCGTCTCAGCCAACACACGACACTGCAGCCACACCGGTACCAACATCAGCCCCCAAAAACAACACAACCCCACCCCCTGAAGCCACTGCCTGCGAACCTACACATGACACACAGGAAAACACACTCACACAAGGAACCCCAGAACCTAAAACCCAGAGAAGGCGTAGGCGAACACGCGGAAACAGGAGCGGGAAACACACGTGCACCACAACAAAATACCCAGTGACAACAAAACAATGACACACAAACACAGTCAGCAAGCCAGCGACACCAGCACACACACTACTCCACCCCCACACCACGTCTGACACACAGGCACCTCAAAATGTTCCACATAACAACAACACAAGCGCCAGACCACACACAACGCCAACAGCCGCACCAGCGGCCACCAACACCACAACCGAGCCACAGGCCGACACACACACACACACACACACACACACAACACCAACACAACATTTGAGGGCTTATTGGAAACAATGTTCCCCCATCACACGACCGCTCAGATCTTTAACAAGATCATGGCGGCCGTCACCACACTCTTCACACAGCTCTTGACTGCTCAACCTGGGCAGTACTGGGCAGCCATACAAACAGCGTTCACCACACTGTTTACACCCATACATGGATAACACGCCACACCCCGCCCCCGTCGCAAACAACCAGACACTGACACGGATCCTGTTCTGGAATGCAGACGGGATCAACAACAAAAGGGCGGAATTTGCCGCGCTCATGGAGCGTAAGAGTATCCTTCTCGCACTATTGAGCGAAACTAAGCTCAAACCACGCAACCAACTAAACTTCACCGGCTACTGCGGCTATCGTACAGAACATTATACGGACGGCTCCGGTCACGGCGGAACAGCCATCATCATACACAAAGACATAGAACACACAAACATAGTGCTCCCTGAACTTGAAAAACTAGAGGCAACCGCCGTCAGGGTCATGTTCAACAGAGCCTACACTACACTGGTGTCAGTATACAACAGCTCTAAAAACATTAAAACACGCGACATCAGCACAATACTCAACATATCACCGCGCGTAATAGCCGCTGGAGATCTTAACGCAAAACACCCGGACTGGAACTCACGAATACGAAACTCCAATGGCAAGAAACTATACGAACACGCACTAGGACGAAACTACATCACACTAGCGCCGACCGAACCGACGCACATTCCCTACCAGAGGGGACACAGGCCAGACGTGTTAGACAGGGCCCTCATCAAGGGCATGACAACGACACTCAACGTTGCCGTTGAAAACGATCTGCCCTCAAATCACCAACCCGTTATACTGTACATTGAAGAAACACTGCAGCACACGGAACAACGCAGGATGCTATACTACAGGCGCGCGAATTGGACCCAGTTCAAGGAAATGCTTGACAGTCGCATCCCACCCACCCACACGATTAACGAGACAGCCCAAATTGACGAGGCAGTTGAAACCCTCACCGGCGCAGTCCAGGACGCAATAGCCGACACCATACCAATCTGCACGCCACAACAACACAGTGCTGCCCTGCCCCAGGAAATCCTGGGCCTAATCTCAATGAGGAACTGCCTCAGGAGACATTGGCAGCGTACCAGGCGCCAGCACTTCAAACAGCACATTAACAGGCTCCAGGGTATAATCCGGGAAAAAATACAAACATTCAAGACACAACAGTGGGACCAGAAACTCGAAGGCCTGGACACCACGCGACCTGGCGTGTGGCAGCTAGCCCGACACTTCACCAGGGAGAAACTGTACACCCCCACGTTACAAGGGCCCGACGGACCAGCATATTCTGTGGAAGAAAAAGCGGAACTGATGGCCCTCACACTCGCAGCGTCATTCACACCGAACGTGGATCCCTCAGAACCAGCGTTCACCCTTGCTACGGACCAGGAGGTCACAAGTATCTAGGCCCGATCAGCACGCAACATCATCCGACAAGCTAGTATAGCTGAAGTCAAATGGGCCATCATGCATACCACCGCTAGGAAGGCCCCTGGTCACGATGGCATTCAAAACTGTGTCCTTCAGGAGCTGTAGACTACCTAACACACATCACGAATGCCATACTGAAGCACCAACACTTCCCCGCCTTTTGGAAGACGGCCAAGGTCCTGATGTTCAGGAAACCGGTGAAAGACCACTCCCTCCCACAAAATTACCGACCCATCAGTCTGCTGAGCGCGCTCAGCAAGATCGTTGAGAAGGTAATATTAAAACGACTCACCAGGCACTGCATCACAAACAACACCCTGAGACCGGAGCAATTCGGTTTCAGGAATCACCACTCAACAATACAACAACTCCTCCGCGTCGTTGAATACATAACACACGGATATAACACAAACAACGCAACTGGGGCGGTGTTCCTGGACATCGAAAAGGATTTCGATCGTCTATGGCACAACGGCCTAATACGCAAACTTAGCGACGCAGGGTTCCCCGACGGACTCGTACATCTCATATACTCATATCTCACGGACAGGAGTTTCAACACCGACGTGCAGGGCAAACAATCGACACGACATGGTATACAGGCAGGAGTACCCCAAGGAAGTATCCTAGGGCCCTTACTGTTTAACCTCTACATTAACGACCTCCCAGCTACACATAACACGACGGTAGCAATCTACGCGGATGACACTGCCATCCTTGCACAAGATTGGAAGCCATCTAACATTAACTCACGACTACAGACTGCACTCAGAACGGCGGAGCCTTGGCTGGTGAAATGGCGTGTTATAGTAAACGTCGACAAGTGCGAAGCCGTTCTGTTCAGTAGACAACCGAAGCAACTGCGCAAACATCAGCACTGCAACCCAATAACACTACACACACGCCCAATACGTTTCCGCGAGAAGGTCAAATACCTCGGTGTCTGGCTGGACAGAAAACTACTCTGGGGGGACCACATTCAACTTGTGACCAACAAAGCTAACACGAGGCACAAACAACTCTACCCTATGCTTAACAGGCGTAGCACACTGAACAGGAGGGTGTCTAGGTCCATGTACATGACACTTATTAGACCCCTGATGACGTACGCAGCCCCTGTCTGGGGATACGCTGCGCCAACTCACCTGCGCCGTCTGCAGCTCATACAGAGCAAAGTACTCAAAATCATAAGCAACGCTCCGCGCTACACACGCATCGCGGACCTTCACCGGGGATACCGGCTAGATACTATCTTGCAGGTATTCCAAAAACTCTACACACGACTGTACAATAACACAAGACACTCGCGCAACCCATTTATCCTTTCTCTGGGTAACTACGACCACAACCATAGAGGGAAGCATAACAGACCAAAGACATTACTGGCTAGGAACTAAACATCTATGGTCCATAGAACGCTAACACGACAGTACTGGCGAGCCCCTGCAACACAGTTATTACTGGAAACCGAGATGTGCGACCAGCCGAAAACAGGCAACCGCAGGGAAACCGTACTGTACACAGCACGCAAAGCAGCCACACACACACCCCCTACACCGTCTGTGAGCCGATCTATGACCGATCGCCCACTAATCTACAACGACCTTGAACTGTTGCAGGGACGCAGCAACTGCAGCAAGCGCCGCAACAAGCTCCAACAACGTCAAAGGTAACGATGCACGATACCTCGAACTAACACAACCACACCTTGCATGCACTGTCGCAGATAGCAAGCCGCTACTGCCCTTACTACCCGCCCTACTGTCGCAGAGGTTTTTTCCCCTTGGCTCTTGCCTTGGCACTTTTTTTCCTCTGCCCTTACAACCGCTACCCTTCAATCGTTTTCGACCACTTCTACCTCCTGATGGACCATGTTAATGAGTAATCTTACCCAGACGCATGGACAACATCACAGCCCGCATCCTGTGACGTCTGATTCAGAAACTAACATGTTTATGGAGGTGACAGTAGAACTTTTGGTTTGGTCACCACGTTGGTGTGGGCATGGAGGGGCCCCATCCTTTATAAAGCGCGGGCCCGTAGGGAAACAACAAAGCTCCTGGCCCTGACCGCATCTGCACCCCACTCCTAAAGCACCTTCCACCTCCTGCCATAACATTTCTGGCAAGTGTCTTCAACGCCTCCCTGAAACTCACCTACTTCCCCTCAGTGTGGAAAACTGCAAAAGTGATCACCTTCCCCAAACCTAATAAAAACGTGCTCCTTCCAGAAAGCTATAGACCTATCTCCCTACTAAACTGCATGAGTAAAATACTCGAGCTGGTCATCCTCTTACCCCTTCAACACTTCCTTACTGCACACAACATCCTGATGCCCCAGCAGTTTGTTGGGTTGTGGTGTGTTCAGCGCGGAATCCAATGCCTGCGCTTGGTAGAGCACATTTGTCTGGCCAGGGCAAAGAGAGAATCTACAGGAGCAGTGTTCCTGGATATGGAGAAAGCATTTGACTGTGTCTGGCACGATGGCCTAATATATAAACTAGACCAAATAGGGTGCCCAGGACATCTAATAAAGATCATTGATTCATTTCTTGCGGCGTGTCAAATCTTTGTAAGAAGTGGATCGAGATCGAGCCACACAAGACCGATTGCGGCCGGAGTACCGCAAGGTTCGGTCTTGGGTCCCGTTCTCTACTCAGTCTACACGAACGACATACCCAAGCAGGTCGGCGGAGGGATTGCTCTCTACGCCGACGACACAGCTATCTACAGGAGCTGTTGTAACCTTGCATTCATATGATGCAAACTACAAGAGCACCTCGATACCATCACACAGTCGTGCAACATCTGGAAGATCAAAATTAACCCTGCAAAATCCCAAGCCATATACTTTACGACCAGGCTGAAACTCCCAGACCAACAACTCACCATTGGTGGTCGGGATCTAGCCTGGCATAACCGTACCACATACTTAGGCCTAGAAATAGATAGGCGCCTCACATGGCAACAACACATTCACAAAACTGCAAACAAATGCTGCGCCCTACTGTCGCAGCTATACCCCCTCCTGAAGGGCGACTGCCTCACCCTAAACTGTAAAATGCTTCTCTGGCGTCAGCTCATACTACCGGCCATCTTGTATGGATCGGAAGTATGGTCGATGGCGTCAGGCACCACGCTGGCAAGACTACAGCGACTGCAGAACAAAACTTTCCGAGTCATCATGGGCGCTGACAGATACGTCCGAAACACACAAATATGAGAATTTTTAGGTCAACCAACCATATACTCCCTCATAAAGGAGAAGTCCACCAAACTTTATGAGAAAACACAAACATCGCCCCACCACCTCATACAAAATTTAGGTCACTAACACCCCGATTTTCAACATAAAAGCCCAAATGTAACACTCACCCGTCAATTTAGAGACATTTAGAGAACAGATATACACACACAACAAACATTTACATAAAAACACGCACACAACACAATATCTCATTTTTATGAACCCCAAGCGCATTACTTGAAGTCAGACGGGCACAGCCCAGTGGCACTTCGGTACCCCAGAACAACCTGAGAGCCTGTCGGGCCCGTTGTCAAGGCAGCACCGGACGCCGTCGCGCACGCACCTCCACGCCACTCTCCGCTACAGCTACCGCTATGGCCCGCACAAAGCAAACGGCCCGCAAGTCCACCGGCGGAAAGGCGCCGCGCAAACAGCTCGCCACCAAGGCGTCAAGAAGCCCCACCGCTACAGGCCGGGCACCGTCGCCCTGCGAGAAATCAGGCACTACCAGAAGAGCACAGAGTTGCTCATCCGCAAGCTGCCATTCCAGCGCCTAGTGCGCGAGATCGCCCAGGACTTCAAGACCGACCTGCGCTTCCAGAGCTCTGCAGTCATGGCCCTGCAGTAGCCGCCTGATCTGGTGGTGCAGTTTAGACAAAATTTGTCATTACTGCGGTTCCTGTAAAAGAGAGAAAGATATATTACCACTCTTGTTGATTGATCCTAGCTGGTGTAACCTGAAAAAGAGAAAGACACACTATGTTGATGGATTAGTAAAACTTAATCCCTCAGCAGGTCGGGCCAGTGCATGGTTGGCCTGTGATGAGGTTGTTGGCCCAGTCCATCACGTATGTGATGCTTCCAGGTGGGCCTGCGGTCTAGGGTAACCCCTAGGTATTTCGCCGTTCCACTCCATGGGATAGGTTCTCCCAGGAGTTCGACCGGTGTAAGCCCTGGTGGCAGAAGTCTTCGGGTGAAGACGACTGCGTGGCTCTTTTTGTGGCGTTGAATTTCAGCTGCCACTTTGTTGCCCATGAGCCCAAGGCGTCGCACCCGCGTTGGAGGCGGTTTCTCAGCACTTGGGCGTTCATGCTGCGGGTGAACAGGGCTGTATCATCAGCGTACAGCGCCAGTTTGACTCCTGCCACTTTCGGCGCGTCTGCAGTGTACAGGGAGTACAGCGAGGGGCCGAGAACCGACCCCTGCGGCACCCCTGCACGTATCTGCCGGTCTGTGGACGTACCGTCGTCAGCCCTCACGTGGAAGGTTCGTTCGGACAGGTACGACCGCAGCGGCGTCATGTGGGACGTCGGTATCCCTTGTTCAAAAACTTTGAACTCGAGACTGTCGTGCCACACCGAGTCAAATGCTGGGGAGATGTCGAGGAACACTGCTCCAAAGAATTCCCTTGTTTCCAGTGCCGTCATCGGCGGTTCTACCACCCACAAGAGCTGGTGGGAAGTGGCATGCTCTTCTCGGCACCCGAACTGCTTGTCCGGGATGATGCCCTCCTGGGTGACGTGTCGCTTCTGTCTTCTCGCGTACAGCCTCTCGAAAACTTTCGAGAGGGACGGGAGTAGGCTGATGGGTCGGTAGCTCGATGCCTGGCGTGGTCCTTGCCGGATGTCAGAATGGCCACGACCTCAGCGTGTTTCCACGCAGGGGGCCTGAACGGAGAATGTCGTTGAAAACATCGGCAAGTTGCCGGTGTAAGCCCGGCGGAAGGTTCTTCAGCAGGAGGTTTGTGACGCCATCGCTGCCTCCAGCCTTCTTGGGGTTCAGCGAGCGAAACTGCACAACAACTTCCTCCTCCGTTATCGGCTCGATAACGTCGCCTTCCTCCCTTGCGGCGCGGAAGGTTGGTAGTTGCTCGTGGACCCGCCGTGTGTGGTCGTCGTCGATGACGTCGGCCACCGGTGTGAAGTTTGCTGCAGAAGCGTCAGCCAGGACGCTGGCTCTCGCGTCGGGGTCGCTGGCGAAGTCGTTCCCGACCTGTAAAGGCGGTATTCGCTGTTGCCGGCGTAGGAAGGACTTTACCACCCTCCATGCTCTGCCGTCCTCAGGATGGAGGGTAGACACAAGGTCTTCCCATTCCTGGTTCCTGTGTTGCTCGACTGCTGCCTTAATTTCCCGTCTCATGCGGTTTAAGCGGCGCTTCGTGTCTGGTTGGCGAGTGAGCTGCCATTCACGAATCAGTCGGTTCTTCTCGGTGATCGCGTCCAGGAGAGGGCGCGGTAGCTGTCGTGAGAAGTCTCGTGGTCCTTGGCGATGTCTCGGCGTGGTTTCCTCCGCTGCTCGGGTGAAGAATGCTAGGGCGGCGTCTGCCCCTACCACAGCGGGGTTTGGCGCGTCCTCGAGCAGTTAGAGGGCTTTCGTCTGAAAGTGCTCGGCGTCGAGCCTGCGATAGCTCGAACAGCTGTCTGGAAGAGAAGCTCCGACCACGTCAAGGCCAAAATGACCGGTACGTGATCGGAGGAGAGGACGTTACGCGTCTCGGCGGTCGTGAAATGCCCGATGCCGTTCAGAAGAGCAATATCGAGCACGTTGGGTTGTCCCCGTGCAGGGAAGATCGTGGGGTCGAACGGCCCCATGGTGATCGCGCCGTTGCGGTGAACAACGCGGGAGAGGCGGCGCCCGCAGCGGCTAACAGTTCGTGAGTTCCATTCGGTGTGTTTCGCATTGAAATTCCCGGCAATGAAAGGTCGCCGCTCCGGAGACAGCAGGGCGTCGAAGTTGGCTTCGTCTAGCGGTCTACCAGGCTGCAGGTATGTTTCCGGCGGTGGTGTTGACTGCCAGTCCTGTGGCCTCCAGTGCGTTGAACGCCGGCAGTTGAACTCGGTGGTGGCGTAGTGATTTCTTCACGTAGATGGCAGTGTCGCCACCGTGGGTGGCTCTGTCATCTCGGTAGCAGCAAGAATTTTCTGCTCGCACGTCGACATAGGGTTTGAGGAATATCTCCTGCACAAGACAGATGTAGACCGCCTCGTCCCGTATGAATTGGCGAAACTCGCCCTGCTGGGGTTGGAGACCCCGAGCGTTGAACGTGCAGACGGTTAACCCATAAATATGGTCGTTATCCATTTTAAGGCTGGCTTCTTCCAGCGGTGGCCTGGAGGGCTGCCGTCACTGCTCCCATGAGGACCAGTAGCTGCGTCATCAGCTGGTTGAGCGACCACAGGAGCGTGGCCAGCTCGGTGGTGTCTTCCTTCGCCGTTTCGGGAAGGTTTGACTCCTTCGCGACGTTTCCCGTAGTTGGCAGCGGAGCGGCGTGCTGGGAATGCCCTGCGCAGGCGGCAACCCTCCCTACAGCCGCGGGCGCCGGCAAGCCGGCCTCCCCGACTGCAGGCGGCGCCGCGGGCAAGGGCAGCTGCGACGGCTGCGGTGCCGGTGCGGCCTCCGCTGCGAGCGGCCATGGCCTCTCGGACGGGGCGGCCGGCTTCCCCTTAGCAACGTCCGCGAAGCTGCGGCTCGGGTTTACGCCGCTGGCGTGCTTCCCGCTCTCGAATGCGGCGCATCCCCGGTAGCAGGCGACGTGGTCCCCGTTACAGTTGCAGCACGTCGACCGGTCATCCTTCTTCTTCGGCCAGTCCCGGGACGGGTGCTCCTCAGCGCACTTGCAGCAACTCACAGGCATCCTACAAAACTTTGCCACGTAGTCCATGCGTTGGCAGTTGAAGCACTGGGCTCGTCTCCCTTTCGCTCGGAGTGGCTCGACTTTCACGTCGAAGCCGGCAATGTTTTCAACTTGAAAAATTTTCCGGTTGTCGACATTATCGACTGAAGAAAAATTTTCCGGTTGTCGACTAAAACCACAAGGGACAAGGGCATGTCCCTGTAGGTCCAGGGCGACCTCATCATGCCAACGTAGCGGGTCTGGAAGCCGAGTTCCTCCAGGTGCCGCTGTAGGAACGCCGGTTCCATCTTCAGCGGCAGGTGACGAAAAACGACCTTCAGATGCTCCGTGCTCTGCGTGAAGCAGTTCCACTTCCCGGTGTCAGAGTTGCACGAGTTTCGCATGGACCTCTGTGCACTCTGCTCTGACCTTGTGTCGGTCCCCGCGATCATCTTACGCGGTTTTGCGACGCAGTAGAGCTTCTGTGTGACCTCGCTATAGCCCTCACTGCACTGGATGGTAATCAGCGGCGGGGCGGTTTCGTCGCCGTAGTCGGTGTGGTTCCATCCCCGTCAGTCTCTGCTACTTCTGGTACGTCTGCAAACCGGTTTGCAAACGACCTGGCTCTCGCTGTGTGGCGCTTGGAGTGCGCGATGAAGCCTTCTTCGTCGGGCTTCCTCGCCGATGCAGTCGTCGTCCTGCGGCGTACCCTCCTCTTCTTCCGCCTGGCGTGACCGGAACTTGCCTGGGGGGAGGGAGTGTCCTCTACGGCCGCGGCTGGGCGCTTCCGTGAGGTTTGCTCGACCTAAGAAGGCTCGTCGGATGTTGCCAGCCTGGACGTTGGTGAGGGCGTGGGGGCTTCAGTAGCCACCACGGCTGGTGCGACTGCTGGCGCAGCAGCTGTTGTGGCAACTGCGACAGGCAATTGCTTGTCGCGACCCTCAGGTAACAGGGATCGGAGTCTAGTTAGAACCTCCACCCTGTCCGTATCTGTTCCCGTGGCCAGACGTTGCATGCAGATGCAACTCTCATCGCGAGTCAGCCTGCCGATGGCGGCGGCAAATTCCTCCTTTGTCAGGGGGATCGACGGCTCGATGCGTTGTCTCGGCAGAAAGAGTGTGCGGGCGCTGCGCCGTCTGTTCGCGGAAGTTTCCACGTCCGTCAGGCGGCCGCGAGCAACACTCTCACTCGTCGTCCTCGTCGGTGATGGGGGGGCCAGACGCCGCCGTCGTCCGGGAAACTTCCTTTAGACCGCCATCTGCCACACCCTGCGTCTCGCCGGAGCGGTCGTCTCGTTCCGGCTCCTCCTCCATGTCGTAACCCCCAACGCGACAACTTTGCCTCTTTAGAAAGAAAGACACGGCAATTTGCTTTCTCAGAGAGTGGGGTCACGCCACGTGGATTTTGCCGCACGAGTCCCTAAAGGCCCTTGCAGGCTGATGTCGACTCTGAAAGAAAGAGAAAACGCTGGTTAGCTAAAACACGCAAGGCGAGTAGCCAAATGCTTGAACCCGCGCAACCGATCGCTACAAAATCACGAGCGAGAGGTTAGCCTCGGCAGCTTCAGCACAGAGCGTCCGCACACTTCAGCAGCCACATTTTTTTTAAGTATTCTTTTCCGCTCCTAAAGGGAGGCGGATGGGCCGCTGGAGAGCGTATTGCTCTAATGGGGCCGGAGATGAGGGTATTTCTTTTACTTTTCTTTGTTTATATTGAACTTTGCTAACTTACATACTAATTACAGTTTTCCTTAGATAGCATTTAGCAATATATAATTGTTTTGTTAACTTAGAGACTAATTACATTTTTTTTCAAGAAATAAGTGGTTACCTAGTTACTGATTTTCATAAGTGATTTCGTTTTTATTTAATTTACCCTAACTTATAAGCTAGTAGTATTTTACTTAATATGGAAATTGAATTTTGATGGTATGTTACAGAGGTACTTTGTACCCGTGACCTGAGAGAAGATTGGTTAACAGTTGTGTGATTGGACTGCTTTGATACAACTTTACAATGACTCACTTTATATTTTTATGTGGGCTCAGGCCACTGTACGTGTTGAGTGATGGGTTTTGTTGCGTTGTTGCTAGGGTGACAGTGGAAGCGGATTTATTTGCCGTTTTGGTTGCAACCGACTAGGTCGGGTTTATGGTAGTGGGCGGTCAGGGTTCAGCGCCTGGAGGTGGGGAGGGGAGTGTCGTTCTGTATGTGTAATTGTCTTGCGAGTTCGTGTTGGTGTATTGTGTCAGGGAAGGTGTGGAGGGTGTTGTTTATGATTGTTCTGGGTGGGTAGGTGTATTCATGTTTGGGTTTGTTTCTGTGTCGGGTTCTGTGGATGTATATTGTGTGTAGGTCCGGTCGGGAGGTGAGGGTGGTTTTCCCATAGCGGGCTGTCAGAATGGCTAGTCTTGATTGAATGGGTGTTACTTTTGCTTCCTCAAAGACGTCTTGTCTGGAGGTGGATGGTGGGAGTCGTGGGATGCTGCGTAAAATTCGTCTCTCAGTGCGGCAGATTCTTTCTGCTTGGGTTCTGGAGATGCAGGCGAGAGGTGCTGCTGCGTATTCGAATAGTGGGCGGACGAACGTTTTGTAATTATTTACAGCTGTCTTATCGTTACAGCCTATGAATTTGCCTCGGACACGTCGTATGAGGGATTGGCGTTGACGGACTTTGCTCAGGGTCTCCTTTATGTGGTTGCTCAGGTTAAGGTACTTGTCTAGATGGACGCCTAAGTATTTTGCATTGGAGGAGGAGAGGAGCTGGGTGCCCCACAGTGTGAGGGAGATGGGGTCGGGGTTTTGGTTGGTCTTTTTATGGATGTTGCGGTGTTTGAAAAGGATGAGTTGGGTTTTGGTGGGGTTGGGTTTAATGCGCCATTGTCGCATCCAGTCCTCTAGTTTGGTCAGGTAGGTCTCTGTCTGGTTGTCGATGGTGTTTGTCGAGAGTCCCGAGTTCCAATATGCTGTGTTGTCTGCGTATAGTTGGAGTTGTTCAGCTGTTCTTGTCGGGGTGGGGATGTCGACGGTGTAAAGGGAATAGAGCAGGGGTGAGTTAATCCCACCCTGAGCTGCTACCACTTCGGGGTGGAAAGGGGATGAGGTGGTTTGGTTGATGTGGATATGGCAGCGTCTGTCGTGTAAGAGGATTTGGATTAGTCGTACTATCTGAGGTGGGGAGCCTGTCTTTAGCAGTTTGTATAAAAGTCCGTCATGCCAGATTTTGTCTTCTGCCACAGGAAGACATTCTTAGCCCCAGCAGAGTTCCCCCTGAGTGTTATCCCATAGTTCAAATGTGTGTGAAAAAATGCATAATAGGCCATAATGAGGTGGTCTTGATTGAGACAGATTTTTAATTTTCGTATCTGGCACACTACGCTTGGTAATTTATTACAAACTTTTTCTGTATTCCAATATAACTAACAGTCAAGATGGGTGCCTAACAATTTCACTGACTTTTCTTTGCTTTGCACAGGTCAGTGTCAAGGTTCCTGTGGGACAAAAGTGTGTGTTCTGTTTTATCATCATTTAGCTTTGCTCTGTTCTCCCTGAACCACACACTAGCCCCTTCATTAGTTCCACAGCCTTTTCACCTGTATGAGGTGTGATAAAAGTAGTGTCATCTGCATACATCACTACTTTACATGGCACAATACTTGGCAAGTCATTTACATACATAACAAACAGGAAGGGTCCCAGCACAGAACCTTGTGGGATCCCATACATAACATTCTGAAAATCAGATTTTTTTATTTGGATTTATGATCAGCCTTTCTTTTCTGTTAGGTAAATATGATCTCAAAAATGCCAGTTCATGTTCAATTTTGTTTATTAAAATATTATGTGAAACAGTGTCAAAGGCCGTGCTAAGATCCAACAGAGTGGCATAGGTATGTTGTGTATCGTCAAAGGCGTGTAGAGCAGATAACACAACATTTTGAATGGCCTTAATTCTAGACAGCCCATTTCGAAACCCATACTGTGCCTTCTTTAAAAGGTTATCACTTTGGGAAAAATCATTCAGTTAGTTTTTACTATAGTTTCAATAATTTTTGATATTATTGGGACTACTGCAATAGGCCTATAGCTTTTGGGTGTGTTTCTGTCTCCATTTTTATACACAGGAAATATGGTGGTTATCTACAAGCTGTCTGGAAATACTCCTTTTGTGAACATAACATTTATAAGGCAACTCGTAGGGTGACAGATTATATTTACAATTTATTTTAAGGATAATATTGTACAGACCATAGACATCCTCTGTTCTAGAGCTGCTCATCTTGGAGACATCTATTATTTCCTTATGGTCAACAGTTTTCCACTGAAAAGTTTCTAAATCAGTATTAGACCCAGATTTCCATAAAACAGGCAGTCTATTTGCATTTCTGTGATTATTACTAGCCTTGACGTCATCTGTCATCGAAAATTGTCCAACATTTATGAAGTAATTATTAAGCTCTTCTGCACTTAAGGGAATGGGTAATTTTTCTGCAGTAGTCCTAGTTTCTGTTTTAATTACATTCCACACTGCTTTTCATTTGTTGCTGGGATTGAAAATGTAATCACCATTGGCCCTTTTTTTTATTTTTTTTTTAGCTTCAACACTCTCCTTCCTGTATATCTTTTTTAGTTTATCATAAGCCTGTTCAGAGCAATTGTCTGTGTGTGATTTTTCATAATACTCTCTTAGTAAGATCCTTAATTTATGAAAAGGTGTATACCAGTTGCTGGAACTTCTGTTCTCTTTCTTGGTGTGTAACCAATTTGATTTTGTTTTCAGTGGGCAGCACTCATTAACCCTTTCAACTGCTCTGGATGTGTTAACGTGTGCACCTTTGTACCTGTCCCTGTGTGTACAAAGATGCGTGCTAATGCACACATCCAGAGCAGTTAAAGGGTTAAAGATATTTACAACTGTATGTGGGAAGCAATCATATTAGTCAGTTTGAATCACAGTGGAATTCCAGTCTACATTCATAATTCTATGTGTCATATTTATTATGTTTGTATGATTTAGCTGTCTCACTGCCCTAGGTTCTTTTGTTTGCTCTTGACCTTTGCCAGGCCCAGTTAATTTTAGAAATATGCCATCATGGTCAGACATCATGAGCTTCACAACATCCAAGACATTATTTCTGGAAACATTTGAAATAACATTATCTAGGCATGCATTTTGTCTTGTGGGTTCACTGTTGAGACAAGAAATTATATGATCTCAATGTATCTAACAGGAGGCTAGTTCGAGAATTATGCACATTCACATCTATATTAATATCTCTAAAGATAAAAATTTTATGTGTCTTATATCTGAGTAGAAACAATAACAATTGTTCTGTATGGTCCACTGTAACTGTTGAGTCAGTACTGGGAGTGCAGTATATGTAAATCACAATAACGAGGCAGTCTGGGAACTTAACAGCAGCAGCAGCTTAAATTCTCCTCCTTGAGTTAAGTGCTTAATATTTATTACACTTAATTTAAGTTTTACACAATCTCTTACTAGTAGTACACCTCCTTTCCTCATAATGGATCTAAAATAAACAGATGCTATTTTGTAATCATCAGGAATGTACAACTGGCTTTCATTTCTTGTAACCCAGTGCTCGTTAAGACACGAAACCTCACAATGTATCTTTTCTAAAATTAGTTCTAGTTCAGGCAATTCGTTTTGTATTGATTGTATATTTATATAAAAGAAACAAAGATGTTCAGTATTCATCTCTGGTAAACCTACATCAGATTCTGGATTATTTACCAAGTGCTCAAGATGTTCTCTTTCACAATTATCTTGGTCAGGTGTGGGATATTTTGCTTCACATCTCAAGGTACAAGCTCTGCATTTTGTAAGTTAGGTGGATGCCCATGTAAAATTTGGATGTTCCCTGTACAAGTTTCCCTTATTTGGCTAGCTGAGTGCTGTCGTGCCTACAGAGATTACTTCAGATTTAGAGTTTAGCAAGTTTTTAAGCTTATTCGTAAATTTCTGTTTACCCATTCTGTTCCTATGCAAACCATGAGTTGTGAAGAAGGCTGTCATAATTGCTAATATCTAGTACACTGACATTATTGTACTTCTTACAAATTCTAAGCAATTTGGAATTAACTTTCCTGATCTCCACATTTACACATGACCAGTCAGGGAGATCATATCTTCTGGGGAAGTTTCTTAACTGTTTCAGTTTTATTCCTAGCTGAGTTAGCATATTACATGATTCATTGCAGTAAATGTCATTTGAACCAGCAATAACAACAACACTATCGTTTTTAGAGCGTTCATTGTTACATTTATCTACATCTTCTAAAACATTTTTGAGTTTCGCACTGCCTTTTACAGTGGCAATAACCTTAAAGTCCATGCTATTATGTAGAATGTTTGAGACACCTTTCCCATGGCTGTCACTGAATATTTGAACTTTACACTTGACACTGCATCTTGTGGAGGTGACATCCGATCGTGTAGAAATATTAAAGGACTTTCTTTCTTGTTACCTTTGCTACTGATACATGAATGGTTTGTTTGCCTTCCTTGCTCTGACTATTGCACAGCACATTTTCAGTTGGAGATGGGTTGTAATTGTGAACACTGTTTTGTTGTAAGGTGTCAAATTGGTTCTTATGAGCTGGTACTAAAGAGAGAACACTATTTACGACATATGTGCACATTATTTTATGTGGAATCTGCTGCGTAGATTGTTCAGAATTGTTGAAGGTTACTAAGTTTTCTTGGGAAGTTTGTGAAACACAATTAACAGTCTGATACGAATTTGTTTCGTATTCCGCATACAGCTTTTTATTTTTTCCTTCAAGGATTCAATTACTGTTATGAGAGACTTGTTTTCATTTCTGATGCTGTCAATTGTTCTTGCTGCATCACATGTGTGCACTGAATGTTCCATAATGGCTACTGACTGCATTTTGTTCACATTCTTCACATGTCTACGCCATCACAAACTTCGCATCATTTGTCACAGAAGAGTCAACTTTTCCACAATGAAAATGAAATCTATCATCACACTGCACACAAACTGTACCACTTTTAACAGACTTCGAACACTGTTTGCAAAGGTTACACTTTCCACCACTAATTTCATAAGCTTCCACATAGGAGACATCTTTACCTGACGCCATACTGACTGTAATCTGTCTCTAATCGCGTTGTGGAAATAACTACTGCAGATATCATAATATTTTACCTCCAAAAACGTAATAAAATGCACGCACAGTTAATGAATGTCAGTTATATCAGCTGCAGAGCAGTTGACATTGTGCACCATGCACTACTCAAGCGTCCAAATTCAGTTCTTTGTAAAAAAAAAAAAAAAAAAAAAGGTGTTATTTCAAATGCTTATTTTGTAGGCTTATTTCTCAATCCCTTATTTTCCCAGTAAAAAGTTGGCAATCCTGTTTGTCATAGTGTAGCTCTTGATGCGAATAGACAATGTTAAATGTCTGCTGTCAGTTCAGCATAGCAAACGATGTGAATACCAATGTAGAAACATTCGTTGCTAGTGTATGCAGGGTCGCCAAGAACGAACAATGTTTTTGTTCATAACTTGTTGGCAACAAATTTTTTAACTCGATATAAACACGTCTGCACCCCCCCCCCCCCCCCCCCCCCCCCCAGGGAACCACAGTCCTTTTGTGAGTACGTGTGTGGCATGCACCGGGCCCCGAGCTATTGCAGTGCCCCTTCCTTTCCAGGCTGCATTACCATCCCTGTTCCTCCCCCTCCCTATCCTTGCTCCTTTGTCCCTACCCCCTCTTTTCCCTCTTAGTGAGCTTCTTTATGTTGACCTGGCTATCTTCCTGGCTTTGTTTCATTCTGTGCTATTGTTTAGTTTGCTCTTTCCGTCTCTTTTTCGGCATTTTTTGGTCCCCTTCGGGTTTGACCTCCATTTCCAAAATTTTCCATTCAGTGTGAGCCATTTGGAGATGCACCATGGAAGCTACATACAGAGTTCAAGTTCCTCTCCCCCTCACCTCCCATTTCCCTTCGCACCCTGGCCCCTGCTCCTGCTAGGTCACCAGTACAGTAGCCAGTCTGTGTGGTGGGGCTGTTAAGTACCCACTTGGCTCAGCCACCTGAAACCACAGGGATCACACTGCTAGTACCTGAGCTGTTGGCACCACGTGTATGCCCAGGAGTTGATGCTCATCACTCTGGGTACCAGAACTCACAGCAATGGCCGCCGTGCCAGAAGGCACTTGCTGTGGCTGGGTGGCACCCACGGGGCGAGCCCCTGATCGGAGTAGGTGGTACTAGGGTGGACGCCTTGCACATGAAGCACCAAAAGCTTCACCATCCTAGCCATTCTGCAGTCGTCTCTAAGAATGGTAGCAGACGTGACACTACGTCTACTGATCCTTCGGCCTTCCCCTCACTGGCCACCCTCTGGGAGGAGGTTCAAGCTCGCCAACTTGGGTTGAAACCTTTCCCTCAGTAACTGGTTTCCTGGTTTGTACCAGGATGGATGGCTGAAGTTTTGACAGGACCAGGCTTTTGTTTTTCATGGAGTTGATAGACGATAAGTGTGGCAAAGTGGAATCGATGCGTAAAATGTGGTCCGGTGCTTTGCTCATAAAGAGATCTTTTGCCACCCAATCTGACGCCGTGTGTGAATGTGACCGTCTCGGTGACTTCCCAGTCTCCGTCACGCCCCACCAATCTTTGAACTCGGTACAGGGCATTATTTTCCACGGAGATCTTCTTCTCCAAACTGACTAAGAGCTCCATGCTAACCTCGAGCGGCGAGAGGTTCGTTTTATCTGCCATGTGCAGCGAGGCCCTCCAAACAATCGCACCGCTATGGGCACCTTTATCCTGGCCTTCGAAGGGCGCTGTCCTCCCAGAGAAAGTCGAGGTAATGGTGTATTGGTGTGATGTAAAACCACCGATGGTTGCTTTAAATGCTTGGGGTTTGGACATGTCTTCCCGCTGCACCACTGATCCCCTCAGTGGTGACTGTGGGCGCGCCCCTTCCATGAGGGGAGTGCCTGTGCCCCCCCCCCCCCCGCCGCCGCCGCCGCCGCCAGTGTGTGTAAATTCTCATCGACAACATTCTCCACGCTCGCCTGCATTTCAGGTGTTTGTGAAAGAAAGATTCAAGAGTACAAAACCTTTGACGAGCCTCAGTGTAGGTGAGCCAATCTAACGTATGAACGGCTGCATCCCGTGTCTATGACTTCTACTTTTGCTTCAGTTATGTCCATTCCCCCTCCTCTTCCCAGCCCCACCCCATTAGCCCCATGCCTTCAGCTGCTTCCTCCTCCCACTCCCCCTCCCCATCAGTACCCATACCCACCCCTTCGGATGCTGCTCCCCTCCCCTGCCGGAGAAGTGCTCCCCTCCTTTGGCTGCCACCGGTACTGGAGCTTCCTCCTGGGACTCCTCTTCCTGGCACCCCTCCGTGAAAGGTGATCTACTGCTCCATATCGGCAGCACAATCCGTGGCCAGTGGGTGCTAAGATTGCCCAGTGTAATTCCGTGCCCGTCCTCGCTGAAGTCTGTCCTCTTCCTTCCCAAATGAAGAAGCAGAAAGAAAAGACTGTTCTGGAAAATTTTGGAAATGGAGGTCAAACCCGAAGGGGACCAAAAAATGCCGAAAAGGAGACGGAAAGAGCAAACTAAACAATAGCACAGAATGAAACAAAGCCAGGAAGATAGCCTGGTCAACATAAAGAAGTTCACTAAAAGGGGGTAGGGACAAAGGAGCAAGGATAGGGAGGGGGAGCCATTTGGAGATGAACTCTGTATGTAGCTTCCATGGTGCAAGTTCCTCTCCCCCTCACCTCCCATTTCCCTTCGCACCCTGGCCCCTGCTCCTGCTGGGTCACCAGTACAGTAGCCAGTCTGTGTGGTGGGGCTGTTAAGTACCCACTTGGCTCAGCCACCTGAAACCACAGGGATCACACTGCTAGTACCTGAGCTGGCACCACGTGTATGCCCAGGAGTTGATGCTCGTCACTCTGGGTACCAGAACTCACAGCAATGGCCACCACTGTAGCCAGCCCGTGTGGTGGGGTCGCTATGTAGCCTTTTTGATACCTGAGCTGTGACCTCCTCATGTAAGCCTAGGAGTGGCTGCTTGTCATCTCGGAGCATCGGAACTCCCGGCAATGGACGCCGTGCCAGACAGCCCTTGCTGTTGCTGGGTGGTGCCTGTGGGGAGAGTCCCTGATCGGAGTGGGTGGTATCAGGATGGACGCTATGCAAATGAAATGCATATGGGTTCAGAACTCGGGCCATTCTTCTATGGCCATCTCTTCGAATGGAAGTGATTCTTTTAGTGCTGCCCCTTTGGCCTTCCCTTCCATGGCTACCCCCTGGGAGGAGGGTCAGGCTCATCGGCTAGGGGCGAAACCTTTCCCCCACTATCTGGTTTGCACCAGGACTGATGGGGATACTTTTACCAATACCAAACCTTTATTTTTTGTGGAACACATTGTAGACAAGTTTGGCGAAGTGGACTCTCTGAGCAAGATGCGGTCAGCTTTGTTGTTGATCAAAACTGCTTCAGCTGCCAAATCTGTGGCCCTTCGTGCCTGTGACCATCTTGGCACAATTCCTGTGTCCGGTACCTCCCACCAGTCTTTGAAGTATGAGGTTCCTGTGAAAAATTACACCTTGAACCATATTCAGACTAGGGACATTCTAGGACAGTGGGGTGTTCACTTTGTTTGGTGTGTTCAGCAGGGCCCGAAGGACCATCCCATTGATACTTGTACCCTTATCCTGGCCTTTGGAGGGGATAGCCTCCCTGAGCAGGTCAAGATTATCATTTATCGATGTGATGTGAAGCTGTACATCCCACCACCTATGAGATGTTTTAAGTGCTTGCGTTTTGGACACGTCTTCCCACTTATAACACTACCGTCTGCTTCTGCTATATCATAAGCTTAAAGTTGGAAGCAGATCGTTAAATGGAACTATCTTGTTAAAGCAATTGTAGTATAAAGCAACATAGCAGTGTTACCCTCTGAAAGGAATTTTGTTGTGTTGACTGCAATTTACCTAACGGAGGTGGCTTATCGGAAGTGAAAGTCAGAATTACATAAATATTTAAACAGTAACAAACAATATTTTGCCTATCCACAGTGTCTAAATGATAATAAAAATGGTCGCCAGCCTAATTAGGCATAAGAATGAGTAACATTCTTATTCAAGAAAATAGATATGAGTAACTTTAATGGACGGACACACCCTATAGTTTATCACATGAAAGTGCAATGAACTCTGCCACTAACAGATGTTAACGTTAAAGATAGAGCTAACAGTTATAGGAGAACAAGACCATTTGCATAACGACAACAGAAAATGACGTTCACTTTTACCTTCAAGGCTTGGTCAAACTGAATGTTTTGAATAATATTACTATATTACTATTATAGTGCACTTTAGAAACATACAATTAAGCATTGATTTAGTCTCACTTTTCAAACATTTTCCTATCTGAGATGAGATGTAAATAAAGTTCACTGCAAAATTATAAATTTGGCATAGGTTTAATCTTTCTTTTACCAATTACTTTTCTAACTGACATGGGAAAAAAATTCATTAGCAAAATATTTCTCACTGTCTCCTGAAAATAGAAATTAATGTTCTCATAGATAGTGGTCTTTCTGTTACTTGTTACCTAGCATAAGCACAATAGACAAACTATGGATCCTGTTACACTATTATCATGCACTTCCAATTCACAAGACAGACAAGCACTTAGCAAACATGAGTAAATAACTTTCCACAAATGCAGTTCATGTCTTTTTCTGCAGTGAGACACAATATTGACAGATTTGTAAAAAACTGACTCACCTTTTAAAATTTACAACAGGCAGCCCTATGATCATTAACTAAGCAAAACTTTATAAGCCTCAGTTTTCAGAACATTTAAGTTTTAAAAGTAACAGCAAATCATCTTTATTACTACAGTCTTCTACTTTCAAGTCAATGATTAAATAAGTAACTTTTAAAGTGCACAAACTTTAAATTGGACTGTTTCAAGCACTGGGAGGCTTTCACAAAGCTACATTTACTACCTCCCACAATTTTACCAAATCCACAGTAAATCTGAATACTCCCTTCTTACCAAATATCAAACAACATTATTTAATTAACTGTTTGACTTTGAAGCTTTCATTTTTTTTCTCAACAAGGATACTCAGTAGTCATAATTCAAATGGAGAGACACCTGAGATGCGTTGTGATAAAGAAAAAATCAAGGTAGGTACATAAATTCAGTTATAAGTTACCTTATATTTGAGAACACTATAACATCCAATGAGCTGATTCTTCACTGTACATTATTATAGTTCTTCTGTTCCATTACAGTGATTGTGCAATGTGGTGGCGAGTGCATGTTGGTAGGTGGATTTGCAGGTAGAATTGCTGGATCCTGTCATTTCTTGGTGGCGATGGTAGATATCAATTACAACATAATTCCAGCTAGCTACTGCAGCCATCCGAGGCTCTGTCACATTGGGAAACGTCACAAAAAGCCCCTCTCGGCACCAGCACAATTCACAACCTTTTTGTGAGCTGTTGGTGGTTCAGTAGCTCATCCCTGACTGACTCTCTTTCTATCCATGCCCACCACATTTTGCGTGTGCTACACAGTTCTGTTCCCAAGAGGAACCACACCATCTTTTACTTACAAAATAACTAGGAACCCTAAGTGAAGGTCAGCAGTTTACATAACAGCAACCAAACATATTAAATAAAACAGAACATTTGCACATATTGGTAGCTCTACACAAAATTATTCAGTCTCAAAGATTATGTGAGAAAGACAAAACATATCATTTGCTCATATTGTGCATATTACAGAGATTACACTTCATTACAGTATCGAATTAATCATACACTAATTACAGAAGTTCAACGATAGGATGTTGAACGAAACAGAAATGAATCAACAAAAGGTTTGTAGTTTGTAAGCTATGGTGTTACACACTGTTCGCGGATCCCTCTCTGTGGTGAATGTGGATATCCACTCCATGAGAGAAGTTCCTGTTTTTCCCCTCCTGTGTGTGCTGATTGTCTTGGCAGCCATTCTCCACGTTCACCGGATTGCCCTTCTTATAAGAAGGTAAAGAAGATCCCTCGATCATCTAACGTACGTTGAGGCTCATAAGAAGTATGCACATCTCATACTGTGTCAGTGACGTCTAGCTGTGCTTTAATTACATCTTCACCCCTTCCTCCCCTTCCTTACCCCAGTCCCAAACCCAGCTCCTCCCCCCTCCTCTGTGGTCCCCACACCCTCCCGTCTGGGCGCCACACCCCCACCTTGCCAGATAAGTGTGCCACTTCTACCGCATCTGCCGGCCAAGGACGCCTCTCCCGGGACCCCCACCCCCCTCCTGGCACCTTCCAGGCCAAATGTGTGCTGCCACACGACGACCACGAGAACCACAGTCTGTGGGCCCCAAGATCACCCACTCTCTTTCTGTTCCAGATCTAGCTGCAGGTGCCTACTTTTTGCAGCACAGCCCTCCTAGATCTCAAACAGAAAAGTGTAAGGAACTTACAAGTGTAAGGCACATGGGGATTTTACATAACCAAGTGACCAAAGACAAAGGGAAAGATAAAAATTCAGAAAAAGTAAAAAGTTTCAAGAATTTCTATATAGCAAAATAATTAATGTATGAGTAAAATGAGCATCCTGTAAGTGCTTTTTACAGGAGTTCATTACTTATGAACATAAAATCCAAAAAAAAGAAATTCAGATTCCAGCAACAGCTGTTCACTACAATTTATTTCAAGAAATAATACCGCTGCAGAGTGGAAATCTCATTCTTGTGAGGTGTTGATAATTTATGAATCACTAAGTTTCATCTGAATGCATATCCACCCAAATTAAGCAACAAGCCATTCTCCAGAGATTGCATCATAATGGTATAGGATTTTTTCATCATAATACAATGAATGTTCAACGTATACTTCCACAATATATAAAGTTTATTTGCATAAAGATGTAACAATTACACAGTGAAATACAGATTAATCTGTCAATGAATTCTATAAACAATGATTTGGATTTCTCATTGTAATACAATGAAGGACAGCTCAAAATATACAGACAGAACACACAAAGTTTATGTACATAATTACAATCATACAGTGAAATATGGATTAATCTGTCAGACAGTGAATTCCATAAAATAATAGACTTCCTTTACATCATCTGCATTATTTGTGCTCTTTAAATGATCATCACAACAGCAGTGCATTAAATGATATGGAATTATCTGAGTAACAAGAAATTAGCCAAGCTTATGAAAAATATGACATTTATAAAACTGGCAGCAATGTCACTAAATATTGCAGAAAAGTTGGTAATTCCACACAGCCAACGCATTTTTTAAAGTTTTAATATGAATCTCAAACATACATTCATATTTTACAACTGTAGAATGTTTGTGTTCCAAATCAGCATCATTATATCATGAGCAGAATAGTATATTCAGTTTCCTCTCCTTTTGGGAATATGAGAGTTTTAGTAATAATGAGTTCTTTGCTGAGTGTATGAGAAACTTCATGGTCAATTGCAAAGCACTGTAGATCAGATGTATAATGGTAGTCGGTTGCAGTTGTCTTGAATATGCCAGCAAAAGGTTGATATCAGCAAAATTACTCTCAGGAAGGACCAGAAACATCCCACCGCATACATGAAACATTTGTAAATACATGAACACCACACAAAATCTCAATCCACCTAATAAATTAACATTGACTTCATAAAAAGTAGTACCCCTGTCTCTACTAACAATGTTCTAATCGAATTAAACTCCAGTTGGTCTAGGAGACGGGGGAAGGGGGGGGGGGGGGGGATATAGGACATTAGTTTTTACCAGTAGCAGATCACTGTGTGGATATCAATGACTCAACACTTCTGCTTTACACTATTAGTGGTCTTCTTTAATCCTAAAGCTACAAGAACTTTCCTATTACATTTATACTACATAGTTTCTTTTATGATCCGCATTGTTTGCTGTCTCTCAGAAGCAATATCAGCACAGATTCAGCAGTACTGCAATACCGGCATGCTGTATGTAAGTAATAAGAAATATGCAGCCTTAACCAGACCGGAATAACTATTTCTTAGTAGAGAAACAGAAAATATCAATCAGTGTTTCAGTGTTCACAGTTGGTATTACATCTGTGACACTCTGATATTATCCCATGTTATTCAAACTTATTCGACGTCCTCCAGTCAGATGAGCAATTTTCACTAATTATAGCAAGTGTAATAAAGCATGAATAGGATGTTTGGTCAACCTTGAAAGTAACTGCAAATCAAGCTCAAGGGATGAGAATACCAACACGTGGAGTATGGCAGTCAACCAGGAAAAAGAAACCACAACCGAGGGACCAGGATTTTTGGTGGGATCAGCAGTGGTTTCACAGACGAAAGCAGTTAACAAAGTGAGTCATCAAGTGGATGAACAGGTATGTGACTATCATAACACATATGATCACAGTGAATCAAGATTAAAGACATAAACGGAACCTACAACTTCAAATATAAAGTCAAATTGCTCTCAGAGGAATACAGACAGAGACGAACTACTTACTTTTCTACAAGTTAACATACGTTGCATTAGAAATAAAATTTTAGAATTAGAACATTTATGTAACACAGAACATGTAGATGTTATGTGTATCTGAGCACTGGTTAACACAAGAACAAATAAATATGTTCATTCCCCAAGGGTATGTTGCGGGAGACATGATATGTAGAAAACAGAGAAAGAATAGTGGGGCGGGAATTTTTGTCAAAGAAGGAATAATGTTTTCCAGAATTGATGTATCTACATACTCCTCAGAGCTAGATGGGGAGTTTAGTTGTGTAAAACTAATGAATGAAAATATAGTGGTAGTTAGTCTATATAGGTCGCCAGATGGTGATGTAAATTTGTTTATTGAAAAATGTGGATTAATAATTCAAAAAATGTGGTGATTTCAACATAGAAATGGTAAACACACAGAGACCAGTTGCTAGGACATTTTTGAATATGCTAAGATCATTAGACCTCTATTGTACAAATAACTGTGCCACACGTAAGAATGCATGTATAGACAATATTATTGTGAATTTCCATAGGGAGGATTTTACAGTTAGACTTACAGGAAGTGGACTTGCAGATCATGAGCCACTACTTCTTACACTCTGTAAGAGGCAGCCAGTTAAAACTGAAGAATCTAAAGTGGTAGTGGTACGAAGACAGAAGGAAGAGTACATAAATATGTTTGTTGATAGATTAGGAAGTGCAGATTGGGACTTTATATATAATTGTCAATCTGGAAAAAGGGAAGCTGAAATTAGCTTTGGTAACTTCTTTAAAAAGTACAGATTTATGGTATTCTTGCTCACCAGTAAAAAAAATTAGATATCCAAATGAAATGAAAAAGAAAAGTCTGAACTGGTTCACACAAGAGCTAGTATAAACTAGAGGAAACTTGCAATGCTGTACCAGATGCATAAACAAGCCTCTGACCAAGGGGCAGAACAGAGTGTGAACATTCATAGGTCATATCTGAAATGCAAAAAATACTATAAAGCTAAACTTCTTCTGGCAAAAAAGCAAGCAGTGGTGAACTATATAGAAAGAGCTCCCAATAAATGCAAGGCAGCCTGGCAAATAATAAAACAAGAGAATACACCGAAATGCACAGAAGCAGCTCCGTTTGATCCTGAAGAATTAAATGAGTACTTTTTAAACTCAGTTAAAGAAATAAGTAACAGTATCAAAGCAACAAAGTCATCTGCAATGAACGTTGTTGGAACACCACTGCCTGTTAACCTGGCATTTCAATGGAGGGCTGTCACACCTGCTGATGTTATAAAAGCTGTATCCAAATTTTCAGGTTCTACAAGTATTGACTGTTATTGGTTATCAAATAACATAATTAAAAAGACAATACACTCAATCGCCAAACCATTAGCTTATATTTTTAATAAATGTGTAGAATTTGGAGTTTTTCCGGAGGCACTCAAGGTATCAAAAGTTGTCCCAGTTTTTAAAAAAGGAGACAAACATCTTCCCCAAAGCTACAGACCAGTCTCCATTGTTCCAATATTCTCAAAGGTATTTGAGGCGCTGATACACACACAAATAAGCAGCTTAATTGAAAAACACAATATCCTATGTAACAATCAGTTTGGCTTTCGAAAGGGAAACAACACAACGGGGCCATCTTGGAAATCATTGACCAAACCTTAATAGCTTTTGAAAATGATAACATTGTATCACTGGTATTATGTGACCTAAGCAAAGCTTTCGATTGCATTCCTGTTGACATACTACTGGGGAAATTAGAGTTTTATGGGGTGAGAGGGAGCACTTTATCTGTGATAAATTCTTATTTAAGTAACCGAAAACAATTCGTTTCAGTCAGAAATTTAAATTCTTCCATCATGGAAATCAGCACAGGTGTACCACAAGGGTCTATCCTTGGACCCTTCTTCTTCATTGTCGCTATTTATGATCCACCTAAAAAATATAGCTCACCTTGTTGTGTGTTATGCTGACGATACAACACTACTTACCACACATCAGAACATTTCAGATCTGAATAACCTAACAAAAGAAACACTAGATAAGGCCCTGGACTGGTGTTTTGTCAGGGTTGCATAGGAGCTTCTTGGCTGCAAACAACAACTTCTAATGGGAACATCAAATGAAGTAGGCAATAAGTCGGTAAAACTCTTAGGTATTCGCATTGACTGAAAACTATATTGGGAGGAACATGTCAATCATGTATGTGAAAAAATATCTCGGGTGGCATACCCTCTCTTGAAACTAAGGGAGGTAGTGAGCTTGGAGTACCTCAGGGTGACATACTTTGGGCTATTCCAGTCACATATTTCATATGGTCTGATTATATGGGGGCACTCCCCTCACATCAAAAACGTATTGAAATTACAAAAAGAAGTCGTACGTATAATATGTAAAAGAGGTCATAGGGAGCACTGTCGTCCTCTTTTTTTTTTTTCTCCACACTCAGAATACTTACAATTATAAATCTATACATCTATGTGTCTGTACTCTATATTAAAAATAATATTTCAGAATTTATTGCCAGAAGGGAAATACACGAACACAATACGAGAGCTAATGGTAATTTAGACATACCGCGCCACAGATTAGCGAGAACAGGAAATTCCGACAAAGTTAACCCACTCAAAATGTTCGATAAACTGCCAGTTCATGTTCAGTCTATGGATACAAATTCTTTTAAAATTAAGTGGTACAGCTGGCTGTCAGATCATCCATTCTAAGACATTAAAGAATTCTTTGAGATGCCTGAGGAGAATACAAGCATTTAAAAGTTGTCTGTAGTTAAACATATTATTTTGTGCTGTGGTTAATCGTGTGTAATTACAAAGTTTATACTATAAACAATAAAATACCATATTATATTATAAGATAGCTTGTTGCGTTAACTTTTAAAAGCTGTCCTTTGTAATTTGGTACACTGCCACGCTTCAAATGTATTCTATAATGTATTGACAGAAGTTTATTTTATTACTCTGTATGTTCTAGTACATCTTGTATGACAAAGCCAATATCATTGTAAAATGATCTACGGTGAATAAAATTCTTGATTAAAACACATTTAACAAACAAGTAAACTGTGAAGATCCCCAGAACTACTATAAATAAACTCAAACACCAATAAAAGCACAACCAGAAAATATAAACCCACCACTGATCCATGAAGCTGAAAGAGCATAAAAACGAAGTATGTTAAGAATATTAAACATTTACAGAGCTGTGTAAAGATGCCACAGAACCAGCAAAGAAATTAACAAGACTCTAATGACAGGGAAACATGGGAAGTGACGTAGTGCACAGAAGTTACCACATCCAGTTGAAGCTATTTCGAGTATTATCTTTGAAGACGAAAGTTTTTGGCGGGCAGGAAGATCTGTGTTTGTTATTGTTTTCATCGAGGTGGTAGATGCTGCATGGAACTGTTGTAGCAATGGGCTTTGTGCTATTGGAGAGAAAACAGGAAAAGTAATATACATTCACATTCTGGGAGGCAAATAAACTGATCATTTAAAACGATTGTGGTTTGAATATCGTATTTTTCCATAGAATATAAATGTATAGGATTTATTTAATACTGTTGAGGGAGAAGTTCGGGTTGGTTACACCAAACAACACCCATTTTGCAGTAGTTCATTTATTCACCTAAACACATGCAAGGCTCACAAAGAACTGAACATGGCGGAACAGCTCAAAGACAATGCTCATAGTCCAAAGACGATGCTCAGAGTCCAAAGACGAACACATATCAATGCTGGTGTCGACCTCATTGTCGCCACATAGAACCCCCCCCCCCCCCCCCGCACATTTGGAGTACTCTTGAGAGGCCAGGGGGGGGGGGTTGACTAAGGCGTCGGCAGGGGTGGTCATGGGAGCCGGACCATGGTCAGCTCGACAGCGTCGTAGCGGAGCTGTGTGGGTAGATTTCGTGAAGGAAGGTTTGGCCACCGAACCTGGAAGTCTTTGAAGTGAGCCGGGCGTCGTACTGGGCATGCTGGTCATACGGCGACAGGTAGGCTGGCGGTTTGTGGATGGAACGGAGCGACAATGATGATATCTCCGGTGGGCGTGGCGAACACACGAAATATGTCCATGTCGACGTCGGGCGGGAGGGGAACACATTTCACCAGGTGGCAGGGAATGGCGGAAGTTGTGTCATGAGCACTGGATGAAGAGAAACACACGTTTACAGTGTATAATCATGCAGCATTATTGAGATGTCGTGGATTATGTCTGGAGGGACAGGCACAAACACCTCGAATGAGGGCACATTCAAGATGGGGGGCATGAGAAACCTCGATAGGGTGAGGCAGGTGACAGTGGAGAGGTTGAGGGGACCGGGGAAGGGCCGGGTGGCGAGGGCATGATCATTGGTAAGCTTGATGTGGGGCGCATCTGGTCACTCGACGGAGTGTGTGAGACCAGCGTAGAGGGTGATGTCAGAGGAGAGTTCAATGTTTGGAGCTGGAAGTCACTCGATCGAGTGTGTAAGTCCGACATGGAGGGAGTGGTTGGAGCGTCATGAGCCGCGACAGTGAGTGGTGTGGTCGTGGCCTGAAGGGGGATAGGAGGAGGCTTGACATGAGCAGGCTTAAGTCTGTTGAGAGAGACTGTAACAGCTGAATCTTTCATATGGATGTCATAGGTGTTGGCTGAGCGCCGGAGAACTCAGTACAAGCCGGTATATGGAGGTTGGAGGGGAGCACGGACAGTGTCATCTCAGAGCATGACGTACTCTCAATTATCTAGAGATTTCTGGATGTGAACCTTAGGGCAGGAATGTCTCGCGGGCGGAGGGATATGGAGGTTGATGAAGTGGCGTCTGACGCGGTCCACGAAGGAAGGTAAGTCAGACTGAGGGAGAGAAGCGGAAGGGCTCACAAGTTCGCCAGTGAGAACAATGTTCTGGCCGTATACGAACTCGGCTATTGTGCCTTTGAGGTCTTCCTTATAGGTTGCACGAATGCCGAGTAGCACAAGGGGAAGGGCCTCCGTCCATAGAGAGTCGTGGCATCGAAGAGCCGCCTTGAAAGTGCGGTGCCAACACTCAACTAGCCCATTACTTTGCAGGTGATATGCTGTGGTATGGATGCGCCGGATGCTGCAAATGTTACAAAATCCCGTTGAACAGGGCCAACTCGAATTGTCTGCCCTGGTCAGTCGTGATGATTGCTGGACATCCGAAACGCGATATCCAGGAGTCAACAAAAGCTCGAGCAACAGTTTCTGCTGTAATATTGGGGAGGGGGACAGCCTCGACCCAGCGAGTTGTTCGGTTGATAGATGAGAGAACATAACGAAAGCCATTAGAGGGGGAGAGAGGGCCGACATTGTCAAAATGAATATGCTGGAAACGCCCAGGAGGGATAGAAAAGGTGCCGACGGGGGGGGGGGGGGGGGGGGGGGGGGTGAAGTGTGCTTGTGTACTTTGCAGCGTTGGCACGTGACACAGGAGCATGCCCATTGGTAGCAGTCCTCGTTGACATTTCTCCACACAAAGCACTCCGCTACGAGGCGGGCGGGCGCACGAACACCAGGGTGGGCTAAATTATGCAAAGCGTTGAAGACAGCTCGACGGAGCGTGGTTGGGATGGGGGGGCATACTGTGCCCGTACTATCGTCGCACCTAGAGCTAACCAGAAATGCCAGGGAAGGTGGTGCGGACGAATTGTAGTGAAGAAGTAGAGTCTGGAATCAGGTTTTGTGTTTCCTCGTCGGCGGGTTGGAGGTTAGGCAGTTCACAGAGGTCTAACAGCGAATGGACGGCGTTGACTCATGAAAGGAAATCAGCAACTATATTGTCAGCACCCTTTATGTGTCTGACATCGGTGGTGAATTGAGATATGAAGTCCATGTATCTGAAGCGGCGAGGAGGCGGGTCAGCTGGCGGGTTTCTAATGGCCGCAGCCAGGGGTTTGTGGTCTGTTAAAACATAGAAAGGACGTCCTTCAACGTCAGTCTTAAAATGCTTGATCACTTCATAGAACGAAAGCAACTCCCTGTCAAACGCGGAATATTTTCGTTGCGCATTGGTGAGCTTGCGCGAGAAGAACTGCAGAGGCGAAGTTTGGCCGTCGATTGTCTGGCTAAGAACAGCGCCGATGGCAGTATCGCTCGCGTCTGTGGTGATGAGAAGCTGCGCATTGGGATGAGGATGCACGATGGTGCAGGCCTCGGCAAGAAGATTTTTGAGGGCAGTGAAAGAGGCAGTCATAGCAGGGGTCCATGGAACAGGCCGAGATCCAGAGGTTTTTTTTTATGGTTTTAGGGCGCAAAACTGCTAAGGTCATTAGCGCCCGAGAGATCCAGAGGTGTTGGTGCCTGCCAAGGCGTCCATCAGTGGAGTCGGAATTCTGCAGCCTGGGGTAGATGTCGGCGATAATAATTAACTGTCCCCAGAAAGCGGCGGAGCTCTTTGAATGATGAAGGTCTGGGTAGGTTTACTATTGTTTGTACTTTCTCAGGGGCGGTGAAATGCCGTCGGCAGAGACCCGAAAACCAAGAAAAGTGACAGCAGGTTGATGTAGCTGCAATTTGTCCTGGTTGGTCTCGATGCCTGCTGCTCGAGAGTGTTCATAACAGTTTGCACATGTCGAATGTTGTCCTCGACGGAGGTGCTGAACATAAGAATGTCATCAAGATATGCAAAGCAGAATTATAGGTCGAATAGCACTTCGTCGATGAAGCGTTGCCAGGTCTGGGTTGCGTTTTTCAGACCAAATGGCATGAATCGAAACTGAAATAGCCCGATCGGGTTAGTAACTGCTTTCTTCTCGATGTCTTCAGGTGCCATTGGGACCTAGTGGTAGGCCCCTTTGCAATCAATGACAGAGAACGTGGTCGCACCTGCGAGGGAACTGGTAAAGTCAGCAATGTTGGGTATGGGGTAGGTGTCCATAATTGTTCGAGCATTTAGTCGACGGTAGTCTCCGACCATGCCCCAGAACCCGTCTTTCTTGGGTGCCATGTGTATGGGCATAGACCAGTTACTGGCAGAGGGTTCAATGACGCCGGAGCTTAGTAGTTCAGAAATCTGATTTTTAAGATCAGAGAGGCACTCGGGATAAAGTCGACGTGGTTTACTGGAGATCAGGGGACCTGGCGTAAGGCGAAGCTTGTGAACTGTGCCATTGGTGACGACGGAAATGTTGCCGGCGGCACAGGAGGCGGTTTGTTTACAATGTGTGGCAGGCGAGGTGTGGTCGTGGTGTTTGGAGCGACTCGGCAGATCCGACGGGAGCCCAGGTGGCAAAGTGTCCCCGGAGTCAAAGCGACAAGATGGCCGCCTGCCCGAAGCAGTGGCACCATGGTCAGGTGAGCTCGGTAGAGCTCGTGAGCCGTTAGGAAGTTCATTGCCCGAGGGCGCGGCCTGTGGCGGCACAGTCGCGGGCGAAACGCTTAGCGTGAGTGCACTGTTTGTGTTGTGAGTGGTGGTCGCACGGCGGTGCGCAGGAGCCGAGGTTGCATAGTTTGAGGTGCCGTCCGCGAGGGGCGGGGTAGGAGCCGTCAGTTCGGGAACACGTGACGTTCGTTGCGCATGCGCGCTTGTGTCCGGCCGAGAGTCAAACACTGCCGTGTTAGGAGGGTGTGGCCCTGCGGAATTGTCAGTACACGTTATAGCAGTCTTGATAGCACAGTTGTGAGGGGTGGCGGGAGGTAAACACATGGAGGCTCGATTGCTGGGATTGCAAGCAGATTTGGCGCACTTAGTGACCTTGCTTTGTCCTTTCTGTAGTGTCTGTAATTCCTCTGCTGCATCGGAGAGCTGGAGCTGTGTTTCGTGGAGCCAGAGGGAGAGCTTGAAGTTTTCCTTGCAAAGGCCAGCAACGTGTTCAAGCTCGACAAGGCACTTGTGTGTAGTTTCTTGTAATGTCGTAGACAGAGACGAGCAGGTACAGATGAGATGAGCCCGGACCACTGTGTCATGGGGGGGTTGCTCGACGGAGCACAGGGGAAGTGAGTCTTGGACGGATGATGAAACACAGTGTTTCGCACTAGGTCCAGTGAAAGTTTGTGGTGTTGCAAGAAGTCAATGGCTAGTATAGGTTTGTCAATTTCGCACACTAAAAAAGTCCAGTCGAGTTTGTAGTTTGCAGAGAGTGAGACTACGTGGGAAGTTGAACCCGAGCATTGTAGTTTATTTGAATTCACAGCTTGCAGTGAAGTATGATGAGGGCGGATGTTCGACGATGCTAAGGACGTAGGCAGCAGCGAAACATCGGCGCCTGTCTCCACCAGGAAAAGGTATCCCAACGAAATGTCTTTCATGTAAAGTCATCCTCAATTATTCGGTCATTCCCAGACAGAATGGAGTACTGGAGGGTGCCTGTCATGTTGTGCACAGGAGGTGTTTGGGAAGTAGCAGGGTGGTCTGCAGTTCTGTGCCGCCTTACCAAACCGTGTGTGGAAGTAACAGTACGGGTAGTGCGGCTCCATTTCCTGCAGAATGTTTGTTGCCAGTGGCAGTGGCTGAGGTTCAGTGGCCGCAGCAGGTTCGGTTGCAGGAGGGGGCGTGACCGTGGGCGAGCCGGTGACGTCCCAGTTGCTTGTTTACTGCTTCCCGGAGCGAGCAGAACGGTAGGCACAGTATGGCCTCGGCCACATCTGTCCAGAGGGCGATGAGCCTGAACCTGAGACTTGTCAGGTAGCAGTGACTGGGGAAATAGAGCAGTGTAGCTTGTCAGCAATTGTCATTCTTTGCTCAACAGGTTCAGAAAACTTTTGAGCCAGAGCAAAGCGGATGTGAGGAGACAGTTTATCTAACCAGATGGCGAGGAGAGCTGTGTCAGAGAATAGATCGGCGCTGACCTGGGCACATAGCCATCTCCAGAGCTGGGAAGGTTTGTCGTTGCCTAGTTGCTCGACGTGGAGCACTTGCCGTATTGCTGCCTCAGTAGAGCATGCAAGCTGACATAGAACTGTCTTTTTGGCTAGAGTGTACCGGGTAGATGAGTCCGGGGCATCGACCAGGTCAGCAATCAAGTCCTCCTGGTCGTGCACGTGGGTGGTGAGGCACAGAAACCTGGTTGACTCATCGAGTTTGTAATGGTCGAACACTTCGTCCACAATTTTGAACCAGGTTGTTGTTTTGTCGGCATTAAACCGCGGCAGTGTTGGTAAGCGTTGTAGAATGTTCGGAAGAACAGGTCGAGTTGAGTTCGTCGGGGCACTGCCTGAATCGAGCTGTTGTTGCTGTAGTATTCCAGGAGAGGGTGCCTCCAGGGACTGTGGCAACGACGGCTGTTCGGGTGACAGCATGAAGGTGACACGTTGTGGTTGAGCGCAATCAGTCGCGACGCGGATGAGACACCGTAATGTGTCGATTGCGGTTACGGAAGCTCAACACGTTGTGGGTGTGTTCGGATTTATGCGTCGTGGAAGGCCGACGCGGATGAGGCACCGAGATGTGCCGAGAACGGTCGTGGAAGCTCGACTGGAGCTGGTGCGGGGGCGACAGCTGAGAAAAAGTTCAAAGTTTGAGAACGCATGTTAGTCCACGGAAAGCTCGATGTACGATCAGAGCCGGGGGCACCTGTGTTGCAGGGAGGCTGCGGAGGCGTGGGCTGTCCGGAAGCACAGTGTGGGAAATGATGTCGAACGTGGGACGGAATGTGTGAATGTTCACTGTTCATAGTCACTCCACTCAAAACGGTGTGCTGATAAGGTGAATGTCGCGGTACAAAACACTGAGGCATAGCAGTGGGACGGAGGTGTAGGTCAGGCACAGATAACAAGTTATTATTCCTGTTGCAGGCTGAGGCATCGAAGTAGGAAGGCTTGTGCTGATGCTGAACTGAGGCAGGCGCGGGCGTGGTCGGATGCTGAGGAGGTAGACCTGTGAACGAAGCAGTTCCAGCCACATGGCAGGTGTCCACGTGGTCCTGCACAGATTGTGGCGTGGCAAATCATTGTCTTGGCGGTGGTAGGTTGTCCAACGAAGCATTTGCAGATATCGGCATTGTTCCTGCTCTGCGCAGAGATCCATAAGAGGTAACTGCACAGTCGATGAGGGAGGGCACATGTGGTGGGAACAAAGGCATTTGATAGCTGGAGTCACGAGCACTCCTAACCTCATTTATTTTTGCAGGCTCGAAAACAGCTGGCGAAATTGGCGTAATCGTCGAGTGAGAGGCATCGTGTTGCAGTCCTGGTGGGTGTACATCGCCCGCAACATGATGCGTGTCGATCAAAAAGTCTGGTGTTAGGCGCTGTGCTGAAGTCATTGTTCGAATGCTGTGTTGATGTAATAAAAGCGAAAATAACCGACACGGAGGTCGCGGAGACAGTAAAATGGCGAAAACGGAAGACGTTACAACTCAGGGTCACCAGTGAGGGAGAAGTTTGGTTTGGTTACACAAAACAACACCCATTTTGCAGTAGTTCATTTATTCACCTAAACACATGCAAGGCTCACAAAGAACTGAACATAGCAGAACAGCTCAAAGACAATGGTCAGAGTACAAAGACAAACACATATCGATGCTGGTGTTGACCTCACTGGTGCCACACTGTGATGTATGTACTCAAAAAGCTGCACATGTAGTTTTGTACTCATGAACATTACAAACGGCTGATTTAGTTTCATAGCTGTGTTGTACGCAACTTAGTACTGTCTAGTGGCTGCTGGAATGCTTCTTCAAAGGTAACTCTCGTTTAAACATGTTGAGATGTTAAGTAATGGAGTGTGTGAACTTTATTTTTAGTCACTGAAGTATACCGCAATGAAACTCGATAAAAAGAGGAAGAGTAATGCAGCAAAACTGGAATACTGTGGGAAATTTGCGTTTGTAAAACAAGATGCTGAAACAGCAGGTAAAGATTCATATGAATGTCTCGCCTAACATTCAGAAAATTCATAAATTGAATCAGTGTCTAGTAAATTCACCATTTATTATTAATCATAAGCACCATTACAGAGTAAATGGTTTAGGATGTAAGTATTAAAATTTCAATGTTAGAATGGACAATTATTAGATCTTAGCTGCTCTGCTTAGGAAGAAAATTCTGTAGGACAGATTGAATAACAGTATGCTGTCAGTCCTGTTTGTGGGCGAGTACAGTGAGAAAGATCTCCTAAGTGCAAAGCATGCAGTACTCGCTTTTTTGGGTTGTACCAGAAAGGTGCAAACTTTGAACAAATGTTCCAAGAGTAATTAAATTTAATTCTTGGTGATTTAGTCGCATTCTCTTGCCAGTTGGCAGTCATTGCCTCATCAATATTTCCTACCTGAGGCTAATGTGAGGTTATTCACACAAGACACTTTCCATGGCCTGTATAGCCCAAAAGCAACTAACGATGCCAAAAAAATTTAAATCTAGCACTTCCCCAAAGACATATGAATCAACCAAGTGCCAATACTGAAACATTCAACCACCAACACGTGCCGTAAATACCACTGACCAAACAACACAGAATACTGCACCAAACATCATAACATGCAAAAAATACACCCAAAAAAACGACTACTTACCACACACACACACACCAACAAAAGAAGCACAACCAAAACAAATTCTCAACCCAGCCACAACCTACCAACCGCCCCCCCCCCCCCCCCCACACCAACCCAACCAGCCTTCTCCCTCCTCCCAAAATCATAGATCCATCGACAAATAAAAACCAAAAAATATACAAATCTCAATCACACACTACAACTCAAAAACAACAGCAACAAAACAGATAATCCACAACAATCATAAAAGAACCCCCCCCCCCCCCACTTACATCCACAAACATTACTCCCCCCCCTCCTCCTGCCTGAGCTGCAGACCCCCACCCTCACAACACATTCTTAACCAACCAGCTTCGGTCTATACATTTTCCTAATAGCTCTTTAAAAAAACGCCAAAAATGAAATAGTCCCCAGGGACACACTTTCACCAACGATATTCATCTAAATGAGACTTGGAGGTTAGATTAGCGCCTCTTCCCCCTCCAAATAACTGACTTGACTGCCCCCCAAAACCCCTCTATCGTATTTGTGCATGCCCCAGTCTCATTATGCTTGAATTCTAAACTATGGTTGACAACTAAATGGTCATAATCACTCTGGCCCAACCCCCTATAAGATGAAAAAGCATTGTAAATTGTTGTACTCCCCTCCTCTATATACTACTCACTTAATACCATCATTTCCCTCTTTCTGTGCCCCTCCAAAACCTTCAAAACACACACTGAGTAACCACCCCCAGAAAAAACAGCTCCCCACACCCAAAAATTTTTATTTATTTTTTTATTTAGTCCTTCAAATCCTATATGTATAGAAGATATACAAGGATATTGGACATGGTTAGGTATTTACAAGATAAAATACAGTTTGTATTGTAATCCTAAGGACTAGATATTGAGGTAATTTAGCAAAGATTAATACATACAACAAACATTACAGGCAACATACAAAGTAGAATATTAATAATGCATCTATATTTTTGTTGTTTGGCTTTTATATATTCTGTCAGACTGTAAAAGCAATGATCAATTAAATATACCTTTACTTCAGCCTTAAAACAACAGAGTTTACCTATTGATTTAATATGGTTAGGTAGATTATTGAAAATCTTTATCCCAGTATGTAGTGTGCCTTTTTGGCACAATGATGTTCTCACCTGTTTCATATGAAGGTCAGATTTTTGCCTTGTATTCTGTGCATGTATATATTCATTTTTTAATAAGATATCTGGGTGTCTATCGATATATTGTTTGATGAAAACTGATATTTCTTAGATAAAAACGCAAGGAAGAGGAAGAACTGACAGTTTTTTGAATATGGGTCTGCATGATTTCGTATTGTTTACCCCTTCAATAATTCTTAGTATTCTCTTTTGCATCCTGAAAAGTTTAATATTTGTTGTTATATTTCCCCAGAAGATTATGCCATATTTAATTACAGAATGCACATAGGAGCAGTATACATTTAATAGGCTGGCTTTGCTGCAACAAGTTTTTAAGATCTGTATCATGTAATAGGTTTTGCTTAGTTCCCTTTGCAAATATTCAATGTGTACCTCCCATTTTGTGTTTTTCTGGAGACAGAGTCCCAGAAATTTAGTGCTGTCAACACTTTCAAGAACTCTGTCCCTAAGTTCTATTTATACGTTTGGATGGTGTCTTCCTTTTACATTATGGAAGTTCAGTGCTACTGTCTTTTCTTTGTTTATAATTAGCTTGTTGTAGCTGAACCACTGTTCTACACTGTTCATAGTTTGGATAGCGGAGTCTTTAAGTTTTTCTTCTGTTTTACCACTAATAAGGAAGCTTGTATCGTCTGCAAATTGGAGGGTAGTTTGAGAATACTTGTTGTACATAAGATCACTGACATAGAGGAGAAACAGAATGGGTCCTAATACTGATCCTTGAGGGACGCCATATTTCACATTTTCATATCCTGAATAGTAGTAGCTGATTTTGTTATGGTCAGTATATTGCACTTCAACCACCTGTTTGTGACCACATAGGTATGTCTTGAGCCACTCATTGGATATACCTCTAATTCCTAATTGGTCAAGCTTCTGCAGCAGGGCATTATGGTCAATCACATCAAAAGCTTTAGATAAATCAAGACATATGCCTGTCACAAACTCACTAGCATCCAGTTTAGTATAGATTTCATTAAGGAATTCAAATACTGCACTTTCAGTTGAATAGCCTTTCCTGAAGCCATGCTGTGAAGGAGAGAGAATTTTATTTGTATTTAGGAAATCAGACAATCTCTTATAAAACACTTTTTCTAAAATTTTTGAAAATACGGGCAGTAGGGCTATTGGTCTATAATTTGAAACACTTTCTGGATTTCCTTTTTTGAACAGTGGTTTCAGTTTTGCTGTTTTTAAGCATGAAGGGAAGGTTCCTGATGCCAGTGAGCTGTTGCACAAGTGTGTCAAGAGTTCATCTAAGGCAAGACAGCATTTCTTAATAATTGCATCTGGTATTCCATCAATTCCACATGAGTACCTTGTTTTCAAGGTTTTTATAACTGATAAAATTTCTTCAGTATTTGTGGGTGAAAGGAACAAAGACGTAGATACATTTCTCACACTATTGCATGATGGAGGTGATATTTTGTTGTGTTCTTCCAGTCCACTCACCAACTGTTCACTTATGTTTGCAAAATATTTGTTGCAGGTCCCTGCAATTTCTGTTTGTCCTTCATAACATAAGTTCATATTTTTATATTGTTTAGTTTCACTTGTTGTTTGATTTTTTTTTTACTTCCCATATAGCTTTAAATTTGTTTTTTGAATTTTCAATGTATTTGTCATTTGCCATTGTTTTAGCTTTCCTTACAACATTTTTGAGGATCCTCTTGTAATTCTTCAGGTACAAATGAAATTCAGGAGGCATGTTCTGTGTCTTTACCATATCATGTAATCTTCTTTTCTCTGCACAAGAGATTCTAATACCTGTTGTAATCCATTTGTTCTTTTTGAAGTTAGGTTGACATTTTTGTTTTTTAATGGAAATGCAGCTTCAAAGTATGACATGAAGATTTCCATGAATTTTTCAAACTTTTTGTTAGTATTTTCACAAGTATACACTTCATACCAAGTTTCTTCACTTAGTCTCTGTACAAAAAGGTTTATTTGTATGTTGGTGAATTTCCTTGCTTCTTTTACAAGTTCCTCTTTCTCAGTTGTTTCATTTGGGGCGTGCAAAGCAATAAACTGTGCATAGTGATCACTGAAGCCAGTATTAAGATTTCCGGCACAGAAATTGTGATTTACATTTGTGTTTATTAATATCTGATCAATTGTTGAGCTAGTTGTTGGTGTAACTCTTGTAGGAGAGTCTATGGTGGCTTTTATGTTATATGTTTCCAGTAGGGCCATCAAGCTTTGCTGGTCTTTTGAGATTTCTTGAAAATCAATATTAAAATCTCCACATATGATCACTGTTTTGGTGAAGTTTTTTATAGTATTTAAAGCTGCTTCTAGTTGATGACAGAAATCATTTAAGTTCCCATCAGGGCTCCTATATACACAGATGATTATTAATTTTAATGCAGATAGTTCAACTGTGGATACTTCAAAAACTTTCTCTTCAGCTAACAGTTCAATACAACAAACAACACTACAATCACACAACAGAAACTTAATTATTAACTCACTGAAATCAATTTCTGTTGAAGAACAGTCACAACCGACAACTGAACAGTTCAAGCAGTGATACAAACATGAATCCAATACAACACATAATATGCGAACCATAAACACACCACCAGAGGACATCACTGACCGCAGCAAAATGACATCTACAAACACAACACACACATAAACTAAACTCCGTGCCGTCATGATGTCACACAAACCACAATACACTTATGTCATGGGTCAAATCTGACGGGCAAGAGAACGAAACATATATGCACCGAATGAGGTGAGAAGTATGTAAGTTCATGCCTGGCCACAGCTGCACAACTCCAACAATGCTGCAAACATGCAATAAATATGTACCATCTGATGACAGTGATTCAAAATGCGTCATGGTAAATAAAGATTGTAAAATAATACAAAAGTTGGCTGATAGCAGTTATTTCTGGAAAGTTTTACAATTTTTTGCCACCTGTCAGATTATATTACTGGTAAAATAATAGAAAACTTTTGTGGCTATTGTGGAACGCTTTTGTGAATCTTTGGCAGACTTAGTGAAAAACGATTATTATTTTTCTTCTAAATTTTGATAAAAATAACCTCTTGGTTGACAGACAGCTATGATGGCACAGGGTTGTTCATTATATACATCATTCCACGTACTTATAATGAGCAAGAGCTGCACATGCAATGCAAATAGAGCCAAATATACATTCAGGTTACTTTTATTGTTGTCATTGTCAGCAGCCATGGGTAGTACATCAGTGAGGATGGTGGATAGGGCAACAGTTGGTTCCCCCTTCTTGTGCATCATACTGTGCCTGAGAAAGCTGTGTGGGGCCTAAAAAATCAGTCATTATAACAGGCACATAGGTGTCAAGAAAGAACTGCAGTTGGCTGACTCCTAGCCACTGCCATAGTCACAGAGTTATTTCAGTCAAGGTGTAATGTGGTTGTGAAAAATCAGTTCAACCTGAACTGAGATCTGCACTATCAATACAAGACAGAAATATAACTTTTGTGTAAACTGAGCATCCTTACCTAGGATTTAACAAAGTTCTGTACTATGGTACAAAGATATCTGAGAAGCTTCCATCTAACATACTGCTGGGAATTAGTTATCTCAGCCAATTCAAAGGAAAATTTAAAACATACCTCATTAGTGACTCCTTCCACTGATTATCTTAGTGCAAGGATTTGATTCCTTCTTTAGATGGATGGCAGGTAGTGTGTTGTAAACTGTCCTGTGTAATTACATATTTAGGTTACTGTTTTCTTTGAAAAAATACTTGATTCATGAAGTAAATATTAAGTTTCTGATAAGACAGCCTGCAGCTACCTAATGTGACTGAACTAGCAGCAGCTTTCTTTCTAATTCACTAGAACACATTTAACTGGCATAAACAGAACTAGTATTAAGCAGTATTGTGATAGTTTCTTGTTAATATAGTGTACAGCTTAAGCTATGTTTGGTTGTCTTTCATTAATGTGTATCTTTACTTGTTCCTTAGCCCTGTGGTTCACCTTCAGTGGGATGTACAGAATATGATGAATGAGTAGAAGATATAACTATTCTTTTGAAATTGTGATGGTTTATTTATGTCAAGCCACATTAGTAAATGTATATAATGTGAAGGTGCTGTTAGAATGCTTAATGCCTTGAACATGCACCTACATAATGACTATCGGTAAAGCCATAGCATCACTATCTTCAGCTGCCCACTTGCAATGTGAATGCAGTACATGATCAGATCAGCTGATTATATGTTTCACCATTTGACAACTTAATATTTACTCCTAGGTACTTCATTTGAGATTGATTTTCTTCTCATTGGTGACAGAGTGGTGTATTCTACATACAAAATTCATGTTACTGATCAGTACATACTTAATTCTTTTCTAATCTGACATGTAGTGATGTTATTCTAATTTTTCATCTAGTGATATTCCACTCATGTTTGTTCTTCCTGTTACTGCCAGGTTCTATCAAAAAATATTCAGTAATTCATTCAGTATACCTCTGATTTATTTTAGGAACAAATAGCAAATCCAGTACCACAACAGAATGACTACAGGATTGCGCAACCAAATGTTCTCTGCCACCACCCTATATTTTCTGGGATGGTTATTAGGGATAGGCCACAGGCAATACCCAAAATCATTATTTTTATTTTACCATCTGTGCCAAATTAACATGTCTGGTAATATATTAACGCTATGTTCCTGTCTACAGTAGTATCATAGATACACTTTAAGAAAATGAAATGTTTTACAGTCCACTGTGAAAACACACTGTCATAAAATGTTATAGTGGATGACACTTGTATCTCTTGTGTTGGAGTTAATGTTGCAATGAATGTGATTTTTTAGTATGACATGTTAAAAACAACTTCAGGAAAATAAATTCGTTATTGCAAAAGGAGTTATGCCTCTTACATATGTTATATTGTCCCATTTTATATGTGTGTTGTTCACAATCCCTGCTCCCATCCCCGCCCAGAGAAATAATGTTACATTGTGTGTGTGTGGGGGGGGGGGGGGGGGGAAGGGGGGGGGTTTCCGGTGGAAGGGAAAGGGTGGGGGGCAATCCGAATGTGAATGGGATGAAGAAATACTGAATATTCATTTGTCCTAGCAACCTCATCAAAGATTAACTGTGTATATGTTTGGAATAAGGTATAATGAGCCACTTGCCACCTGTAACACATTCACCCAATGACACACAGCTTCTCATTTGTCCTGTATTCAGTTATTTTTCCTTGATTCTTTCCACACATCACCTCTCCTCTGCTTGTAACCTCAGATTGATCAGTCTGTGAGAGTATGTAGTGGGCTATGAAAATGAACAGTTTCTTCCAGATATGTTCAGTTTGGTTTGACCTTTTGGATGCGACATGATCTTGAGGAAATAAAACAAGTAGAAATAGCAACAGATATGACCAATGCTTGATTTGTAAGAAAGGAGAAGTACCAGTACTGTGACTTAACAGAGGTATTGGAATGGCATACCATCACAAATAACAACAAAAGCAGTTGTTTGGTTTAAAAT